>NC_136000.1:7358853-7713853 GCF_048128805.1 Centroberyx gerrardi
TTAACACACAGCAAGTTACAGCTTTATATCAACAGCCTGCATTCTTACAGTGTGAGCGTTAGTAGACAAATATAAAAATCCCCCCGCCTCTTCCCAGCCCCGAAACTGTCAGACGAGTTAAATAACAGCAGAATGTAAATGTCTTGTAGGCAGCGCACCCTGAGGAATCTCTATCAGTTAAGACTCCAGTAAAATAGGACTCGGGGAGAACAACCTGGCCCCCTTTTAGGCCCTGGCCCCCCCCTTTCAATGTTGTCAGCCTCCCCTTCTTTCCCTCCCTACCTAATTTCTTCAATCTGTTTTTTTTGTTTTTTTTTGCTTGTTTGCCTCCTGGGTGGTGAGCCGGTTTAATTTGGCTTCTCATCGGTGTTGCTGATTGATGGAGCAGCTGCTCTCAGATCTTACTTGTCTTGTCTCTTATTTCACTTTTTCATCCCCTTCTTTGGTTTTTTAACATTTACATTGTGCTCACTCTGGATGTCTCTCTCTCTCTCTCTCTTGGTCTCTGTCTCTCTCTCTCTTTCTCTTTGTCGCTGTACCTGCTCCAAATCTAGGTTGCTGTCACCATTTAGCCTAGTTTATCACACTCTGTACAGGGAGGGATGCTGGAGGTTAGAAGCAGATGAATAGGACACTTGTTCTGCTGGTGGCGTGACTCTGTTTGTTCTCCTATAGGCTCCAGTTAGATTCAGTGTACCAGGCTCAGTTGTAGGGCAGCTGTTTTCAAGTGCAGCGCTATGCAAATCAGATAGAGCACAAACACGCATTGAGTATGTTTACATGCTCACCAATACTCTGATTACTGGGAGTAATCAGTTTAAAGTGATGTTGAACTTCTGTTATCTGTTGCGATTGAGACGATTGGAGAATTACATTTTTGTTTCTCTCCATTCACATTGTATGGAAAAACAGGTCAAATCACACTTCTAGCTCACTAACGAACGCGAACAAAGCAGATTCTGACAATGTATAAAAAAAACTAGTCATGCTGCTGAATTGTTTTTAAGTGAATCGCATTCTTTATATTAATTAAACCTTTCAGTTTGAACAAGTTTAACACCAAAATCCGGCCAAAGGAAACTTATGCCGATGGAAGGAAGAAAATAATATGTTTATCAATAATCGTAAATAAATGAAAAAAGGTGGGAGACAGGACTTTGACAAAGCAGATTCTGCCAATACATAAAAAAAGAGTGTCTGACTTTTTTCGACTAAAACGTTTACATGGTTCGAAGTAACACTGTTTCTCTAATAATCCAGTTTACATGGATTCATTTAATACTCAGACTACCAGCCAGGTGATAAGATTAATTTCTCCATCAAGGATCAATAGAGTTTCAAAGAATAATAATAACATGAAAGTTAGGGGTGTATGTACAATCCATGTGTATTTGCATTAAGATGTGTGTGTTTCTGAGGTTAAAGGACAATTAATAGAATATTTTGTTTGTGTGTGTGTGTGTGTGTGAAGACGGCAGCGTCCCCTCCAGCGCTGTATCCAGTGCGGGACCCTCCTCCCCCATCGCAGAGAGCCCCGGCCTGCACTTCAGCTTCAGTGAGTAGACCCTCCGTCTCTTCGTACAGCATCTGGAAAAAAAACCCAAGGACTTCTGGGAAACCAAGGACAACATCTGCACCAGGAGACACTGAGACCTCCGTTCATCCATCTCTTCATTCATTCATCCATCTATCCTTCCCTCTGGCCGTCCGCCCACATTCACAAGGAATTGGAGGAGGCGGCCACCCTGCCTCGGATATTACATATACCTAGACTGTGCACATAAACACTCAAAATGTACATTCACTCCTCTGCTGTGCCCCATCCACAGCTCTACACATCACCCTACCTTCCCCACTCCTGACAGTGATCACACACGGGACCTTGAGGCCGCTCAACTGGACAGTTCAAAACCAGTCGCCTCTAATCCCTCCCTTTTCGATTTCTGTGCCAAATCAGAAACCAGCTCCTTTTGAGTGACAGCGCATGGAGCCACTCTTCACACCACTTGTGCCTCTGATGGAGTTTTGGATGCAGCTGTAGTCCTAAACTCTTCCTGTTTTCTACTGTGGCTGTTCAGCTGAGGAGAAGAAAAGAAAACAAGTGCCTGTTGCTTTTCATAGCCCAGCCTGAATGCTGTTTTATGGAATCACACACACACACACCAGTGGCCTCATTTATAAAAATGTTCATTAAACTTGAGATCATTGAGATGATGGATTACGATCATGATAAGACAATTTTGCGCACAAGCCTGGTTTAGGTAAATGATTATGCTTGAATAAGTTGCAGAAAAAGAACCAAAAGAATGGACCTCCCAAAAATTAATTGCAAGAATCCAGAGGGATATAGGTTCACATTTTAAGCCAACGCGTGTTTGGTCCACTTTAGCTAGCTACCAGAATCCTAGCTAGCCTAGTAGCTAACTAGCTAGTAAGCTAGCTAACCTCCCTGCTAAATTCAAGCAGTTGTTGTAGTTGTTAACAAGATTTCTAGTTTATTTTCATACTACAACAGAAGGACTTTGCTTGGCTGAACTTGCTCTTCTGGGTAGAGTTTCTCACCCTGAGTGTGACGCAAGTTAAAAATGGCCGCTGTGGGAATGAGGTCCATAGAAACAACATAGATTCAACCTATTCATCAAAATCTTAGGTGTGAAATACAACCTGTCTCTTAAACAACAGTGAGCAGCCAGAGTCCAGAGAAAGTGGGCCTCATCAACGTTAGATCTTTTGCTTCTCTCGCCCCTTGGTATGCTGGATCTCAGACCGGCCGGGTTGGTAAACAAGAGCTCGTTCACATTTTTAAAACCATTACATCTCGCTGCCATTTGGAGCCTCCAACATGCTAACTGTAAACCATCAGATTAGGGATGCACCGATCCGACTTTTTCAGTCCAGATACCGATACCGATAACTGGGCTTTGGGTATCGGCCGATACCGAGTACCGATCCGATACCAGTGTTTAATTAATAAACTGTAGGCTATGCCTCACTGTGTGGAAGAGACTGGGATCATTCTTTTATGTGTAAAGCAACATCAGGCTTGACTTTAACATTGCTTTCCTAACTTTGTAAAACAAAATGTAACAAATAAATACATAGATATAAATGTACTCAATTGTTATTTATTATTAAAATAATAAATAATCGTGCTCCAGCAACTTGGTAAAACATCTTCAAAATTAACAGGAATTACAATTCAAGTGTAAACCTTTTAAATGCAGCAACAAATTGGTCAGGAATTAAAATTCCAGTATAAAACAATACAACTGCATCAAATGAGAACAAAATGTAAACATTAAATCACAATTAAGTCACAATTAAGTCACAAACTAGTGCAAACAAACTTGATAAATTAAATCACAATTCACACAAGTAGTATAAACAAGTAACTTGGTAAAAACAAAACATTCAAAATATGCAGAATAAACCTAAATTACTGAAATAACTCTGGCTTAACTGGTAATCTTGCTTTATGAAACAGCCCTCAGAAAAAAAATCAAGGTATGTTAGTCTGACTATGTGTCGGCCGAATGGAGCAGCAGTACCTGACGAACACGGAAAACACTTTAAATCATGTTGTGGCAGGAAACAACGTTGACCTACTGGCTGGACGCGCCGATTGTATAATTGGTGGAAAACTACTTTACCTCGCAGGTTAAATGGCAGCCTGCTCGGCCGCGCGGTGACCCGGGAGAGTTTAAACATATAACAGAGACAGAGTATTCATGCAGGTGTGTTTTTAACTACCGAGCATCAGCACCGACACCCGGTCAGCTCACCCCGACCCCCGGTCACCTCACCCCGACCCCGGCTCTGTTATGAGGGTTGGGCGCCAGGTTAGCTTGTTAGCCTGGATGCTAGCTGCGGGAGGCTCGCGCCCCACGAGCGAGAATTCAGTGCGCGAGATGCTGCGCACGGCAGGCGGGATCCTCCGGAGCTGCTGGACCGGAGGAGCCACCGGACGGACCGAAGGCAAATGGCCGGGTCCAGAGCCATATAGAGAGATGGTTTTCTCTCTATATGGCTCTGGCCGGGTCTACCGGCGCGTTGCTGACGCATGACGTAGTATGCGCACGTAGACATAAACATAGAATTGAATTGAATAGATCGGCCCCATTGTCACCGATACCCGATCCAGCTATTTGAGTCAGTATCGGACCGATATCCGATATCAGTATCGGATCGGTGCATCCCTACATCAGATCACCTTTCCAGTCTGTAAATATGTTCACTCCGCCACCTAGAAAGGTGCAAAGAGGCCAGGAGCCAGAACACAGCTGGAAACCTTTTTGTGTCAATTCTCATGGTGAAGTAAGTGGTAAGAAAGCTGCACACTGTCAAAATAAGATTAGTTTTCTCATGCAAGATATGGGTCCATTTTATAGATCCAAAGCCCAGCCAGTGTTTCGACCATCTTCAGTGCAGACTGTAAGTACTGTGGCTGCCATGTTAATTGTGGATTTCTACCTACGCACACTTCTAAAATCAACGTGGGTGATTACATCTTTTTATAAATGAGGCCCCCACTGAATATAATGAGACTCCATTTTGAATTGTTTTCAGAATACAGGGATTTATAGGCAAAACCCTTGGGCCAGCTTGATCAATCCTCTACTCTGCGTACCAGCAAGGAACTTCACCCAGGACCTTCTAGCTGCTGTGTGGTT
The DNA here is from genome assembly GCF_048128805.1 of Centroberyx gerrardi. NCBI lineage: Eukaryota > Metazoa > Chordata > Actinopteri > Beryciformes > Berycidae > Centroberyx > Centroberyx gerrardi. Next base: position 7,363,524 of record NC_136000.1, read on the forward strand.
CCTGTTTTCATCTTCTTCTTTTGGGTTACCAAATCAGAATTATGTACCTGATGTCAAGAAAATCTGTGGTATAGATTTGTTTCAAGTTCAAAGGGAAAACCACTTGATCTAGTAAATAGTATAAATGTAATTATACATAAATATGTTGAATACCCGAAGACTGCATATTTTGAGTTTTCTCGGTTGATGCCGAGTTCTCAAACTGTTAGTGTCTGCAATCTGCTGTCACACCAAAGTACTGATGTATTTTTACTGTGCAATTAATTCAAATGACTGTTTCCAGTGATAATGACTGATATTTGGGTATACATATCATGGATTTATGGCTGATTTATAGCTTCTTTTTTTTTTTTCAAAATGTGGCTGCATTGTGGGTCGATTCACTTTCAATTAATTTGGTTCAGGAGGTGAATTTTATGAACTCCAAAGAAATGAAAACTTTTTCCATTTCAAACTGATTGAATTGAAACTGAACTGAGCCCCAAACCTGGTTAAAACTCCCTGAAGAAGAAAACCTAAGTGTCTTTTTTGTTGTTGTTGTTGTTGTTGATATTTCACCTGCTGTAGAACAAACTTATTTGTTTTCAGTCTTCATGGAAACAGTTTTAGATTCGTAGAGAACTTGTTAATTTAATATCTTAAGATGGGTTGATGTAGGTAATTTTAGTTCTGTATTTATGTCTTTATTTAATGTGCTATTTAATGCCAGCCACAGAGGTGTGTCGCCGTGAAGAGTTGGTCTCCCACCGGTTTGGTGATCAGCTGCTGGACATCGGCAACAAGGCGGTTTTGTTAAAACTCATCGTGCTTGATCTCTTGAGGTCGAGCTTGGACAATACTGGGCGGGGGGGGAATAAAAGAAATCCATCATTTAAACCAGTGAAAACATTGTTCAGTGTGTTATCAAGCACAACAAAACACATGCACACACACCTCCCTGCCTCAAGACAGTGAAGCTGAATGGGTCTTAAGACGTGTGTGTGTGTGTGTGTGTGTGTGTGTGTGTGTTCTATACTTATGAGGACCAAGGATAGAAAGATGAAGAAAATCCTCCAAAGTCAGAACATTTTCTTTGTCCTCACTTCTTTAAGGATCTGGTTTAGGATTAGGTTTAGGTTAGGGGTTGGGAAATGAATGTAGTCAATGGAGGTCCTCACAAGTATAGTAATACATGTGTGTGTGTGTGTGTGTGTGTGTCTGTCTTGTTAATGACCCATGGTCCAGACACATAAGCCTGTTATTGCTCTATAAACAAAGCCCCGTCGTCGCTCTGCCAACACACATCCCTCTCTCTCTCTCTCTCTCTGTCTCATTTCTCTCAAATTCTCTCCCTCTCTTCTCTCCTCCCTTTCTCCCTTGTCTTCTCTCCTCTTTCTCCCTTTTCTCTCATTCGTCACCCTCCTCTTCCTCCTCCATCTCTCACCTCTCTCTTTCCTCCCTGTCTCCTTTCTCTCTCTGTCTATCAATCTTGCTCTGTCTTCCTCTGTCTTTAACCTGTCTCCTCCCCTCCTTTCTTCTCCTTTTTGCTCCTCTCCTTTTTATCCTCGCCTCTCTTCTCCTTTTCCTCTCTTCTCTTCCTGTCCTTCCAACCTCACTTCTTCCCTTGTCTCCTCCCTCCTCTCTTCTCCTCTGATCTTTCCTCCCTCTCTTTGCCTCTCCTCTTCTCTTTCTTCCTCTCCTCTTTTATCCTCGCCTCTCTTCTCCATTCCTCTCCTCCCTTCCACTCCTCCCAGCCTCACTTCTCCTTCTCTCGCCTCCCTCCTGTCCTCTCTCCTCTTTCCTCCTCTCCTCTTCTATCCTCTCCTCTCTCTTCCTCCACTCCTCTCCTCAAAAACGGCTGTACAATAGTGATGACTCATGCCTCCTCTCCTATTGCTCCCATGCGTTGCCATGGCGACGCCCCCAGATGTAATTGACTCCTCCTGAGCGACAGTGGGTGAATGGAGAGAGAGAGGGAGAGAGAGAGAGACTGCCGACTCACAGGAAGCCAAAAGCTGATGTCATTCATCCCTGCTGCATGACAAGTCTGTCTCTCTCTTTTATTTCCCATGTTCACACACACACACACACACACACACACACACACATTCATACACACTTATACACACAAATGGCCATTCATTCTATCACTAACAGCTCTTGTACACACACACACTCAACCACAAACACCCACCCTCCTCTCACTTTCACACACACACACACACACACACACACACACACAGTAGTTTCACTTATTCACAAGAGGACCACTGTTAGGATCCAGAGACTTGTGAGACCTTTAACTTTAACAAATAGCACACTCTACTAGTAGAATAAAAAAGAAAAAAGCTTTTATTATTGCTGTCTGCAAGGAGAATGATACAGCTCCGTCTCGAAGAAGTGAAAAATAGTGAGTTTTTAAAGTCACAATGAAATGAAAATATGCACATATTTAACAATAAATGCTAAAATATGCTTTAACAGTGTATCTTTCATGGTGACCTCATCATGGACCAGGAGGCGACATAAAAATTCCAACCAATAGAACCATTACAGATTTTTGAACAATCCCGCCTTTATCATCAAATAAAACTGACTTCATGTGCTTAACTGATAGCCCATTGGTTTACACTTTTGAATGATCCCTCCCTGCATTATGTCCCGCCCTAATATTCTGTTTCAACAGGAAATGCATCACATGAAGGAAGCAAGATGCTTTCATTGTGACTTTAAGTAGATTTGTTTTCAACTATAAAATGGAAAAATACCAAGACATGTCTCATACCATTGGATGCAAAACTATGTAAAATCAGAATCAGAATCAGAATCAGCAATACTTTATTGATCCCCGAGGGGAAATTGGGTTAAAATAGTTAAAATTGGTAAAAATACTGGGTTTACGTATGATAGTCGGCATAGGCACAGATTAGATTATATTCTATTTGCCTATTTTGGCATTCTACGTTTTCTCTATTCCCAGTCCCACAATTTGAGGAAAATCTTAATTTATGCCACAAAGGGGAAAAAATAAAGGGAAAATCTACTCTCAAACATTTTAACACTACTACAAAAACAGCTAGACACTGACAGTAACCTCAATGGACCAGAATGCAATGCAGCTACAAGACATGTTGAGTTTTTAGAAAGAGGCACAATGCCTCACTTTTCCTTGACTGGAAAATCTCTCGCTCTCTTGCTCATGTACTGAATGCAACAAGTTCAGGCACACTCTGGGAGTTGTTGAGAGGCATTCTGGGAAACGTAGGAAATCACTAACTGAAGTAGAAGTGGAAGAGAAAGGTTCAGGTTTAAAGTAGGTACAAAAAACAGCTCCTGGGATGCATTGAAAGTCTCAGATTGATGATTTATAACAGAGTAAGAGTTTCAGATTTTTCCTTTAATGCTCGTTTCCAACACACAGGTCTGGTAAAATCTTCACCTCCAGCTCTGCCAAATAAAAGGCAGCGACTGTATCGACTATCTCTTTTCTCCAGACTCTTGGCGCTTGATGAACTGTGTAGAGAAGTAGCCTGTAAAATGGATGACTCATGTGTCGACTTTTTCTTTTCTTTTTTTTTTAAGCCTTTTGTGCAGCGCTGAAAGCCCCCACCCCATATTCTGCTCATGTCTCGTACATTCCCGGTGACCGAACTATTCAACTGCCTTTCGGTGACAACTCTTGTGTTATGCTCACTTCGCAGAGATAAAGATGGATAAAGAATAAAATAGAAAAGAGGGGAAGAAGCAGGGAAAGAGAATTACAAATCTTATCCAGTCTGCTCTACTCTCCCTCGGCTCTTATTTTATTTCTTTTATCGCTTCTGTGTTACGCACTGCAAAAAAAATAAAAATCTCCATCTCAACAAGTCATTTAGTGTATTATTGAGTCCTAAAATCGTAATTTTCTTAAAATAAGTGAACACATCTGCCAATGGCGTTCGATAATTTCACTTGTTTCCAATGCAAATCAACTTGTTTCAAGATTTTTGTAGAGTCAAGTGTCATTTTGTTGATAGTAGTGCAGCTGTTTCAAGATACTGACACTCATTTCTCGAAAAATTCTTGAAACAAGTGAAACTGCAAAATTTTTCTCTTGGTTTAAGAAAAATAAGACTTGAAGGCTGAATGTGAGACTAAATGGTTTGTCAAGATAAAGGTTTTTTTTGCAGTGCATGGCCCTTCTCAATCACAGGAAGATTGCCAAGTCACCATGGCCTGGCCCCTGATCCCGACCTTCTTACTGCTGGTAGCTTGTATTGAGCTTATTCTAATCGCTGTCGCTGTGGAGAAGGGCGTCAGCTGCTCGCCTAAAATATAAATGTAAATGCAAAGTGAGAGGGGAGGGGGACGACGAGCGAGGAGGGTGACTATTAGCAGGGCTGATGGGAGAATTACCCTCATCGACTCGTCCTCCCTCGGCATGCGCGGGCAGGAAGCCAGGATGGCGTCCAGTTAGACTTTCAGTGCCACCTCCGCACCCACACCCCGCCCTCTACCCCACCCCCCACCCCCCCGAAACACTCCTTTTCCCAAGTCAAAACACGTTGTCATGGCAACCGAGGGGTGGGGGGGCGGGGAGCTGTTTTGCTTGGCAATGTGGCAGAGCAGCAATGTGTGGGCATGGTCACCCCACTGGAGAGAGAAAAGAGAGAGAGAAACGGCATATAATAGTGTAGCATGCAAGGTTAGAAGGTCTGCCAAGCGGAGTGGAGCCGGGCCAGATCTGCTCTTTCTCTCTTTTCTCTCTCTCCTTCTCTCTCTCTCTCTCTCTGTGAGTGCAGACAGAAACAGAGAGAGGTTCGAGGTAAGGCTGATGCACTTGCTGCAGAGTAGCAACGAACTGAGGGACAAAGACAAATTAGAGGCCATTCATCATCGGGTGAAATGAACGCCACGGAGTAGTACTGCAGCTTCTGTTGTAGGCGTGGATCCGTCAAGGTTGATTTTGGAGCGGAGCCCAAATTGATTTGTATTTTCTCTTTCCCCCCCTGCAGAGTATGACGTTGTTTATTAAAAATTATTGAGTGGTTCTCTTTCCCTCGCTGCTTAGTCAGATTCTGTAAATATCAAAGGGAAAATGGCAAAGTTATTTTGACAAGTGGAGAGTGAGAGCGGAGCAGCGCAGCTCAGGCAGAAGCTCTCTTTCATCTTTCCACCTGATTAATCAAAGCTGCTCAGCTGCTGGCCGAGCCTCACAGACCGCTACCTCTTTCCTTACCTCTTCTGCAATCTGCAGCTTTACTGGAAACACCAGTTTGTACAGGAAAACTAGGCTTGGATTCACACAACATAAAGATATGTTTTTTAACTCTGTGGCTCAAATTTTCACTGTTTGTGTTATTTTAATTAGGTGATGGGGTTTATCACATAGGACCATACCATCCGTGCCAGAAAAAGTTAACAAAGTCAGTTTGGTATACACTACTCTGCTGTGTTTGACAACTTACCTGTTACAATCTGACAGCAGAATTTGTCTGCTATGTGATTTGGGAAATACTGAAAATGATTTTTATGTTCTATTGTCTAGTGTGCTGTATAGCTAAATGGCTTCTCGCTCTCTCTCCTCTCTTTCTTTCCTTCTTTCTGAAGATTTGAGATCTATTTCAGCCTGTTGTGGCACGCTTGACCTGTAAAGCCTGGGAGAAAATGGCATTGTATTTTATATGTGAGACATCTGAGTGTGTGTAGGAATATGTTTGTTATACACAAATTGCAACATGATGTAAGAACATGTTTTTAAGCCCATGTGGACTGGACACCAAAGTGCATTAAACTTAAGTAAAATCAATAAATCAGTCGATCCAGTGCTAAAATTTATTTGGGGCTAATGTGTGACCCAGCAGGTCTGGTGATGTCAGATCTGGGCCACCGAGGGTTAAAACCAGATTTTCTGCCCCAAATTACACAGCCGAAGTTGAATTACTGTTCGATTACTGTCACTACTTTAACATAAGCAAGTAGCTGTTTGTCCACCAGCTGGAACTAATCACAGCTAATGAGAATGCCCAAATAAGGCAATATGCTAATGAAGGGCGTGATCTCTCTTTATCATCCTCCTGGAGACTCAATTAAGACCTTGTGGATGTAGCAGCAGCTTTAAATGATGGAAAATAATTGGTTTTAGATGAACTGCTAACATTTGGAGCAAATGACTACGGAAAATGTCACCTTTAGAAACGAATCACTGTCAGAACAGCTTCCACACACATGTTGTTTACCCCGTCAGACATTTTAGTGTAGAGAGAAGCAGGCTTGTAACAGGAGTGTCACAGGTTTAAATCCCCAGACTGGCTAGAAAAACATGAGAGAACAACAATTCTGTAGCTGAAGGAACCTCTCAGGTCTGATTGTATGGAACTGTATGAATGTAAAGCAGGACGTTGCTGAAAAAGACCATGCATGCTCAGCAAACCCTCCTAGGATTAAAAAAAAATGGTTAAAATTGTTTTTGTTAATTCAAGTCCACTTTTCCTAATCCTACTGCCCTGATTAAATATTATTTTTAGTGTTTTATTTATGTGTATAGCTACACATACAGTAAGGTAGATGTTATATACACATTTAAAGCTTCTTCTTGATGGAAAATAATTTATTTATTTAGTGTATTTAGCTCTAATATATGACCATACAAATCTTTACAGTTTCAAAATACATGTAGGGGTCACACACTGACAATCTTTACATCCAAGGCTCAGCTGATCAGTTTGGAAGTGATTTAAAGGAATAGTTCACCCAAAAATTTAAATTCGGCCATAATCAAAAAAATCAGATGAGTGTTTTTTCTTCATAAAACTTACCAGGAGTTCGCCAGGCTCACTGCCACAGACGCTTTCTTCCAAACAATTGCAGTAAATCGAATTTTCATTTTTTGGTGAACTATTCCTTTAATGACTTTACTCTGCTAAAACAGTTTGCCATGATTAATACCAAAGATGGGGCTGTACTCCCAGTTCTGACCTGGGTTGCTACCGACAGAGAAGCTGTCAATCTGACCCCTGATCTGCCTGAACCTCCCTCAATTTGTCCATTATACACAAAACTCACTCTAAAGTAGAATTCACATATGTTAAACCAGTTCAGTTTCAGTCATCCAGGTAGTAAGACGTCCCAAAAAAATAGAGGCAAAACCCTCTGGACTTAAAATGACGAGTTGAAGACGTTATAAAAAAGCTGTATTCAGAAAGCCAAGCCTGGTATCTTCAATACACAACGCCTGGAGCTGCTCCACTGACAATGAATAAGAGGCTGACTTTGTGGATTCACTGAATGCTTAATCTTTTACACCCAGATGGGTTTTCATTTCAAGGCAGCGATAACAATACTCAACAAGAAAATGTATCCATATCTCCGTCTTATCATGCTGGGTGCTGCGAAATAAGCCTGCAATGCACTGTGAATGGAGAAGTTGTCGAAATTATCTCTAAAATGACTTGAGTTAGTAGAATGATGTTTGTGAAAAGCTATACACATGATTTAGTAGAGTTAGTAGATCATAAGAAACCCCTCAGCAGCACTCATGTTGTTCTTCTCTATGGCTTTTTCACTTTGATCCTGATAGCTTCTCTTTTTCCTAATATGGTTAGGATTAGACCAGAACTAAAACTCTGCTTTGGATTGGGCAAAGGATTATTTTGGTTAAAGTCTGAGTCCTTTAGGGTGACAGCCTGTTTAGAGACGAAGGAGGAAAGGAGGTTGTATATCATTGGGAATATCAAGACGGCTCTACCCATCACTGACGTTTTGTTGAATTAGACTCACAACACGTCCAAAAGGCTCAACAGTAACTAATGGCGTCCCAGAACTAGGGTTAGACCGAAATATCAGCCAATCATGTCTGACCAGAGAAATCATTTCAGTTTAACGTGGGAGCCAAACGACCCCAACTCATTTCATTTGTATGGGTGTCAGTGGAGAGCTGTAGCGTCACATGTTGGTCTAAATCAGTGGGTTTCAGTCCTGTGCCTTCAAGACCCAAAGAGTCTGCAGGTTTTAATTCCAACCAAACACCACAGCAGCTGATATGGAATGAAAACCTGCAGACTTTTGGGTCTTGAAGGCAAATGTTAGGTAATGTTAGGTAAATGTTGTTTCAGAGGCTTTTCCACCCTGCCAAGAATAACATTCTGGGGAAAACACTGAATTATTACCATTTTAGCACGAAAATTTCAATGGTCAATTTTTGAGATAACGAATGTCGACACAAAATATCAGCTATCATCAGCACCTTCAATCCAAAAATATCAGTTCAATCAGGAGAGACTAGGTTGAATGCTCAGATGAAAACTTTATTCAAAGTGAAACGTGTTGGAAACTTTGGCGTAGGCTCCATGGTGAAACTCCTCCCATTCATGGAGTTAGGAGTAGGAATTAGGAAAAATATCAGTATTAATATAGAAATATTGGCTCTCATAAACCCAAATCAGTGAAACCCTACCCAGAACCATCCTCGTCTTTATTCATTTAGGTTAGACGTTTCGTTGATAGAAAACAATGTTGCTCATAGTTACTCTATTACAACATATACCTCTGAATAAAAGGCCTGACAGGCTGTTTTTGGTGTCACAGACATCACCACTGACTATCCAGCCAACTCAACCCATTGCTGTAAGTGCTTTTTGTGCAGACTCAATAATTGTTACTATTCACATTTTGGTGGGGTGCCTTAAGGAAACAGGACACACAGGTTTGCATATGATTTCCAGCAATTTACCTTGAAACCAGCCTGATGTACAGCCTTAGGAAGATTACTTTCAAAATGTACAAACTGTATCTGTTAGAGATTATCTGCTTAAAACAACACACAGCAACATAATCCAGTGAATTATGCCAACTGTGACATATCCTGAATAGTTTCAGTTACTTAAGTGGTAACACTTTACAATAAGGGTCACTAAGTTAAGGGTTAGTTAATGCTTAATAACAATAATGCTTAATTAACAGTTAACTAATGTGTAATTTACTAATGGTGTTCATGTTAACTAAGGTATTAATTTATACATTATTTAGTTTATAAAGATGACTATTAAATAATGTATAGTTTAGTTAACATGAACACCATTAGTAAATGATTACCAGACACATTAGTTAACTGTTAATTAAGGGTTAGTTCATGCTTATTAAGCATGAACTAACCCTTAACTTAGTGACCCTTATTGTAAAGTGTTACCAGTTAAGTAGACAATTTATTCCATTTTGAATAGTACATAATCTAAAAAATGTAAAATGTGTAAAATGTTTTGTCTATCAGCTCACAAAGAAAATGTCTTTCATACATGTCAACATTTCAACCTTTCAAAATCATATAATCTGATTACTGTCTTTTCTCAGTATGTGTAGAAGATTACAGACTACAGTTACAATTTCATGTCATCATATTACTGTAATCCTGTTGGATGTAATCAGTTACTCTCTGACACTGTTGATATATAAAATAACCTGAGAAGGGAGGGAGGCACAAACAACACCCAGGAGACACATTTAGATTTCAATGTACTTTAATTGATGATCACCAGGCTGTATCCCTTTTACAATGAATCTGCAGTAGTTCTAGTTTTACAAGTTAGATTTAAAGAGAGAGACAGAGAGAGATACCGAATATTGCGCTGAAGAAGAAAAACATAACTAAGATTAATACAATGCCAAAATAAGAATCAAACAGAACTACAAGTAGTACAGCGTCTTCTTAACAACATGTTAATAGGGCAAACAATAAAAGCACAGCCCAGTATTATATTAGGTCATTTCAGTACCAGTTAAGACAATTAGCTTTTTTCAAATATACCTCTTTAAAATAGCTTGTTTTTTATTATTATTTCCATGTTAAACGATTACATTCAGGATTATAACTAAATAAATCACATGCAGAAAGATTAGATGGACAGATGACACTGTATTGTGGTCAAATGATTTCTTCTTTTTAATGCAAGTATGGCGATGGAACTGAACTGAAAGATGCACTTTGTCATTCTGTATCTTGTCAGCATTTTGTGTAGTTTTCTTGGTTCAAGGCGTAGCAGTTTTGATCATACTGTCGATAAAATCAGCTAAAATGAAAACGTATCACAAGAAGGATTACATCTTTCAGATTTATTCTTTCGAGAGATATATATACAAATTTGTGTACAGTACATAAATGTACATGTAGCATTTGTTTGATTATTTTATCGAAGGTTTTTGAGTCTGCATGTGTTTCAAGTCATATTCAGGAAAAGGAAAAAGTTGCAGCTGCAGTTAGTACTTTTTCTGTGTTACTGTTATTATGTTTGTTGTGGAATCTGACTTGCTTTCTGCCATGTCAAAAGTCAAACTTTTCTCCTCCTTGGGACAGAAGCCTAAATAAAACGACAGACACTGCACCTACGTACAGTCTGTCGAATCAGAACGCATCGCATCTGCCCTCCTTCTGCGCTTCCTCAAATATATTTCTGGCTCTGTTGGTGTGTGAATGTATTTTTGTCTATTGTTTTGATCCAGCAGCATTCAGGTAGTACCAACTCTACATTCAGAAAAATAGATCTCCAGTTTAGTGCATTCAGCTTCTGTATAGTCATACAGTTTAGTATTGAGTGTTTCACAGCGTTCAGCTCCTTGGTTTCCAAGGCCAGGTATTTGGAATCCGCCAACTTATAACATTACTCAAAGACAATACAACATATCACACCGTCCACAAAAACCTAGTTCATACATTAAAAAGCTTCTTCCTGGCTTTTTGAACACTGTGCAATACACATCCCAACAGCACTGAAAAAGGGGTTGAAAGGACTTTTTGCTTATAAATTCACAAACACTAAAGTATGAACTAGTGTTATTTCCACGGGAGTCATTTTGAACCTTCATTGTCCTCTCAGCGCCCTCGCAGGACGTGTGCACTCCAGAGTGTGCCTTTGGACATCAAGTCCCTCCAAACTAGGATTTGTGTGTGTACTTGTGCGTACCCAGCTGTTTAATATACAACCTGCATCTGGAAACTCAAACATTCTCCCGCAATGGGAAAAAAAAAAGCTATGTCTGCCTCTGAAACATCATAAGCATGAGATGCATATCAAGGCTTACACAGTGCATAACACTGCAGACATGGATAATGGACAAGCATAACATTCAGCGGCAATCTTGTGAATCATCTATCAGTGATTTGAAGGTAAGGTGGGCCAGGCAGAGTAAATCGCAGCGAGGCTTTAATGATGAGGTATAAAGTACTGGAGCATTGTGAGTAAGTTCTACAGGGAAAGAAAATGGCACTGGTCCCAGGCTGGCACAAGGCGACGATGGACTCGAGCCTTCTGCAGCCTTCCTCATTTCCATATTTTGAATCAGATTGAGGTAAAGAATTGATTGAAGATATACTGTGCAAGCAGGGCATCCTCCCCGCACTTGGTTGGCAAGAACTTTCTATCAATCCATCCTCGTGGGTCGGGGAGGTGTCACCAAGCTACGACTCAAACACGGTCCTTTCCGGAAATCCAAGCCTGCCCCGCCCGCCCAGCCTGGCCCATCCCTAGCCTCAACTCAGCCTGCCGAAATCAAACGCCCAGCCAACATGAGATGAGCTGTCACAGCAGAAATGCATAGAACAATTGCTGAGAGAAAAATGTAAACAGAAAAGCAATCAGAATCGTGTTAGCTCTGCAGCGCAAATTTAGACAAAGTAAAAATGAAATCAATTTTTAAAAATGGTATAGATATTGTATACATCAGCATGAACTGCAAATGTAAATCCGTATTCCTATAATTCAGATATAAATGAAGAAAATAAAACATGTCACTTTAGTTTACCATGTTGTCCTACTGTAAGTTTAACATGAACACATAAGCTACTCTGAGTCTGGCTGTGAACGACATGACTGAGCCTCACCACTACTTCATGTGACAAAGCAGAAAAACCTCTCATACCGAACCCCCAGAAAACTCCTCGCTGCACAACGATAGGAAACGAACTACGCTGCGTTACAAAAACAGCTCTTCAGTGTGTATCATATACTCAAACACACAAAACTACTTCTAAGACATTCCATAACTGCGTCCAGTACAATCATGTTCATTATCACATTCATGCTCATTCAATAAACATTATTCCGGGATTAAGTTGTATTACAATTAGATAAATTCCTGCAGTTGTTGCTGTCCCTCTCTAATAGCAAGGAACACCTTGTACATTATTTTACATGTACAGTGCTTTTGCGCTACCCAGCTTCGTAGCATGGCCGTATATTTGAATGGTAACACTAGCTCTCTGTGCTTCTCTGACTACAAACAGAGATCCGACTCCTAAACTCTCCTCCCTCGCCTCTGAAAAGTGCATTCCTATTTGGTGCAATACCTTGCTCTTAGACATTCATATTGGTTTGATACTTTTTCTCGGTGACATTTCAGAACATGGGATGAACGCTTAACCGGATGATAACAATATTTTCAAAATGTAAATAATAGCTCTGCGTGAACCATTTTGTGAGTACATTGGGTATGGGCACAATATGAGACAAGCGACACAAGCGACTTGTGTGTGCTGTATGAACTGGTTGGTCCTCTGTTTCAAAGTGGTATATTCAGTTTCTTTGATTTACCCTGGTTTCTGTTTCTTCAAAATGGCTGACATGTCCTTAAAATATCCCTCTCTCTGGCCCAGTACCACAACCTAAAAGGCACATGAAAGCGGCCTTCTCCCTAACACACCTCATGTAGATTTTCGTTTTCTGAAAAATAACCCCAATAATAAATATGTATATTGCAATTCCCATTGGCATAACATTCAGTCACAAGGGGCGGAGAACCTTCCATTGCTACATTTGTCAAAAGGTCACTGCCGTTTCCATCGCTTAGTGATATTGATGGAGACAGTGTAATGTAATTGAACAGGAGGAAATGGTAAAAATGTAATTCATCCTTTAAACATTCCTCTCAAATGCAAGACCAAACAAACAGCATTCGCCTCAGTATCATAATTTGCTGCGTCATCACAAAATATATCATTTATTTAACATAACCTCTATATTGATATAGAAATGTTTACCCTATATGTATACTTGAGTACATACAACCAACAAAGACCATGACAATGACTTAAGATATCCAAAGAACCATTACATCCAGCAGAGTTATGGTTAGTGTAGAAACATCATCCCTTTGCCTGGCGCCTACTGAATTAACGATCACTTGAGCATAGACACAGCCAAACGGTGTGGTAACCTATCTACACTACACTGCATTCCCCACTTGGAGGCTGGCTAAACAAATGATTAACCCTATGCAATTCTCTAACTGTTGGAGGAAAGAGTCCGAGCTAAAATGCAAGCATCATGCACCAGCTAAGCTGTGAAAGCCAAGAAGAAAGATTTCAGAGATGCTAGTTCTTGAAGAGTGGCAACTTCGGGCACCTCCTAAAACTTCACAACAAATGACGAGGAATGATCCTTTTCTACGTAACATCAATTTATGTCATTATTGAGTTAATCCAGACACTACTGTAGCGTGAGCACTGGCAGAACAGCACACAATGAGATCCTGTCTCTTTGTGTGCAGTGAGTTACAGCTCATGGGAAAGAAAGCCGCCAAATTAAGAAACAGAGAAAAAATACTACCCATCTTAAAACACTGTGCATACAATCTAAAGATCAACAAGCAGTTCATCATTGATTAATTCAGGAGATATTTTGGAGAGAGTTAACTAACAAGGGTTTATGTTGAAAGTGTTTTGGCACTTGTTTTGGCCCTTTGGATTAGAAATTTGCCACTTTGCTTTGAAGGAGTATTTCATTTCTGAGTTTTTTTCCAAATTGTAATTTGAATGCAACCCTTGAGCCAATGGTGTGAGAAGTACCCCCACTAATGCTGAAGACAAATTGTGCCATTATGCATTTAATGCAGTTTTGGGGAAATTATGTCCATTTCTCTGTTAGATGTGAGGCAAAGTATGCTGTTAAGTGTGATTATATCATTGTTGAAAATGTCTATTATCAAAGAGAAAGTGTTGTCTCTACATGACACACACTCATCCAATTTTTGCCACAATTATTAGTGTCAGTATAAGAAATGTGTTAGGGCAGACATTTGGGAAAAAACTGATTTCTCTGACTGCGTCCAAGCCATAATATGGCTTGTACAACTGAGTTCAGAAGGCAAACACAAAATTATGGTCTTATTTTCATGACAACCCCACTGTCACACAAACACGAACCTCATGTTTTGACTTTGATTTCAGCTAACAGAATCTAGTATATTGAGGACTGCAGCGAATGCAATGGAGACCGGTATCATGAGAGAGCGAGAAGCTTTGAAGCAGCCGAGAGTACCGCACGCCCTCGCTGTACCTCCAGTGTGAACAGATGACAGGGAGGGGGAGGATGGGAGGGAGAAAGCACAGCAGGGCTTATGAAGCTCAGAACTCGATCTTGCAGGCAGGGAAGGACTCGTCCTGCATGACTACGGTGCTGCTGGAGGCCAGCACCATGATGTTGAGATCTTGCTGCTTCTCGTGGGTCTGCTGATACCAGTCCCTGGTCACCTCCGTGTCGTGGGTGGGGATCAGAGTCACCTGAAACGAGCAGAGAAAGAAATGGGAGGGGAGAAGGTTAGGTAAGGAGTGAAATAGAAAAGGGAATGGGTGGAGACAGAAAGATTTACAGAAATTTTAAGGTAACCAAGCCTTGCCCAAGTTTCAAGTGGCAGACATGGAAATCAGTGTGCATAAAGTCACCATTATGGAACGGTAAATGCCACAGCTGGTTGAGTCATAAAAAAATTGATCACAATGTCCCTTGTAGGAAACATTGGCATATGTTGTAAAACTCCTTGTCAAACAGCTGTCAATGACAACTGGTTTGAATTTACAAAGGTTTTGGATGAGTGAATAAGGTGAATAACAAATGAGCAGAGAGTTTGTAACTGACACAACAAGTAAATTACAGATACATAAGGCCCATCTGGGTACTTTTGGGGCACAGATAAATCACTACCAATAGCTCCTGCAGATTTTTTGGCGGACCATCCAGTTCCACCTCATCCCAAAGGTGTTCTATTATTGTTCTATACTTCCTGAAACCATCTTGAGATGATGCATGCTTTCTGACATGGTGCATTAGCCTGCTGGAAGTATCCGTTTGACAAAGTTTATACTGTGGCTATGAAGGGATGTACCTGGACAAATTCTCACCCTGCCATCAGCACGTTGGCAGGGTGGCAGCAAGTAACCAGCAACAAGTAACCAGGATTCATTGGACCAGGCAAAGTATTTCCGCATTTCAGTCATTCAGTTTTGGTAATGATGTGCTTTAGCATGGTCTTCGCTGACAGGAGTGGAAGGCGGCATGGTTTTCTGCTGCTGTAGCCCATGATCCACTTCAAGGTTAAATCAGATGTGTTCTGAGATGCCCTTTTGTACTGAGCTGGTATCTGTATATTTGTGGCTCGCCTGTAAGCTTTTACTTGTTGCCATTCTCCTCTGACCTCTCTCAACAACGAGACATTTTCGCCTGCAGCTGACTGGATGTTTTGTTTATCACACCATTCTCGGTAAACTCTAGACATTGTAGTGCACGAAAATCTCAGGAGGTCAAAGTCATTTAATTCACGCATCTTGCCCATTATAACATTTAGTGAAACAACAACTTAACCTATAAACCCACTCTTTATATGCTCCATTTACACTCACTGCCTGAAGGAGCGAACTGCTTGCATTAACAGAGATGTGTACCTAATAAACTGAGTATATGAGTGTGTACCCCACACATGACATTTTCTAGTTATTCTTCTTCTCTGTATATGTATACTGACGACACAAACGTGGAGAGCATGACAACTGAACACATTTGCATGCAGAAAATATGAGAAATGTTGGCAAAGACAGACAGGTGGAGAGCTAAGGAACTACCTGTAAATTGGAGCCCCATTGAGCCTTGCCCTCCAACAGGGCATCCAAGACTCCACGGCTGGGCTCTCCACTGCCCGGGTCGTTCCCGCTCACCACGTAGTAAGAAGCCCGCACTCTCTTGAAGAACTCCTGGTCCACGTTCTTGGCACTGCAGTGGTTGGGCACATAGGCCAGGTCCACATAGATGGGTGGCCCAGGGGGGACGGCTGAACTAGTTTTCTGAGAGTTGTTACCTGGAACAGAACCAGGATATAAACCAGTGTTAGTGTCTAAGAAAGTGACTTAATTGGATAATATCTTTTCCAATGAGCAAATTATACTTATAGATTTGATTTAATCTGTTGTAAGGACAGTTTAAAGAAGCCCATAGTATTTAAAAATATGTTATTGTCATATGTAGGAAATATATAAATATAGTATCACAATATCTTTCTGTAGGACATAGAAAAGTCTCAAGATATTAACGCACCTGAACTGCTTTTGATACCATTGACCAAGCCTTTCCCAGGGTTGTGGATCTCACTCCTAGATCCTTGGGTCTCAGACATCTTGATCAGCCTGGAGCTTCTCTCCGTGTCCTTCCTCTTCAGAGAGGCTGAACGGGGTGAGGCAGAGTCCTTAGAGGTCTGCTTCACTGGAGTGGAGGATCTCTTCCTGACTTCCCCCTTCCGAGCAGGGGAAGCTGATTTGGGTTTGCCCTTTCTGAGGACCTTGGTGGTCTTGTGCTCCTTCTTGAGAGGTTTCTCTGTGCTGCTATGGTCATTGAGAAGAGCCTCTGGGTCTACCATGCACACGTCCGGGTGGGGAGGGTGGGGAAGAGGGTCCTTCATTGGGGTGGGAAGAGGGTCGTGAGTCTTCTGGGTTGACCGAGGTGATGAGGGATGGTGGCCCCCACCAGCTCCAGAAGCAGATAGTTTGTCCACCGGCAGATGTTCAGCATCTTCATCTGAGTCCAAATTTCCTTCGGCTGTTATGGATGGGCACTCCTCAGTTTCTGGAGGGACGTCAGAATCTGACTGCGAAGGCAATGATTCGCTTGCTGATGTTGGTGGTGTCTCTTCTCCAGCTAATGTCACAGCCAGCCCAGATGACATGGCACCAGGCAACTGCTGTGGCCCCTGTCCAGCATCTCCAGGTTGACTCTGAGTATGGTGACGCCTCTGCTTGTGTGACCTCCTTTTCACAGAGTGTTGCTCACGATCGTCCTCATCCCCTTCCCGGGAGTGGTCACTACGTCCGTCCTCCTCACCCTCATCACTGGAGAGCTGATGGGGGCTGGGGTTGATGAAGGATGGAGAAAGTTCTCCTTTGCGATGTTTATATTCACAAGAGGAGTATCCTGGAGGGGAGAAAGAGGAGGAGGTGGCTCCTGTGTACAAGTCAGAGGGGCGTTCAGACTGTCCATCTGCTTTGCTAGATGCATCTGTTTGGTAGGTATCTTTTGTGGAGGATAGAGAGGTACCATGGACAGTGGTCATCCATTCCATTGCTTCCATTGCTTCCTCATCATCATCATCATCATCATCATCACCATAACCTGGAGGAGGGGCACTTGGGCAGCCTTCAGGCCTCTGTAGGAGTTCCCAATCGGATATGCTACTCTTTCTCCTTACCTCCATTCTGTCTGGTGGCTTCTCCAACATTTTCCCCTCTACTCTTTCTGCCTCTCCCTCCTTCCCAGTTTCTACTCTTTCACTCGTCTTTGGATCAGCTGTAGCTTTCTTCTCCTCTCCTTTGCTGTCTTTACATGTCTCTTCCTCCAATTTCTTTTCCTCTATTTTCCCCTTGACTTCAATGTCTTCTTTAACAACCTCTGTCTTTTCATCTCTTTCCCTTGGTTCTTTTTCCTTAGGTTCTGACACCTTGGTGTCCTCTTTCAGGGGTTTAATCTCCCCATCTTTCTTTTCCTCCTTAAACTCTAGCCTTTCCTCCTTTGTCTCTTTTTCCTCCTCTGTTTTGGACAGGTCTGTTATGGCACATGAGGTTTTGGTAGCTCCACTGAGAGCGTCTTTAGGGCTAACACACAATGGGGTAGCAGAGGCTGTCTGCTGTGTTGTTTTTGTCACCACTTCAGGCTGAGATACCATAGTAGTAGAGGTTATAGTAACTGTCTTTGTCTCTGTAGCGTGTATGGTGCTTTCTACTACATATGACTCTGAAACTGTCTCTTTTCGCTCAGCCACTGTGGTGTTTTGACATTCAATACGACATGGTAGGGTACTGTCCTCCATTTCACATGTATCCTCCTTGTTTTGTGCTGACCCTTGGGACCCTCTGTCAGAGGAGTCAGCCCTTTGCAGGGGAGAGACGTCAAAGAGAGCCCCTGATGTGGATAAAATCTCTGTTGGCTTTACTGGTTGGGTACTTTGTAGAAATGGTGCTGCAACTGAAGTCGTAAGCGTAGTTTCTAGTGCATAAAAACTATCAGAGCTCTGCTTCTTGTCCATTTCAGGGATTGTAGAATCATCATGTTCCACAACCTCTTTGGCAGTGGCAGACAAGACTGGAGATGGTAGTTTGGTCTCAAACTGACTAGGCAAAGACACAGAAGCAGTTGAAGCAGTTGTTGCAGGTTTCGTAGTCACTTCCATGTACTCATCTGTCTGAAGCCCTCCAGAGCTTGAGCTGGTAGACTCTATGACAGAAGGTGGCTCGTCTTTGACCAAAGGTACCTCAGAGTCCCGCCTAAGACTAGAGCTTGACATGAAAGTTTCTACTTCCTCTCCAAACTGTTGGCTAGAAGGGACAGGAGCTGGGATAGGAGCTGAGGCTGATGAAGAGTAACTGTGTGATACAGAGGAGTATGTCAAGGAAGAGTATGTCATGGTGGTGTATGTGCAAGGTGATGAGGCAGGTTCCTCACGTTTTGTAGTGATATCTGGGGTTTGCCTCTCATCCGGACTTAGCGTCGGCCTTTCTACTTCAGTGTCTCCTTGTCTGTAACATTTATCGTCACTTAACTTGGATAGTTGGGAGATGTCTGAGAGCACCAGGGTTTCTTCTTTCTTCTCTACTAGACTGTCCTCACTGTAAGAATGTTCAGATGACTCTGAGGGATATTCTCCAGATCCGCTCTGTCCGATATCGGCATAGCTGCCTGTTAGCAGCAGGGAGGCACTAGCTGTAGGCTTGGACAAAGACTCTGCATGGTCTGGTGGGCTGCTTGTCAAGCTGCTTGTGGCCATTGGTTCTTCTTTTGTCAAAACGCTTGGTTCTGGTGATAGAGACACTTTGTCTTCATCTTCTTTCGACTTAAGCACTTCAGAGGAGGCGGCATCCTCAGCAGATGACAACTTTTTCAGAGGGGTGGATTCAGTTGGTTCAGGTGACAAATGCTTAATGTCTGTGTCTTCCACTTTCTTTGTTTCAGGAAGCTTTGGGGAAGTGGTACCATCAGATGTAGTTAAACAGATTTCATCCATTTTGAGAGGACTTGGTTCAGGTGACAGAGCCATTTTGTCTATATCCCCTTTTTTTGTTTCAGAAAGTTTAGAAGTGGTGGCATCGGCCGATGTAGATATACAGATTTCATCCATTTTTAGAGGACTTGGTTCTGGTGATGGAGTCTTTTTGTCGACATCTTCACTCTTTGTCTCAGGAAGTTTGGATGTGGTTCTCTCATCAGCTGTAGCTTCATAGGTATCTTCCTTTTTGAGAGGCCTTGTTTCAGGAGATGGAGATTTTTCATCCAAGCCCTGCTTATCTGTCTCAATGACTTTGGAAGTGGATGCATCATCAGCTGTAGGTCTAGAGATTTTTTCTTCTTTAAGAGGGCTTGATTCAGGCGACTGAGATTTTTTATTTGAGTCCTCTGTCTCTGCTAACCTAGCGGTGGCAGTATCATCAGAGCTACGTCTGCACATTTCTTTTTCGGATTGCTCTCTAGCACCTTTCTCCATATCCACATCACTGACCTCCTCTTCTTCTTCCTCCTCTTCCTCATCCTCATCTTCATCTTCATCCTCATCATCATTAAAATCTTCCCCCTCAACAAGTAACCTTTTATCTACCATGCTATCTTTTCTTTCTGGAAAGTCTAGCATAGATTTACAAGTGACAGAGCTGCTAATTTGACTATTGTCAGATGCGAGGACATTGTCATCTATTTGATGTCCTGAAAGTGTGGCAGCAGGGGCAGCCGCTGAATCACTGGCCGTTTCCTCTTTCTCACAAGGTGAAGCATGCTGTGGTAAAATGTCTTTCTCCGCTGGTGAGTACCGACCAGAGGGAGATCCCTCTCTTTCGGTATCAGAGGTTTCCATCTTGTCTTTCAATGACTCAGCAGACGATTTGTCCTTCTCTTTCTCTGTGGTTTTCTTCTCTGTGAATTCTCCAAAAGGCATGGAAGTAGTTGAGGCTTGGGTGCCAAGGTCTGATTGGCTCCATGAAGGAGAGGGTGTTTCCTGTCTTAATGATATGTCTGATGCATGGATATCTATACTGGTAGAAACCTTATCTGTAACATCCTCTCCTGCAGCCCCTGTTTGAGGGGCTGATGAAGTGCTCCCCTTCATATCCTCTTTCTCTTTCTCTGATTTTTCAGGTTTGTCCTCTTTGAGACTGAAGGCATAAGAACAGGACTCAGCAGCTTGGGCCATTTTGTTGTCTTGCACATCTATGGATGTAAAGCTCTTTTCAACATAAGGTGTATCCGGTCTTTCTTCTCTCTCACTCTCTTCCTCTTGGCCTTTCTCTCTGTCTTCAAATTTAGGGGAGGCACTTTGACTGTGATGGCTGCTTCTTTCACTCTCTGTAAGAGACACTGGGCTGTAGTCAACTCTACTGAAGGACAGTGGCTCTTCTTTGTATTGATCATCCAGGAGGAACATGGCTCCACCAGACTCTGTCTGGCTAGCTCTCCTGTTATCATCAATGCCAATGTCAGAGGCATGATCAAAACCTAGGGAAACCTCACTTTCTTCTCTGGAGTCTGAATCATGATCTTTTGGGATAGGCTTTTCATATGGATCATACTTGGATGCGCCAAAGCTTTGCTTTTCCTCTTGTTGGCTTCCACTGGCCATCTCTTTCTCTGAGGTCATTTTGTCAACACCCTCCACTTTTGCAGTGGCACTGTCTGATTTTACAGCATCAGCATGGCCAGAAATGTTCTCAGAATCTTTATCCAACGTAAAATATGAACAATGTTGTGATAATCCTGGAGAAGCCACCTCTCGTTCTCCTTCCATCTCCCTCTCTGCTTCCTTGCCTAGTTTCTCATCCTGCTTCGTCTTTTCTTCAGGAGTAAGTGCTGAGCTTGTCTGAGCTGGTATCTGTTTCTCTAGTTGGGGCGTTTCCTCCACACTGGATCGGCTCTCAGTGCTTGAAAGCATGCAACTCCTGGGTTGACTGTCAGTGCTTGATAATGTTGGTAACGTATGCCCTTTCTCAACAGAGTCTGACATTGGTTCCTCTTTAGAGATAGGGATATCAGGAGCTGGTTCTTCTTTAGAAATAATTCCACTAGAGGTTGGCTCCTCCTTTGATGTAGCAATAGTAAAGGACGGCTCTGGCATGGCAAGCGGTGCAGACGTGGTTTCAGTTGTCGTAACAGTCTTGTCTGCTTCAGGTAAAAGTCTGTATTCTTCTTTTCCCAACTCTCTGATATCTTCATCAAGAGAGGGCTCCTGCATTGTAAGCGTAGGTATGGTCACTGTGGTCTTTTCAGTTGTAAGCTCTTTAGTTTGATCACTAGGCACCTTCTGTGAAGTTTGAGATGAGAGAAGGCCTGCAGAGGTGATGTCATGTTCTGATTTTCTAGGCTCCACTGACAAAGGTCTGGAGCCTGCTCCTCCCATACAAATGTCCTCCTCCTCTTCTTCTTCCCTGTCTTCATCAGAGGACTGAACCAGAAATGCGGGCTTGTAATCTGACTTAGATGCCATCACTGGTTCTCCTAATACTGTTTGTGCAGTTTGTTTGATGGCTTTGTCCAGGTCTTTCTCTTGTAATTCCTCTCTCTCCCATTTCTCCTCTTTGGTGTGGTCTACATCGTCATACTTTTCTTTCTCAGTCGTCTCATCTGTCTTTATATCAACAATATCCTTTTCTTTAAGCATTTTTTCTTTAGCAGTTTCACCTTCATACATTTCATCCTCCTCTTTCTTTATCTTTTCATCTTTGATATCTTCAGTCTCATAAGTGTATTCTTTTTCTTGTTCTTTCTCCATCTTCTGTTCTTTAGTCAATTCAGCAACATGGGTGTCATCTTTTTCTTTCTCCATCTTCTCTTCTTGACTAGTGATAACCTTTGCCTCTTTATCCTTACCTTGTTCTTTCTTCTCCTCCTCGGCGTGGTGGAGAGCCACACTAATGTCCTCTTCCAGTTTTTTCTTGTCTTCACTTGATACAGTTGCAGAAATATCTTCAAGGCTTTGCTGCACTTTCTGTACTTCCATAAGCTTACCATCAGAAGTGTCTTCATCTATATCCTTAGCAGCACTGGTCTCACAAATATGATCCTTTTCAGTCTTCTCTTTCAAGGGCTCAGCCACAGGAAGAGCTACTTCTTTTTTATCATCCGTCTTGGTTTCAGGCTCAAAAGGATAATCTTCTGTCCCTTTTTCCTCTTCTTTGGTGCTATATGTTGGAGCGCACACCTCCTTCTCCGTCTCCTCTCTTAAAACAGACTCTGCACCACATACACCATCTTTAGGCTCTCCCTTCTCCACCTCTTTGATTGATTCAGGTTCGTAACTGTTCTGTTTGACTTTATCTTCCATCTCATCCTTGATAGTTTCGACTTTATGCTCTTTCGCCTCCTTGGTATGCTCAACATGGACAGAATCATCATCTGTTTCTTTCTCTTTTTTCTTGACATCCATTTCAATCATTTCAATCTCTTTATCTTTCTTTTCATCTGTGCTTAATGTATAGTCAGTGGTGTCACCCTTTTCCAACTCTTTAGCTTCCTGCACCTCTATCTGTTTAATATCAGAAATATCACTTCTTTGCACCTCTTTGTCCTCTTTCTCTTCATCCTCCATAGCTTTGATAGGAGAAGTGCTATCTTTTACTGTCTCTTTTTCCTTTTGCTCCTTGGTGGAAATATCACTCTTTTCTATCTCTTTTTGCATTTCCTCTTCTTCATCCTTAACGTGTTTAATAACACTAGTATCATCTTTTGCTGTCTCTTTCTCCTCCTCTTTCTCCTCCTTGAGGGGTTTTACATCAGATGTTGTAACTTCATCCAACTCTACCTTCTTCTCTTCGTCTGTGATGAGTTTTAGACCAGAAATGGCTTTGCTCTCCTCCTCGATGGGTTTGACATCAGAAATATCATCCTTGCTTGTGCTATCATCCTTGCTTGTTATTATTGTATCTTTTTCCTCCTTGGTGGGTTTGATAGCAGCACTATGATCCTGAACTGTCACTTCCTCTTCCTTGGATGGTTTGACAGTGAAAGTATCCTCCTCACTCCCTGCTTTCTCCTTTCCCTCTTCTATTGTTGATTTGACAACACAAATATAATCTTTACTTTCTTCTTGCATGGTGGGTTTAGCAGCAAAAGTATCATCCTTAGTGCTAATTTCGTCTTCACTGGTAAGTTTGACAGCAGAACTGACATCTTGCTCCTTTTCTACGTCCATTACTGGTTTCACGGCAGAAGTATCATCCTTAAATGTCTCTTTTGCCTCTACCTTGGTTGGTGTGACAGAAGAAGTATCTTCCTTGCATGTAAGTTTGATAGCAGAAGTATCATCTTTACTTGCCTCTTGCTCCTTCTCGTCTCCTATGGTTGGTTTGACAGCAGAAGTGTCTTCCTTACTTGTCGTTATATCCTCCTCTACCTTGGTACCAGAAGTATCATCTTTACTTGTCTTTTCCTCCTTTTCTTCTTCCATGGTTGGTTTGACAGTGGAAATCTCATCTTTACTCATCATTATATCCTTTTCCTCCACCTCGGTAAGTGTGATAGTAGAGATAGCATCTTTACTCGTCTCTTGCTCCTTTTCTTCTTCCATGGTGGGTTTTTCTTTGGTGGGTTTAGCAATAGAGGTATCATCCATCTCTTTCTCCTTCTCCTGCTCATCCTTGATGGGCTTGGTACCAGAAGTATCATCCTTTTCTATCTCCTTTTCCTCCTCCTGATCTTTCATGAGTTTGATATCAGAGGTTTCATCCTTTTCTGTCTCCTTTTTCTTCTCCTCCTCTTTAATGGGCTTAATAATGGGCAGATCATCCTTCTTTGCCTCTTTCTCCACTTCATCTTTAATGGGTTTGATATCAGTAGTATGGTCCTTTTCAATCTCCTTCTCCTCATCCTTGATACCTCTAATATCAAAAGTATCATCCTTTTCTGTCTCTTTCTTCTTCTCTTCCTCTTTAATATCAGACACGTCATCCTTTTTCATCTCTTTCTCCTCCGTGTCATCTTTGGGTTTGATATCAAAACCATCATCTTGTGTGGTATCTTCCTGCTTCTTCTCATCCTTGATTTGTTTGACATCAGAAGTATCCTTTTCCATCTCTTCTCCTTTGATAAGCTGGATATCAGGGGTATGGTCTTTTTCAATCTCTTTCTGCTCGTCTTTAGTGAGTCTAATATCAGAAGTATCATCCTTTTCTGTCTCTTTTTCCTTTTGCTCTTCTTTGATGGGCTTAATATCAGAGGTTCCATCCTTTTCTGCCTCTTTCTCAGTCTTCTCATCCTTGATGGGTTTTACACCAGAAGCATCATCCTGTGTGGTATCTTTCTGCTCATCCTTGATTTGTTTGACATCGGAAGTGCCATCCTTTGCTGCCTCTTTTTCCTCTTCCTCCTTGATGGCTTTAACTACAGATTTATCATCATGATCGTCATCATCATCTCCCTTGTCATCATCGTCATCCAGGAAACGACTCTCCCTCTCAGGCACTTTGGGCTCTTTCTCTTGACGGCCATCATCAACTTCTTCATCACTGTGTCCAGATAATACTTTCTCACTAGAAATGTCCTCGGTGAGAGAATCCTTCCCTAACATGGGTGTTTCAACCGTTACAGGTGCAGCAGCAAGAGGCATTGTCTCTTTTTGTTCATCTTCATCTTTTGGCACAGGTGAAGTGTCTTTTTCTGGCTCTTTCATCAGTGGAACCTCTTTTATGTCCTTCTCAAATTGTTTATCCAATGATGTTGAAGCTTCTACCTCAAGCTGATCTTTCTGTTCGTCAACATCTTTTTGTGTCTTACTCTCTATTTCTGCTTCATCTTTCTTTTTATCTTTGTCTTCAGCTTTGGTGACGACATCAGGGACCTCCTCTTGTTTTTGTGGCTCCAATTCAGGGAAGCCCTTCATCTTCTCTTCAACTGGTGACTGACGAAGTGGAGAATGGGCTGCACTAGGAGGTCCAGACTGTGTAGGGGAGGCCATTTTCACAGTGCTATCATCCGGACTGAAGCAACGCTCTTCACTCTCTGAAGTTATTGAGTCTGATCCAAAAGGTTTGGTGGGCACAACAGATGAGATATCTTTTGGTGCAACTGTATCTATATGCTCCTCTTCAACAGGTGGGTGGAGTGGTTTGGTATCCTGGATAGACGTTGAAACTGGAGACACTGAGCCAGCGAGCTTTTCAATATCTTTCTCTTTATCCTGAAGTATTTGGGGTGAAGTATAGCCCTCTTGGAGTTTTTCAAGTGAAATGTCAACATTAGGAGTTTGGTCTTCATCTTCCTCTTCTTCTTCCTCCTCCTCTTCATCACGAGCATCAGGAACCTTAGCCCCTGTCTTCACTTCAGCGACAGCAAGCTGCAAGTCATCAGATGGAGACTTGAAGCACTTGTCATCCTCTAAAGAGGAAGATGGTGAGATGGTCCCCGCAGAGTGTGGGTACTCTTTGCCGTGGGTGGCCTCAGTTGGGGTTGACAGGGGAACACTGTTTACAGTATCCATACCCAAAGAGCTTTTGCCTGTTTCTTCAGTCTGAGGTGCTGTGACAGATGCCACAGACTGATCTTCAGCAATAGAGGTGGGGAAGGAGGACAATTTGTCATACTCTGTGATAGATGTAGCAGAGGACACGTGCTCTTCTTCTGCCAAAGGTGCAGCAATGATGTTGGTGAACACAGATACTTGCTCCTGTACACCTGGTATAAAACCTTTATCTGACATAGCTGCAGCTTGCATCTCCCTCATGCCGTGGATGTTTACAAACGAGCCTGTCTGATCTGGAACGGAGATATCATAGGCACCAACATCATACTGGAGGTGTGGTATCCTGTCCTCTGCCTCCTCGTGAATCTCCTCATCAGAGATGGTCTGTTCTGTCTCGGAGTAGCCAGGAATGGTCTCGTCTTGGATGTAGGAGATGGGTTCTGCTGCAGCGGCTCCTTGAGCTACTGAGGTTATGGGAGCTGTGGCCCCTCCCACATGTGACAGGTATCCTTCCTCATCTTCCTCGTCTTTGGCTGTAGTCACAAGTTCAGCGGCTTTGCTTTCCATGACCTGGGCCATTTGTTCTTCTGCAGCATCTTCAGGTTTGACTTTGATCTCTTCATCTGCTATTACATCTAAATCTTCTACCTCCTCCAGTTCAGCTTTTTCCACAGCCTCCTCTTCCTCTTCTTCCTCCTCCTCCTTGGATGGAGTCATTTTTAACTCCTCTTTTGTCTCAACCATAGCTGAGAGATTTTCCGTTTTCTCCATTTCTTCCACCTCGTGTTTCCTGTCAAGCCCATTGTCTTTTGCCTCCCTCCATTTTGGTTCATCTTCCTCTTCTCCTATCCCCATATCCTCCTCTTCCTCTACTGTTTTCCTTTCAGCAGTTTGTGCCTCTTCCTCCTCCTCTTCCTCCTCTTCATCCTCAATGGCTGCTCCCTCATCCTCAAACTTTTCAGCCTCTTCTACCTCTAATTCCTCCTCCTTCTCTTGTGTTGACTCCTTCTCTTCATATTCAGCCTCAGCTTCAGCTTTCACTTCTGATACCTCCTTTTCAGGAGACTTTGTGCCAGGTGGAATTTCTGATATTGTTTCTTGTGCTTTCTCCTCCTCTTGAGTTAGGATTTGTGCTGTTGGCTCTGATGCAACCTCAGTACTGTCAGGTAGCTCTGAGGATACAGCTACAACTTCAGCTTGATTCAATTCCTCAAACTCCTTGGTGAGGTCTTCTGGTGTGGAGGGAGCAGACATGCCCTCAACAGCTCCATTCTCTACTGGTTCAGGCTGAGTAGTTTTGGGTGTTGGTTCCTCTGGTTTGGGTTCAGCAGGCTCTGCCTTGGCTGCTTTGACTTTGCCAGTCTTGGCTTTACTTGACACTTTAGCTTTATGTAGCGTCTTTCTGACCTCTGGTGTCAGGGGTTTAAGGTCAGGCTTTGTAATCTTTCTTAGCTCAGGTTTGGATGCGTCCTTCTTCTTGTCCTCCTTGGACTTGCCATCTTTCTTCTCATCTTTTTTAGCTGAGTCATCTTTCTTTACTTTCTTGATCTCTTTCTTTTCCTTGTCTTTTTTCTCATCCATTTTTGACGCCCTTTCCTTGGAGTGCTTTTTTAAGGATTTTTCTTTCAGGAGTTTTTTCTTTTCTGGCACATCAGTCTTGGATTTTAGAGTCTTGGTAGTCTTTTTCTCCTCCTTTTTCTCTAACTTATTTTCCTTTACAGAGTCACTCTTTGCCTCTGTGGCAGCTGACACATCATCTTGTCCATCGATTTCTTTCTTTGAGGCCTTTGCAGTAGTCTTGGGGGAGGATTTGAGGCTTTCTTTGCTATCTGTTCTTTGTTTTAACTTTGTCTGTTTTATGACGGAGGGAGGAGCTCCTGAAGCAATGTCCTTTTGTGTGGCTACAGGATAGCGCAAGAAGTCAAGGTGCTTTAATTTTTCTAGCCCCTCTAGGATCTTGTTTTGTGGTGCATTCCCAGGGAACAGCACCCTGACGATCTTTTCTGCAGGGTTGGCGGGGAGCCAAACAACTAAGGCTGTAACTGATGTCAGGTAGGGCACAGATATTTCTCCTTCTTTCCCATTAGGGAGCACAATACCAGTTTTGGCCTTGCTGTTGCCGGCCCACTTTTGCATTAAAAACTGCATCTCTTTACTGTCTTTTACAGGGTTCAGAACATACATGTCTAGTCTGCCCACTCCCATCTTGTGGAACAGGGTGATGGGCTCAATGGTGTTGCTGACCACTCGAAAGAGAGGCTCCGGCTTGATTCCCAGTTTGTTAAGGTACTGCAATGTGAGTGAGGCCTCTTCAATGCTGCGTTTGACTTTGAGATTTGATTCTGGCATACGGAGCTTCTCCGGTACATTGAAGAACACCACACCCAGCTCTGGAGATATCAGGTTCTTCATCCAGTCGCTATAGTTGGTGGAGCCTTGGGACTGCTCCTCCTCCTGTTCTGCTATCTTCCTCTGAAGAAGCCCATTGATGCCTGGTAGATTGTCAGCGCCGATGTGTGTGAGTAGAATCGAGTCAATGCGGTCCAAGTGACGGACCAGCTTCCAGAAGCAGGATCTGCGTTCTGAGCCTCCATCCACCAAGATGTTGAAGCCATTCACAGCAAAGAGAGCGGAGTCTCCCCTCCCACCGGGAAAGATATAGCAACATGGCTTGGACAGTTTCAGGAAGCCTCCGGACGTGGGTGGCTCCAGGAGGTCGAACGGTGAAGGGACGTCAACCGTCTCGGAGATGTACTCCGTGAACTCGGTGACGCCCTCCATCTTAGAGAGCACAGGCTCAGGGTTTAGTTTGTATTCCAGGAACTCCCGTAGGTGCTGCTGCTGTCCCAGGGAGCTCCAGCCCACCTCCCCGCGGCAGGACACAGTAAGTGTTGCCTGCTGCTTGGGGGCTGCTGTGCCCAGTAATTCACTGACCTGCAGGGGGGGAACACACCCAGACACATCATGGTCAGTGATGATGTATAGATGTGGTGTAACTAACCCAATGTCTGTTGTCAAGGCTTACAAAATAATGGAATAAAAAAGGAAACAGGAACAGGAAAATCTTGATATAAAGGGAATGTATAGGGATACAGTACTGTGCAAAAGTCTTAGGCACCCTAGATTTTTTATATAAATTTCTTAGAAGTCTTAGATGTTTATTTGTTTTCTGCATTAGTGTGCCAGTAGACTAGACTGGTAAAACCATCCTGATCACGTGACCTCACATTCTGTTTCGCTCCACGGATCAGTCTGGACTTCTAGCCGCCCACATCGATTTCCTGAAATTACAATGTAACCGGGCCAATCAGGGACTGTGTCGTAGTTGATGACGTGAAATACAGGCCGCCGCTGGCAAAACAGTAATGGCGTTGAGTAATGTTATTGAGTCTATTTCTGCAATAACTGCACTTATGGCTGTGTTTACTCTACTAACGTTAACGTTACCACTCGTTGCTTCGGGAGACGACATTACTGTTTTGCCAGCGGCGGCCTGTATTTCACGTCATCAACTACGACGCAGTCCCTGATTGGCCCGGTTACATTGTAATTTCAGGAAATCGATGTGGGCGGCTAGAAGTCCAGACTGATCCGTGGAGCGAAACAGAATGTGAGGTCACGTGATCAGGATGGTCTTACCAGGCTACCAGTAGACTGCTGTTTATTGTAAATTTTTGATATTCAGAAACTTTTCATTTCATTAGTTTTGAAACCATCTTCGCTTTATGGATATCTTTGACATATGCCTAAGACTTTTGCATAGTACTGTATGTTTATTATGTTAACGTTTATTTGTTGTTTGATTAACAACACTGCAGAAAATAGGTGCCTAGTTGGACTACAAGTATATAAAACACTCAAACTGTGCAATATATTCACAGAAATTAATGATCAAGTTCAATTGTAAAGGGAGGAGGTTGGGCCTGAACGCTCTCCTCATTTGTCTACTTTTGAGCAGGGCAATTCCCTTTTGTGCATGCCAGTAACAATATGTCACACATTTTGAGTCTTTTATGTATTTCTAGCCAAATTGGGCTCTTTTTATCTACAGCACCATTAAATGAGATCCTAAAATGTATCAAAGTGTGCACCTCCCCTTTTATAATCAACATCAAACCATTCACATACATGTAATCTATGCATTTATAACTTTCATAAAATATGAAAAAAAAATTAACAAAATATTGCGGAATATAAGAAGAGAGTAGATTTGACTTACCCCAGGATCAGCAAAGATACGTGAAAAAGTCTGGTAAGTGAAAACCCCAGTTTGAAGAAGAAGGTCACCGTGATCTGAGCTCTGGCCACTCAAGACCAGAAGCTTGTTTCCTGCTGAGTCTGTGACTAGAGACTGGATCTGGGACAGAGAGAGAGAAAGAGAGAGAGAGAGAGAGTGAGAGAGAGAAAGTGAGAGAGAGAGAGAGGGAGAGAGAAATAGAGGGGAGTTAAAGGAGAGACAACAGTGACATCAATGATAAAGAAAGAGGCACTTCAGCTGCGTCAAGATTGTCAAGATTTATTGATTTCATTAAAAGAATATGGGAAATTCAAATTGAAAACAGATAAAATTCCACCAGTCTTTCTAAAATACTCTCGCCAAACGGGAAGGAGGAGAATCGGTGATCAAGTCTGATAGGGAATTGGCGGGTCAGTGTCAGTCGGCAGGGATGTAGCGGAGGGTAACCCCACCTAAACCCCATCTTTATATTTACCACTACCGTACATCACCGTCAGTAAGCATATACGCAACCAGCATGCTACTTCACAATATCTGTTTTTTCAACCTTACCTCTGATCCAACTGTATCCTCTGAGGGATTGACAAGGACCACAGTCTCTAGGACATCACTTCTGTGGTGGAGAGTCCTTTGTCCTGCAGCAGAAGATTCAAAGAACAGCATGAGCATATTATGTAAACATTTTGCTTTGAAGCGTGAGATCCAAATCCATCTAGACACAAAGGTTGGCCCAGGTCAGCAAGTTGAGGAGCGACCAAGACTGTTGCCAGACGCTCAGCGGTCTGACTCGAAGACATTCTGCTGGACAGCGTCCAGGGTTGATCTGGAAAACCTCTTTGAGTCAGGGAGATTTACTATACTGCATTCTGCGTCGTATGTGGGGCAATCACTATATAGAGACAGGCAACCCACTTGTGCATCAACGCAAGAACAAAAGTTGGAATAGGAAATAGGTCACTGATGTCTGTTGGCTGCAGTTTGAAATTAAAGCTATGAGCTTGGAATAAGGCTTCTTAGAACAGACAAAGTATTGGAAATTAGGCAATGTGAGAGCCTGATGTAATAGCTTTCCATTATTTGACCTCAAAACAGCGTATGACCAGAGAAATATGCTATTTACAACCCAAGTTACAATCAGATTTTTTGATTTTCACATTGCAGAACAATTCTATGCACAACTAAAGACAGAAACAAGAGAAATATAACAAAATGCACCAGATTACCAGGTCAACATAATGCCATATATCCTTATGCATATTCAACAGAATTATGCATCAGCAGTTTGATCCATTTAGAGGTGACGGTAAGCTTTTAATTCCAGTTTCAGCACGAATGCAGCATCTAATAATAGAGAGGTCTAATAATACGGCGATCTCAGTGACTCCACCATCCACTGGGATCTTGAATGCTTCCCCTGAGTTTGCGGTGCTGTGACATTTTTTTAGGATCTGCGCTGTCAACATCTGTTTTCTATGAAAGACCTCTGTAAAGTAAATGACTCTCAGCCAGGATATCAACAGATACACATGAGCGGTTGAAATAAAATCCATACTGAAAGTGATGTTATTTCATTTGATACATTAAAGCAAAAAAAAAAAAAAAAGAGAAGAGCTGTTGCCGGAATGATTCAGCCTTTATGCAAATAAGGTGATCAGTGCAGCACTTGTGAGCCCAGATCATCTTTGTGTGGCTGCAGTCTGTCATTTGACTCAGAGGAACGAGCTTTGAATAATTAGTTGTTGTATTGCAGAACAGTTATATTACAGACAGATGATCATGGTGATAAGTCTTGCTTTTATCTTAAAAAAATGATACTGTATGTTTTCAACGCTGACAACAAAGCAGGAGCTGAATTGAATCCTTATATATTCTACAGCGAGTTTCCTCTTGTTCAGCATGATAACCACAAGTGATAATCTGTGACATTTTCAAATAAATAAATGCCTGTTTTGCTACTTTCTATCGCCGATTGATACTGTATAACATAATCTTGATTCAACCTAAACCCAGTTCATGAACGATTTACATTTGCTGCTCTTTCCTAGGAAAAATCCTCTGCTACACAGAAAGTGACGTGGTTTACGATTCCGGCAGCAGCAACAGTTTGTTTGAAATAAACAGAAGAAGAACTGGGTAGTTAGCATGAGCAGTGATAGCCACCATGGCTGAACAGACAAAGAAAAGAGCGCCACCTACAGAAACTCAAACTGCATCAACAGAAAATCCAAGGAAAAACACGTCACAGTCCCGCCCACACTGTTTGATTGACAGGTGATCTCTGGGAAGTGCAGTGCAGAAACACCACAGCAATGACCAAAAAAAAAACCCAAAAAAACAAGGATCTTGCAGATTACCACTTTAAAGAACTAATGACAAAAAGTACAACAAAAGGAGAAATAAGATGAAAATGGCAGAAAGAATTCAAGCAATGCTTATAAGAAACACAGCCATTAATGTGAATGTAGATCCAGGTTACAGTATATAAACTGACTGTATCAAACACTTTAAACATTCAGAGAACATCACTGACGCAGGCCGGAGGATGTGGCTCTCTCAATTGAGGTTGCCATGGCAACGGACTGACATTCATATTACACTGACCTGCCCTGTGTTGTGTTTTTTCTGGCAGACGCATTGCAGCCTTACCGTCGCTACTGTCAAATAAAAAACAAAAAAGGGGAAACTGAGTCGACTGACCGCTGCGTGGAGCGAGTGAGGTGCAGTGATTGAAAGACAAGACAGCGCCGTTCACAAGAGCATGCTGGGACAGCAGCTGGGAAGAGTTCAAACACCTCAGCAGATCTGCCCACAGACTCGTCCGGTTTCACAGCGCCATGACTAAGCGGTGAGGGTGAGGGATGATTTGCAAGTTCGCTTTGATATTTCCGGCGCCAGGAAGAGACGCTCACTCACATCACAACACTGGGGCAACATCATCGATAGAAACACCGGGGAATACACAAACCGCGGCGTCATTTAACTACGGTATGAATTTGTAAATTCACCATCAGGGATAAGAGCGAGGAAGGAGCGAGGCCCAGAGGGACAGCGTGTCCCTTTGCCCCGCCGATGTGCTTTCTCAGGTGAAAGAGAGGACAAGAGAGACTGCATTAGCTGCTGTTCCTCGCTGCCTGCAGGGTGACGGCTCGCTGACACTGCAGACTGGTACAATGTGATACTACAACAACAAAGACTCTAAGTCAGTCTGTCAAGTCAGTTGCTCCCGCCGGGGGTCAGAGAGCGACGACGCTGCCGAGCGTCTGAGCGGACTGGAGTTCTCTGAGATCAGGTTCACTTTAATCCACAAATACAGCTCGTGTGCAGGAATCTGTGAAGGTGACGCCGGTGCAGAGACGAGTTAAAGGTCCTGTCATAGTACATTTGTTTTCAAATGTGCTATGGCTCAGGGTAAGAATTATGTTTTCCGTGATGTTTTGCAAATAAACATCACGTTACAAAGGGGAGAGTAAGTCCTCACAGGTGGAAAAGTCACAATACTGGACCCTGATTGGCAACTCTCCTCTAATTCAAATGAGGTCAGTGTGTGGGGGGGGGGTGTCAGTTCAAATGTTAAGAACTTGCCTAATTGGTTGTGCAATTATTTAATCAAGACCAGTTGTGATGGGTTGACTGGAGTTAGTCTGAAACTGTCTGTAAAAAAATATGGATTCTTGAAAGCGCTATAACTTAAACCACTCAAGCAAAATCAAATTTTAACAATGTTTTGATTAAACATCTTTAATCATATATGTATAGAGGAAAATTCCTATTACAGGGCCCCTTTAAAGTGTTATATAGCATATACTGATGCACTGATGCATCAAGGTACTTTATATATTATGTTACATACTGTATATAAATTCAACATTTTTGTGCAATATTATCTGTCTTGGATTTCAAACATCGGGTCTTGTATGTATAATATTTTCAGATTTAGGAGTTGAAAAAAGTTGTGCTTTGGGATTTTTTGTTTTTGTTTTTTTATTTGCTCGTATAATCTGACGAGTGATTTTAAATCAGTATTCCTACATTTTACAATTACTTTTCACATCTTTGAAGCTATATGCACTGATGCTGCAACGATAAAACCAATATTTTGGTTTTGTCTATTTCCACTTAGCATTTTGAAATAATAATAGGTGTTGTATGTGGTTTTGCATGTAATAGATTGAAGAGCCACCTCCAGATAATCAGCTGAAAGGAACAATCCAGTCGTCACACTGCTGAGTCAATTGGACAGAGAATTGCCAGATAATCCATACTGTGATATAACTTTCTGTAATTCTGTAATCCTCTTCTGCCCCGACATGAGTTTACGGTAAAGGCCTGATACAGTTCTGCTGAGAATATCAGAAGAGGTACCAGTCCATACTGGCAGAGGATAGGGCAGGTAAACTCAGAGATGAACACTATCTGCATGATTCAGATGGCAATTAAGCGAACCGCCTCCACAACCGACTGAGCTACACACATTTCAGTTCAACCAGTGCACAAGCAGGTGCAAGGAGGATTTATGTACAATAGTTGTAGGCAAGTTAAGGTTAGGCTGCTGCGTTTAGTCATCCCTCCCACTGAGGTGATGGAAAGATCAGTCATGGATTGTTTACATTTTTCCTTTCGTGCCATTGAGTCTTATTTTATCCTTTACCATGTTTGCTTTTCACTGGGACTTTGGGCAAGGATGATGGTGCTATACTCCGTTAAAAAAAAAAGATGTGTCACCGTCAGCAGAGGTGGGTGTCTAGTTTGGGACAGCCCACATTTGTGTTACTTTTCACAATAACACATCTTAACATATGCTGTCTCAATATGTGCTGCTATTAATTTACGTAGTTACACATACTGTTGAGCAGTGTACTGGTGTCATTATTCATAAAAATCATGTCCTCAACCCAAATGCACCTCAGGCCTCAATATTTGGCTGCAGTGCAAACCAATCAATTCGCTTGTCATTTGCTCTCTTATTTATGATATGTATTCATAAACATGTAATAATATTTAAGTACATCCAAAAAAGACATTTGAAGACAGATGCAGCTGGAAATCAACACACAAGTTTCTTTTGTTTAGTTCATTTATATTAACTGTAGCCTGCTTTTCATATTCTGTTTATCAGTATAATAGGTTGCACATTTGATTATCCTTCAAGGTAGCAGGATAATTCTCTGTAAAAAAAAAATCTCTAAAGAAAATTCTCTCTAAACTGGAGCTCTAATGTGCTTTGCATAACTGCTTCATTCAACAAGCCAACATCACCGCTCTTCAAAGAATTTTAATATCTATTTGGGGCACTGACAAAATGTCAAATTAATGTGTAGGCAAGCTAATTCCACGTTATGAATAATCACAGAAATATTTTCCTTTCATTCAATAAATGCTGAACTTAAAGGAGGGTTTCAAATGTGCAAGACTGATGGATTTTTCAATGACTTAAGTCAAGGTTGGAGTCGACTTATCTGCAGTGTTAGACAGACACACCTTCGTTACACAGATCTCCACCTCCGAGGAGTCCACACCCCGGCCTTTTGCTGGAGTCTGCTTATTACCATTTGTATCTTCAAGGTTGGAATGTGTGTATGCATGAAAAAAATAAATTAAGCATCACTATACTTTTCTAATTCCACTACACGGCGCTCAAAAGAAAGGTCTGAATCGAGCTTTATAAAAGACATCAACAGAAGAAGCCTTCAAAGCTCATCCAGTATTACTTTCATGTCTAATCCACACACACAGGAAGGTGGTGGTAACAATAACAGAAGTTTCAGGCAATTTTTTTTTCTTATTTTTAAGCATTTAACAAGTTGACTGCAGCAGAACAGTGTACAGGTTATCCTGTTACACTGTAAAAAAAATAAAATAAAAAAACCCCTCCATCTTAGTCTCATATTCAGCCTTCAAATCTTATTTTTCTTAAAACGAGAAATGCAGCTTAATTTGTTTCAGGAATTTTCTAGAAATTAGTGTCAGTATCTTGAAACAAGTCAGAATAAGGCTGCACTACTATCAAGAAAATGACACGACTTGAAAATTCTTGAAACAAGTTGATT
Source organism: Centroberyx gerrardi (assembly GCF_048128805.1). Taxonomy (NCBI): domain Eukaryota; kingdom Metazoa; phylum Chordata; class Actinopteri; order Beryciformes; family Berycidae; genus Centroberyx; species Centroberyx gerrardi. The sequence goes on from NC_136000.1 coordinate 7,399,503, forward strand.
TGTATTGGAAACAAGTTAAATTATCTCAACCCCATTGGCAGATTTTTTTAACTTGTTTTAAGAAAATTAAAATTTTTAGGACTCAATAATAGACTAAATGACTTGTTGAGATGGAGATTTTTTGTAGTGTAAATAACACACAGTGAGTGTGCAGAAGTTACACCACAGCTAAGAAAACAGTGTGGTGTTCATTACAAACATCCATCATCGTCCCACAGGAGGACGACGCATTACTGACTGTAACAAACGCTCTTATAACCCGGTGCTGCGTACAATGTGATAAATAAAGAGGCTGTTACTGAAAATTACAACCCAGTGATGTGAGTCAGCCTTCGGGGTCTGCAGCATCCACCGAGATACAAGCGGTGCGAAGCGAAGGCCTCCTCGGGCGGGCCAGCGTCTGTTCCTCAGCTTAAACGTGTTTGTTTAAATAGTCCTTTTGAAGAGCGCGAATGTTCAGCCAAGTTGCCCTCATCTATTCATCCCTCTGGCTCTCCTCCACTGGCACGCCACACAGAGGGAGAGAGAGCATCATCCCATCATCAGGAGTGACATCCGACCAAAGGCGTTTGGCGAATGCGCCGCTCATAAAGAACCTAACGAGACTCGAGAAAAATGTTCGCAGAGGCTGAATTCCTGCTTACGCAACCCGAGAGTATATGGCTCCCGTTTCTGCGAAGGGTTTATTTCTCTCTGCTGCTTTCTGTGTCAGCTAAATAAATCTTAAGTAGCATCTCATCGTATCGGTTGCCTCTCTAGCTCGGTAATGTGCCGGCGATGCTGGAGATCAAAGCGGTGCATGCTGTTATTAGCGTATCATTGTGTGTGCGCTCGTGGTGCGGTGATCCATTTCTGCACCTCATTGTGTCCAAAACAAAAGACATGGTGACTGATTTTAGGAAAAATACGCCTACCTCCATCTGCAACTAGATGCTGAATATGTGGAGACTTAAAAAGTATTTGGCAGCAATCACTAAGTGTGAAGTCAATTTTGATTCTAATACTGACACTATCTGTAAGGAGAGTAAACAGACTCTCCCAGTCATTCAATCTACTAGACTTTCCATTGATTCATTTAATGTGTCATTATTTATCTGTTTTATCTCTTTATTTATTGTGTTTATGAATTGTATTGCATGCCATGGTACAAGCCGATTTTCCTATTAAGGACAGTAGAAGTCTTAACTTCTACTCACCCAATAAGCTGTACTAAATATAAAAAATAAGGTAATAAATGTAGTATTTTTTATCAAAAAAACACACAAAAGTAACACAAAGAAGAAGATTTCCAACACAGAAAACACACAATAAGGCTCAGAAATGTGCCACAACTGTTTTGAACTGTCTCCTTTAGTCCCTTCTTCAAATATAGGTTATTTTTTGAGGTCTGAACAGCCGTTTTGTGCCCTAGAACCCTAAAACTAACCATACCTCTAGCTGTATCGTGGCAGTTCAACTTGAACTTGAGCTTAAACTTTTGTCTTTTTCCTGGCATGAGGCCTGATGTCTGCATTTGGTATAAACCCACACACGATTCTTTACAAAACGACAAACAATCCAAAGACACGTTCAATAATGCATAATTCAGAAAGGGCACCGGGGCAAACCATGAGCACACATCTTGAACGATCCATTTTCTTGACAGAAATAACTTTAGCGGCAACGCAGACGCTGGATTACTTCTGCCCTGCTTCTGTCGGTTGACTTAAGAATCTCGGGAGATGAACTCTTCACTCCCTCTCAATCCTCGCCCGACTCTGTTCATAACTAGAGGAAGGAAGGTCATTTTTCAGACAGAACTCAGTGTTGCTCCTCATCCCAGCTCTTCCTCAGCTGACCTGCTTGATATAAATATCCGTGTCTGAACTCCCAAAACGAGAACGCTCTGTTAAAAGGCGACTAAAACGGAGCACTGATCGACCGAGGCCCAGCCACTGCACTGCTCCAGATAGCATGTTCCACATTTACAGCAGCGCGGGGGAGCGAGAGGAGGGTTCAAGGAATTTAAAGACAACAGGTACAAAATTTCAAGTAATAGCTGGGACTTTGGAGACAGACTCAAATGCAGTCTAGCGTATACAATAATCGCATTGAATCAAACTTTGGGGTTGGGGTCAATTCACTTTCATTCAATCAGTTCAGGAAGTTGATTTTCGTCAAAATTCAAAGTCTGGAAATCTGTTCCCATAAAATGTTATATTCTATGTATAGAAGAAATAACTAGGAATGAAGGCGCTGTATGATGATGATGTGATGAGTGTTTTGGAGCTCAGGATGAGTGAGTTGCCAGTGTATCATACAGTGCGACACAGAGCTGAAAGTGATTTTAGTACCATGGACAGCTCCTCTCTCAAATATACAAGTCATAAATCCAGTGCCAGAGAGACAGGGAATAGCTGACATCCTGTTCTAAATATAAAACAGACAAGCTCTGCGGTAGACGATAGTCAGCCGTAATGACACCCACCAAAAGCACATTCATAAATACAAGGGCAAAGCCTTCAAGGTTGCTATGGTGCAAATATTTAGTCTATATCATTACAAACAACTGCGAAACAGCTACATCGCCTGTTGATGTACCTCTAGTGTTGTTTTCGGCTAAAAGTTCAAAACCAAATGAGATGAAGTTAAGTAATGAGCAAGTTAACGAACTTGAACTGACGCCGCAGGCTTCATCTTCTCAAACACGTCAGAGTAACAAAGGTTGAATGAAGCAGACATCAAAAAATTGTTATCCCGTTCCTAATCTCATTTGCCTAATGTGAGCTCATTCCCATCCTAGGACTGACTTCTATTGTCTAAGCTTACTGATAAAGTGGTGTGAAGTGGGCTGGAAAATTAAAGGAGCGAGCGGGGACCAGGCAACAGCCTCCATGCCAATTTCAGCACCGCATCTTCACCCATCACTAAAGTCATGCATCAAAACTACAAGCCCAACCATTTATTTACGGCTAAGAGCATCAAATGGTTGCTGAGTCACTGTTGCAGTCTGCAGCACAGACCTAAAACTCCTCCACAGGTCCTGCAGCTAAACATATGCTGAATTATTCCTACATTTCTACTGTTATCAATTATGATATGGAGTTATACTACAGTTACTGGAAAGACATATTTCACTGTTTGTCTTCACTAAACCGGAGATATCGACCTTAAACTCAAATGCATACCATGTTTTTTCCTTTTTGCCGTGTTATGCCACACCCACTATTCCTTTGTTCAACTCTTATTACGTAAGCCAATCTTATTTAACTAGGCCTGCTGACTGAGCAAATACTCTTATATAACTTCTTGTGTTCCATTTAGGGCTGCAACTAATGATTATTTTCAGTATTGATTAATATATCAATATATCAACATATATATCAATAATTTTTTCTATTAATCGACTAATCATCTAGTCTATAAAATGTCAAAAATAATGACAAATGCCCATTAGAAGTTACCAGAGTCCAAAGTGATTGATTTAGTCTGACCAGCAGCCAAAAAAAACCCAAAACGATGATTTTATGATGATATGAAACGAAGAAAAGCAGCAAGTCTTTGCATTTGTGAAACTGTAACCAGCAAATGTTTGGTATTTTTACTTGATAAAAGACTAAAATAATGAATCAATGATCAAAATTATAATCCATAAATTTTCTGTCAATTAATCAACTAATTGTTTCATTCACTTCCTTATCCCAATTTTCCTAGAAAGTCTAGGGATTCGAACCAGGTCTCAAACTTGCCTCTTGACCCTCAGTGACCTCCCCGGGTCACAGCAGCTACGGGAAGCCCATGTCTTAGTTCCTGATGCTAATCCTAGTCCTGTGATTTGGCAGCGCCGAGTGATTGGGCTGCTAAGCCAGTTAAAGCCTCTAACAGCTAGGCGACAGTCTCAGACTTAAGAGAAGAAAAAACACATCCATCCGTATAACTTTTCATATCTACATATATTTGAATTTATCAGAGGGAATTGAAAGGTATTGTATGGAACATGTTGGATTACTACAATGGGAGCTTGTGTTGTCTAAAAGTAAATGAGCATATTATGGGGAAAATTACTTTAAACTGGTGTAATTATATTGATAAAAGCAAACAGCATGCACTGTATACACATAAATAATCTCTAATCTGAGTTCACATTCTGTTTGGTGTTGGGAGATACTGGACCACAACTGGTTCCACTTAACTTTGATGTACAACACATACAGTATAAGTTATTTACAGCACATCTAAATAGCCATTTGGATATAGTTTGATTCTGCTTCGGTACTCTTGTAGTAGTCTGGAGTATATTGTTGTCTTAATGAGTGACTGGATGTCCAAGTCCTTGCTAAGAAATCCCCTCAAATTTCCCCTCAAATAAAGTTAATCTTATCTTTAAAAAAATCCGTCCCTCTGGCCACTCAGCCTCAGTTTGTACACAGCAACATCAGCAGTGGGCTGCAGTTTACTCTAAGCTAATCTTCCTACTGAATTCCTATGTCAGTCTTACCATGGCAAATTGTTGCTGATAAATTCAATTATAAATAAATTCAATCCATTATCATGATGCACGCTGTGCAGGGTGATAACTGTGGTTTCCTGTGCTTGCGTACGGCCTTGAGTCTAAACACTGAGCCAAGCAGAATCAGACCACAGCTGAAAACCCATCCGCCTGATGTGAGCTCTAAACGAATTGGAACTTAAGTTTAAATTTGTGTTGAATTAATTGCATTGTATAGGATTATTTCAAGACAATGCATGAGACTGATCCACCCTTAAAAGAAGCTTCTTATTTAAGTCACTGGTTCAAGTCTTCACCTGAGCCAAGGGGTTCACTTACTTTCCCAGCAAATCGTCCCCAAAGTTCGATTCTTCTTTCTCTATATGAAAGGCCATATGATGAAATCTTATTATTACGATGAAATATAATTTTAATTTGCAATAAAACAAAAAACGATTAGTTCGAAACTTTGTTCTTGCTACTTCAAATGAGTTCTAAAATAGCTCCAACTCATTATCAGCACATGAGGCATTATCAGGCATTACCATATGAATAAGGAGATGAGAGAAAAGAATATTTGCCAAACTGATATGAAAGTGCTTTACTAACTTCTCTAGTCTTCTCAGAACTGCGAGGAGGAACCTTTTTGCCCGGTTCAACGCAGCACTCAAGTATTAGCTCTGCCATCACCATGCTTGACACATTAAAAGGGGAGAAATCAATGGGAAGAAGACGAGAGGGGAGAGGGCAAGGCGCTGATGATGAAAGAATCGGATCTCTTGGTATTTCAGTATGTAAGTATCTCAGTATTTAAGGACAGACTCAAGACCTTTTTATTCACTGCAGCCTACAATCTATCTGAGCTGCCGCCGCACCAGCCGTCCCAGTCTCCTCCCTTCCTTCCCCTCCTCGAAGGGCCTCCCAGCTCCTTTTGCAAGTCCATCATTCAGTCTTTGTTGCTGCAGACTGCCATGGTGACGCGTGGAGAGCTCACACACACACACACACACACACACACACACACACACACACACACACTTGTGCCTGCACACATATGCATGCCTGTGCACACTAAAGTTCGATCGATGTGGGCTTTTGAAGACCAGTACCGATAGATACCTTTGGATTGAAAATACCTATGGCCAATATTTTGTGCCGATATTCAATATCTTCAAATGTGATCATTGTCATGCCAAAAAAATGCAAATAGTCAGTGTTTCCACCAGTTTTGTTGGGGGCCAAAAAGCCTCTGAAACAAATTTATTTAGTCCATGGGACACTAAAATTCTCAGATTAATCAAATAGGTGGGTTGGCAGCTCTTTAAGACACGGTGAGCCACTCCACCTATTGAATCATAGGGGAAACTCTGGGATACATTAGGCCTTTAAATTATTAATTAATTTACAAAAACATAATTGGGCAATTAAATGAACAAAAAGTTTTTTTTGTTTTTATGTAGTTGTGGTCAGCTAGGAACCTCCATCATATCAGAGGTGGACAACACCGAATGACCGATATCTGATATTTAATAAAAGGCAATATCGGCCTTAGTGCACACACACATACTTACACAAAAACCGGCTTTGCACTCATATCGTAAAATTGTGAAGCTTGCTTTCAAATTGCATTCATTTGTGCCGTTTATCTAAAGCACTCTAACAAACCCGTTTTGTTGAAAGACCTTTACAAATAAATCTGACATGAAAGAAGAGATAAGAAACCAAGAGGATAAAAGCATGGGCGACAGTGAGAGAAACAGACAGACAGAGAGAGAGAGAGAGAGAGAGAGAGAGAGAGAGAGAGACAGACGGACAGACAGACAGACAGAGAGAGAGAGAGAGAGAGAGAGAGAGAGAGAGAGAGAGACGGACATACAGACAGACAGACAGACAGAGAGAGAGAGAGAGAGAGAGAGAGAGAGAGAGAGAGAGACGGACATACAGACAGACAGACAGACAGACAGACAGACAGACAGGCAGACTGAGAAGAGAGAGAGAGAGAGAGAGAGAGAGAGAGAGAGAGAGAGAGAGACGGACATACAGACAGACAGACAGACAGACAGACAGACAGAGAGAGAGAGAGAGAGAGAGAGAGAGAGAGAGAGACGGACATACAGACAGACAGACAGACAGACAGAGAGAGAGAGAGAGAGAGAGAGAGAGAGACAGACATACAGACAGACAGACAGACAGACAGACAGACAGGCAGAGAGACAGACAGACAGGCAGAGAGACAGACAGACAGACAGACCTGAAAGAGAGTAAGGAGAGGCATGACAATGCAGTTTGAGCTACCGCCAGAAAAGGGCAACAGTAGGATATTGGCAAAGTGTCATCGTCTCTTAGAGTCCGGCCCACACCGTGTGCCAACTATGATATCACCGCTGGCGCCCCCCCGCTATCCTCCCACCCTCCCAAGGCCTAGAGGCACTGAAAGCAGTCTAAGTTCAAATAGCACACACACACACACACACCCACACACACACACACACACACACTACACGCTGCCAAAACATCACACTGAAATGTGTCAGAGCATCTTTTTCAGGCCACCACAAACATCTCCCCACGCTGTCTTACAGTATAAATACCCACAGTAACGGGCCTCCAGCTTTCATACTTCTCTATCTAGCACAAGATGTCGTTAGCAGGCCCAGACCATTATATAAGACAAAATAAGACCGGAGACAAAAAAGTATCCCAGTAGAAAAATCACATTCACACATCTCTGCGTTATTTCTCCCAAATGAGGCTGCAGGAGGTTGAGCAAAGTTAATGGATTCAAATTGCACCCATAATTTTTGCGGATCTAAAAGCACAATTAAGCCGAGCGTGTTGGACAGTTTTAAACATACCGGAGATTTTCTCAGCAGCTTGTTCACCATTATGAAAGATGCTGACATAGGTTACATATATGCAGAAACACCCACCCACACGCGTTACAACAGCCACACACACACACACTATTTTAAGGAGGACATCTCTCATCTTCATTGCTCGGGTCTTGAGGTGTCAGCAGTGAGGTATAATGATTATAAACTAGCTGTCAGCAATCCGTCGATGAGCGGGGACGTCTCATTCATCACGGTGATGGACACCAGACAGGGTCTCTGGGTCAAACACATACAGGCGAGCGGGACGACAGTTATGAAAAATAACTGCCGCCGTGACCTTCCCGCGCACAATGACAAGAGACCCGACCCCTCAAGGTGGGAAAACCCAGCGCACCGCAAGAGGCCGAGGCAGAAAAAAGAAGCTTTCTCACTCTTGTTTCAGCAAATTCGGGAGATATCACAACCGAGACAGAGAGAGAGAGAGAGAGAGAGAGAGAGAGAGAAAATGGGAGTGGGAAGTGGGGGGAAAAAACGCCATTCAGAAGTCATTGGGTGTTAAATTGGCTGCGGAGTCGACTGCCGTTTGTTTGGAGCTTTTTCTGCAGCGGCTCCCGGGTGAGAGGGGCTGGACCTCGAGGATTTACTCTCAGCTTAAGGTGGATTTGATAATTGCCAGCGTGCAGGTTGGGGTTACCGGCTGGTTGCTCGGTAATAACAGCTTACCGGAAACAACAGACCCATACACGAACCGCTTTGGATATCGACGACGACTTGGACGCCGATCCACAGTCTAAAACATACACAGAGGCTTATAGGTTTCCTGACTTGGCACGCTGGATGTTTTTGAACCCGCTGTTCTGCTCGGAGGTTTAAAAGTCTACATGAGGATTTTGAAGAGTTGCGTTGCAAAATGAGATGTCAGCAAAATGTAACCCCGATTCTGACAAAACCCACTAATGAAGACTACTAAAGGTTTAGGCTATTCTAAGACCACTGAGAACAAAATACTTGAATTTTAGACTCTAATAAGTTGTATTTTTTCATTGTTGGGCAACAAATTTTAGAATTTATTTTTAGCATTTACAGCGGAATCAAAGTCCTCATTTTGACTTGAAGTATATTGATGCTGATGCAGAGGAGTCAGTCATCGGTTATTTCATATTACAACAGGGTCAAGTGAAGGACAGGTTACCATGGACACCCGCTCCTCATTAGTTACTGTATCACTCCCAATTTGCATTTCCTGGTTGCTGACTGCACTCAAACCTGCTATGTTCAGCAAGATACGGGTCTTTGGGTTAAGCTACATAATTTATCCTTGCGGACAGTGTTTCTTGTCCATGTTTTGTCTAATGACTGCTCACTGCCTGTGTTCACTTCAAGCCCCACTACTCAACAAAGTGCACAGGAACCAGTGAAACATCCTTCTGTGACTCCCCGGATCAATTTTAACTATTGGTTGATGTTCACAAGGACTGCAGTCCAGATCTGAGGCACACAGACTCAACCTTACAGGATAAATCCCTCCTCAGATCCTCTTACACTGTTAGATATCATCAGTCTGTGACGTTCAATACATTCCGGGAGTTTTTTTGTGATAAAGTGTTGTAATTTACTTTTTGGTGTATCCACTTTCCCCCCAAGCTTTTAAACGTATCTACTTCTACTTCAGTTAGTGATTTCCTACATTTCCCAGAATGCCTTGGCAACCCCCTGAGAACAGGCCTGAACTTGTTGCATTCAGCTGTGGGTTATACTGTACATTCTGGTCTATTTTCTGCCACTGTCAGTGCAGAAATTGGTCTCTCTTCCTCTTCTACGATGGATTTCTCCCTGTATGATTGATGAATGTCGGTGCAAAACGGTGAGTCCATAAAGAAGCCCTCGCTCTTTGATTCTGAGGGCCTGACACCAAACATTTAAACGTTTAAGTCCATTGTAGCTGCGCTGCAAATATCTCAACATGACATCACTTTGTCTACATTGAACCAGTTATCCACAGGAATGAGAAAAATCCTCTACCAAACAACAAAATGGACCCAGAAATGTAAGGAACATCTGATTTTGGGGTGAATTTCTCCTTTAGGCTGCATCAAGTCGGAAAGTAAAACCAAACATCACAGGTTCACAATCCATTCACATTCCTCCTAACTAAACTGTTTTTTTTATGTGTCTTTTAAGTGTTGAAGACTTTGGGGTTAACTTCTCCTTTAGGCTGTGTCAAATCTGAAGGTAAAACCAAACATCACAGGTTCACAATCCATTCACATTCACATTCCTCCTAACTAAACTGTTTTTTTTATGTGTCTTTTAAGTGTTGAAGTCTTTGGGGTTAACTTCTCCTTTAGGCTGTGTCAAATCTGAAGGTAAAACCGAACATCACAGGTTCATTCACGTCCACATTCACTCTTCCTGTAAGTATCTCAGTCCTGCTTGGCTTGCTGAAGTCCAAGCCCCTCGGAGTCTGGGTGTGTCAGGTAAATGGATGCATGGTGGCGTCCCTGTCAGCAGATCAAAGAGGACAGAGGGAGGGAGGGAGGGAGGGATGGCGGGATGGAGGTGGAGAGGATAGGGCGGGTGGGTGCCTCTGGGAACAGCCCCTGATGGAGGGATCAATGTTTACTGCTGCTCTGCACCATCAGAGGGGAACGGTGGTAGACACTGAGGCTTCACCTCCTCGCTCCGGCCCAATATGGCTGCCATCAGCACGAATTGCCTGTCTGCGCTGCGACTGCTGTCTCCGGCCCTGATTGTCTCTCTCTCTCTCTCTCTCTCTCTCTCTCTCTCTCTCTCTCTCTTTCTCATTCTGTCGCTCTGCCTTTGTTCAATATGTTTGTCAGGCTTGTCTGTCTCTCTCTCCGTCTCGCTCTTATTCGCTCTCTTATTCCGTCCCTGTCTCTCTCTCAATCTCTGCCTCTCACTCTGTGTCAGATCTCTTTCTTGCTTTGTCATTCTGACTCTGTCTCTTTGTAGCTCTCACTCTCTCTTCTCTCTCTCTCTCTCTCATTCTCAAAAAGGCTGCATACTGATGCTCCTCGCTCTCTTTCAGTTGATATCTCTATCCCTCGCTATTTCGGCTCTATAACCCCCAGGGCATAGAAAGAAAGAGAAAGAGAGATTTAACAGTATGACACCTAAGGCTAGATTTACACCGGAATGAAAACATTTGGTTTTTTAACCCTGCGTATCACTGAGTCTGATCCTCTGTTTCCTGGCTGAATGTGGGAGGACTGTGGGATCTGGGTCGCATTGGTTAAAAAAGAATAAATCATATTTTTCCGTTGCTGTCTGAAACCGGCGACAGAGGGAAGAGCTCCTGCAGAGAAAGACCGAGAGCTCATCAACAGAATGGAGCAGAGAGAGATACTGAGGAGAGACCAGAGCTGAACAGCCTCCACACCTTGCGACTGTATTTTCTCTCAGAAAAAACAGGGTTTCTAATCTCAGCATGGGGTGTTTAAGGGAGGGGTGGGGGTGGGTGAACAGTTTTGAAACAGTCTGGCTTTTTTGCATAAACATAATACAAACAGGTTCATGCACAAATTCACACACGTTTGCGTTCATGTACACAAACACGCTCAGTCTCTGTCTGTTCTTTGTCTGTCTGTACACTTTCGCTTTCTCTCTCTTTCTCTGTGTCTCTCTCTCTCACACACACACACACACACACACACACACATGCACACACACACTCCAGCAGCAGGGAGAGCTGGCTACAGCAGCACAGCAAACAGGGAGGTGCGAAACACTGCAAAGACTGCTCACTGCTGCATTCTCCGAGCCAGAACCTCCCCTCCTTTTCTCTCCATTGTTGTCGACGAGTCCCGAGACTCTCGGCTCAGTACCGATTCTCTTTCTACGCTGCTGCCGCTGTGTCTCGTTAAGTCCGTCCACGGTTTTAAGAGACAGGGATAATACACAGACCTTTTCTTTTTACCTTTTACGCAGTGGTAATAGTGATTTCTAACCGGGGATTAATTATGTGCCTATAGCTCTTCTTTATTGTGCATAAATATTCCCGAGACACAGGAATAACTATGTTGTGACAAATGATGCACCAGTTGTCAGGGTGACTTGGACCCTTGTAAATCTTACTAGAGTTTGACCGATATGGGTTTTTGAAGGCCGATACCGATCCCAATATTTTTAGAAATTGTTAATAAGCGATTTCTTGTGCCAATGTCCAATATCTTTAAATTTGACCTTTTGGATTCAGTGTTTCCTAAAGAATTTCAGTCTTATCAGGGTGGAAAAGCCTCTGAAACAGCAGTTAGGCCATAGGACACTAAAAAACTGTTTTAGTTATGTTAGCAGCTTCTTAAGCCAAGGTGGCCCAATGGAGGGGGAAACTCTGGGATACATTAGGTCTTTAAATGAAGAACTAATTTAAAAAAAAAAACATAATTTAACAATCAAATGAATAAAAGATGTGCAAAGAAAATAAAATTTGATTGCAGGTTTTACAGACTGTTTTTATGTAGCTGTGGTCAGGGAGCGACCTCCTCCATTGGTTCTGGACAACACTGATTGATCGATCTCCGATATTTAATAAAAGGTCATTATCAGACCAAACATACCAACATATTGATCTAACCTTACTCCTTACTGTTGTGGGATGTTGATGTTGCAGATGACACTGCAGATGAGAGTACCAGACAAATGCCAAAAAATTTTATGTAAATGCAAATACACCACAACCAGGATCTGAAATTACCAATCGCCAAAGAGCCAAATGCCAGTAAACTTTGTCTTTCGAGGATAAATCAATAAGAGCCATAAAACACACGGGTCGGCAACTTTTTGAGACGATACCATTTCAAAGCCTCGGTTATATACAGTCTTTAGTCTTTGCCTGTTTTCAAAAACTTTGTTCCTGCTGACTGTACACTCTCTCTGACTGTCAGCCAATCAAATCAAAGCAACAGAAGGGCTCTGTATCAAACAGGCTCCTGATTGGCTGCCTGTTACGCTAAACTTCTGTTTCTCCGCTGTCTGGATGGATCCGTTGCATAAGTGAGTAAGCTAGTTTTAAATTAAAACTCTTAATCTGCTCTTGTCTCTTTATTAAATGTTTCACACAGAGCATTGAAATTGGTAGAATGACATATTTCTGTGTACATTAATTATTTTGGCTGATAAAAATTATTCTGGCTGGTAAATGTTTTTAGCTTACCAGCCTTTGGCCCGTGAGCCAAAAAGTTAATTTCAGACATTGACCGCAAAGCCATTTGCAGACGGGTGTTTCGAGATAATGAGCCAGCAGCATAATGACAGCAGTGTCTGGGATTGGCATCATTAGGTTCTCCCGGTCCATCCCACACTGCAACACGCTCCCAGTGTTTCTGAACTACATTTAGGCATTTAGCTGGCGCTCTGATCCGGAGTGAGCAGGTAGGGGTTCGGTGTCTTGCACAAGGAAACATGGTTGTTGATGGATGCTGGGATCAAAGCCGCTGACCTTCCAGTTACAAGATAACCGCTCGGCTTCCCTGCTGGGCCTGTGGAGAGCAGGTATTGGCATTTGGAGGCAAACAACGTCAGACCAAGATGCCTGGTCCATCATATCACAGGTCAGTAATCGCACTACTAGGTCCACTGGTCCGAGAAATGTCGTCGATGTAGTGGAGATTAGGGCAGGAAGATATTGACAAAAAATCTAATTGCGATTATTGGACAGAATATTGCAATTGTGATTTTTCTTGTGATGCATTTTTTAGAACTTTAAAATTGGTTAAAGAAAAGTAATTTTGTTAACAAAAAAATGTCATTGTGCAGGATTTATTGAGTTTGAGTCTGATGAAAGATTTTCACCAATATTGTACTTGATTCATGAACCAAAGATTACCCGCAGCACTAAAACAGATGGTTCAGAAATCCATTTTGGACGCCTCTCTGTCTTAAGAAATTAATTGCAGCCTCTGTGATTTGGAAATTGCAGAAGTTCATATTGCGATTTTCATGTTTTTTTTTTCAATTAATTGTTCAGCTCTAGTGGAGATAGCAGTTGTACTAGTAAAACTGTCTGAAGCCAGATTAGCTGGGTAGGGGAACTTTGTTGCATGTTAAAATAAGTGACTATATTATTATCCAAGTAACAACAGGTCCTTCAGACTCCTCACTGACCCAAGAGGACAGCTCAAAGTCCAGCCGGTACGCTAGAGAAACCGGTTCAAGCCGATTCCATCGCTGCTCTCCGACTGCATTTACATAATGAAGTCGGTCACTAATTGGAAAGCGATCTAATTCCTCCATTCGAGCATTTACCCAGTGACATAACAGAGGGCTAATTCTTTAATAAGACGGCCTAATGAAGTATGTCAATGATCACAGCGGTCTGCATCTCAGGTTCTGCCAGGTCGTCTTGGGACAGTCACGGGGGCTTCAGGGTGGTGTGTAATGGTCAGTGGTTAAGCCATTTAGGGACACTGAATTGGATTGGAGGTGTCTGTATAATATATGTGTGTAGTTCGTGTGTTTATGCGATCGCCTGCTCTCGGATGTAAGTGTGTGTTTGTGTACGGCTTAATCAATCAGCGTAATCTAAATGAGGTTTCTGCCCTATCATTTGATCCATTTCCCCGGACGCTCGCCCCCCCTCTGGTGCGTTAAGCTGGCCGGAGGCTAATCTGTGAGTGAGAGTGGTTCATTGTCTCCAACACAATCCCAAATCCTCGCAGCTTAACAAATAAGCACCTTCTCAAGTAGCTAAGAGTGAGCGATTTGAAAACACGCAGTTGAGAGTTGGTGGCAAATTATACATGTATAACAACTGCGGTAATCGCCGATGTCCTTGAATTAGGGGTGGGATTGTCACAGAATGAACTCGGACCACCTGACCTGCCGGCCTGCCAGTCTGACTCCGAAGACCTGCAATGTTTCCTCTGTGGTTTCATGTCGGAGGAGCAATATTCCACTTAGTTTTAACATGGGGGTCGTTCGGCAATGAAAGCCAGAATATAAACTACTCACCAAGATCGGATGCAGCTGGCTCGAATTTGTAGTGTCCGGATTTTTACTTAAAAACTTACAGTTAACATGTTGGTGAACAGATTCAACAACAGATCCTGCTGCTGTGATTTTCAGTTGACTGTTGGTCCAACGTTTTAGAACATAATTTTGCCAAATAGCATTTTTATTGATAGACGAACTAGTTTTCTTCCTGCCAGTGGAGGAATACCACTTAGGAGAGATACTTCCTGTTTGGGAGACCGGATCTACTTTTATTTTTAAATACTAATTTTACGCTAAACCAAGAATATAAATGCAAAATGACGACGGACCCAGAGCTGCTTTTTCATCTTAAAAGTGGGATATCTTGTTGAATATGTTAGTTTTCAGGCTATTTTCGTAGCCTCATTCAAATCAATGGGAAGTAAAAAATCTTGGTGATTAGTTTATATTCTGGTTTTCATGGTGGTCAAGTGCCGAATAACCCCCAAGTTAAAACTAAGTGGAATATTGCTAAAAGAAAATGCTGTAAATTCAGTTTTGGTTTCGCATCCATCCCTGTTTTGCTTGGTTTGAATTCAAGCCTCCATGTCAGCAAGCACCAGCCTGCTGAAGAGCAAAACACTGAAACCCCACCAGCTTCAGGGTCACTGTTCTGTATCTGACCCTGACCTCTGACCTCCCTGTGGAGGGAGGGAGCAAGACAAAAGACAATTTCCCCTCAGGGATCAATAAAGTGTCACATTATCATCACCTTATTGAACCTCACCTTATTGGTTCTGGAGGTGCAGGTTGAAGTGTTGTTTAGGATACTTTATCATAGTGAAAACATTCGTTCACTACGAATCTTTGTGGTTTAGAGGGACATTTGTCTGAAGTTATAGTGTTTCGTTTAATTTCACATTTTCTCCAGCAGTGGTCATTTTCTTGCTGTGGTGCCTCACTATGGAAACAGAGGAAACATGGGACTTGATAGATGGCATGCAGCTCTTTAAGAACTGCTTGAGACAACAGTATCTAATACGATTGGTATTAGCATGTTTGTTTGTTTTTTTACCTTTTTTATCCAACAAGGGTTTTCAGATATGCAAGCTCTTTTACAGCAACATCCTCCTTCACATTCATACAGTAATAATAGTCTTCCACTATAAGAGTGGAATCAATAACTAATAACTGGCGTCTGAGCAGCTCTACTGGAGCAGTTGGGGGTTGCTGCCTTGCTCAATGGCACTTCAGAAGTAGCTGCTGATGAAGCACAGAGTGTCATCCATTCACTTTCTGCACCCAGCCATTTGAACCTTGCAGTTTGAAGTCCGCTTCCCTAACCTTTACGCTCCGGCTGTTAGATTAACTGAAAAACTAGACAATGTCTCAGACAAAGAGAAAGCCTAAAGCCTTAAGAATAAGTCTAAACCAATACCAGCGTTCACAATCCCTCCGGGATTATCAAAAGCTACTCTGGTCTCAAAATCCATTAAATTTTTATACAATCAAAAAGACCCAGGAGGATTTCTAATTCTGTCTGGACTCTCTGTTATAGACTAAGAGACTAGTAATACTGCTGGACTTCTAACTGGCTTCTAAACCCCTAAAAATAAGACTGATTCCAACTACAGGTAGATTCCTAAAGAAATTTCACCTTCCTAAAACTTGATAAAAAGCAGTATATTTCTTATAGTCTACATCAATTGCTATAGCCTCTACCTAAAGTCTGTGTAGAAACCGTATTTCTCTAGAGCCGGTGTGGGATGTGTGGACTGAATCGTGGGTAGCAAATGTCAAAAAGTGACTCAGCACTCTCAGTCCTGCTACTAAATGTTGATTCACTGGCAGGCCAGGCAGCTATGCTAAACATGTGTTAGTCCTGAGTCGCCTGGCAAGGATAATGACAAGGCAAAAGATTCCCATCATACCGCGGGGCCCAGATTCTGGTCTAGGAAGCACCAAGACGTCTGTGTGAAGATAAGAGGCATTAGTCTTGGCACAAATTCAAATAAACACGAACGCGTACTATTTTGATACAAACAGAAAGACGGG
Organism: Centroberyx gerrardi; assembly: GCF_048128805.1. Lineage (NCBI taxonomy): Eukaryota > Metazoa > Chordata > Actinopteri > Beryciformes > Berycidae > Centroberyx > Centroberyx gerrardi. The sequence continues at coordinate 7,415,790 of NC_136000.1, forward strand.
CAGACAAAAACATGCTCGCACTAAATCCACAGCAAACACAACACACACACACACACACACACACACACACACACACAGTTTATCAGACGAAGAGCCCTTTCAACTAGGTTAAGTTAGTAGTCGATTTAAACACAAGCAGAATAGTAAAGTACTTTGGCTTCGAAAACATCCTTCAATTCATCTGAGAGTCTAAATGATCAGTAGGACTGCATAATTAACTGGAAATAAAAAAATATTGACTAGTGCTTTTTCCATTCTGCAGCAGTCTGCAATTTCTTTTTCCTCAGAAGGAAAGATATCACTGGCTGTCTCATAAACAAAGTATTCTGGTGCTGGGCAGCATCCCAATCAAGTTGCCGATCAGAGCAAATCTTTCATGACACATTGATTATAGGAGTTGATGGCTCATTTTTACCCCAAAATTAAAGTTGGGATTAGAATGCTGCAAAGTAATTATGTAGACACAGCCATGCATGCAGGCAATCACGGTTTATATCACAGAGAGAAAAATAATCCCACACACAGACACGCACTCAATTAGATCAGTTATTCAGTCACACACACACACACACACACACACACACTATGCCTGGGTCAAACCACCTTTCGCTGAGTCACTGGAGTCCCAACAGACCGTACAGGAAACTAGAACAGGCATATTACTTGATTATAAACCAATAACACAGGATGAATACTGACTAATACAGAAAAACAACAGCTCTTCTTGGCATCAATCGTCATGCACACAACACACACACACACACACACGCACACACACACACACACACACACACACACACACAGAGACAAGGCTGGTACAACTGCACTGGTACATCGGCAACATCTTCGGCACAAATGAATCATCATAATCACAGTAATCTACTTTTTGTGTACAAATGACGGCTGGCTGTTTCCTCATCCCCAGACACCCTGCCACCACCTCCTCCACACACACACACACACACACACACACACACACACACACACACACTCCCACCGCCTCCATCCTCTCTTTGCGCACTCCAGTCGGAGCCTACATGGTCTTTTGTCCTCCTCTGAGCCAAAATCACAGCCGAGAGAACAAGGTCGCCTCATTACGTTACCTGCATGCCAACTGCAAACCAGAGGAATGACACAGCTAACACAATATCGGATTGCGTTTTCATCTGCTTGTCCTCCATTTAAAGCATTTAGCTGACGTCCTTACCCAGAGTGACTCACAATGACTGGGCAGGTACAGGGATTCAGTGTCCTGCCACATACCAGCTGTTGTTGGGGATCGAACCTGTGACCTTCCAGGCGCGGGACAGTCTCTCTAACCACTAATCCTCCCTGCCACAATTTCTTTTTGTGCAAGTTTTCTATTGATTATTTCCCCTTTTAATACACTGCATTGATCACATCCCCGACAAAAGGCTGCATTCATTTCTGTCAAGTCTCCACATCGGTTATTGATCTGTTACACAGCGTTTCACCGAGAAAACAGGTTCAATAAGGATCTAATGTTCTATCACCTGCATTAATCCTGTTACTTTGGATAAAGAAAAGACTGAAGCTGAAATCCCCTGAACCTGCCGTGCCTCCTCTTATGTCAAGGTAGATTTAACAGGACTGATTGTTTAACGAGTTTATGCTGTCTCATGCCCTAATTTCCCCCAGACACTTCTCCCATAACGCCCTATTAAAAAAAAAAACACTGCGCATAAAGTAAATGTTTTGTTTGTGGATGTTGGACGCTATTACGCAACACACGCACGAAAAACAGGCTAATAGACTATGATTTAAAAAACCGATTGGCATGCAGTCGTTTTAGGATAAACGTCACGTCTGTGTGAAGAAGCTGAAGAAGGGAACAGAAAATCAGAGCTCGGTATAAAAACAGGATGGAAACAGACGAAAATGCGCAGCAGTCCTTCCACAGCATCCCACTCCTGAAACCTACCGTCGCCATCAACTCCGCGCATAAGAGAGAGGAAAACATATGTCACACATCAAGTAGGGTATTTCATAAACAGTTTACGTACCGTTGTGGGTGATGAGCCACTTTGCCGGAGAGTTGTGTGTCTAGAAACCGGAGAGGAGCGTCGGCGGTGCGTGTGTGTGTGCGTCAGGCGGAGAGAGGAGGATAGAGGAGGGGATTTGGCACCTTTTGGAGAGGGACGGGACGCAGCCTGGTGGCGGAGCGCAGCGCACCGGGATGCGGCAACATCCGTCTGCAGCCAGCCGTCAGCGGCGTGCGGTCTGACCAGGGAGGGGCGCAAGAGGCTCACACACTGCACCAGTAGTAACTCATTCGCTGCCGAGGCGCTCTGAGAGTGTGGGTGGACTGCTTTTGTAAGCGGATCGAGAACAACAGACCCAAATGGGTGTGTGGCGTTATGCACCACAGCTCATCACAGATCTTACGAGAAAGAGCTGGAGTCACTCTATTGTGAATTTCTGGAAGATTCTGGAGAAATATCACAGCAAAACTTTAACATGCCATGCAGCTTCTAGAGGCCAAATGCGATTCCACAGAAATCCTATAATTCCATAGGAGACAGAAAAAATACGATAGCACTGCATATAAAGTATGATAAATTCACTATTGAGTACAAGAGACACACTGTCAGTTCCTATAGGAATATTATAGAAACATTCTAGTGATGCATTAGGAGATAAAAATACCATGAAGTATGATAAGATCACTATGAACTCACTATTGAGTAATCACAGACACATTAGAAGTCCCTATAGGAATATTATATTAATACTAAAGTCGTTTTTCATTAGGGAAGAGGCGGGCCCATATGTTATTTATGTAACCGCAGGCCAAAGGGAGTTGTAAAGAGTTAAGAGGGTGCGTTAATATTCATGTTTGGGCCATGATAATGATGGATAACAGCATGTAATGGGCCTACTATGCAGTCTGCAATATAATGCAGCATAAATAGACCTGATGCTCATCAGAATCACATTCACTTCAGTCACCAAGTACAATAGAAGTGACATTAATGCAGAAATGTATTGACATCTTACAGCATTGGCACTAATATGGCACAAGGGCCTCATATACAGTGAAAAGGAGCAGTGCAAGGCATATGATGTGTAGTATTCATATTGCTCTACATATATGCATTCAATATTTTATAGCTGTGTGTGTTCAAGCAGAGTAGCATACAGAATCATCCCAGCTGTAGATGGAAACACAGTGAATGAACAATAGTGTATTAGTGTATTAGTCCGACCCAAATAGGCCTAATCCTAATGCTGGGCTGCTCTGTGGAGCAGTGGACCAATAGGATGCATACTGGGTAGACACTAATAAGTTTGAATCCAGCTCTTGACTTAGTCTTATGTTGCATGACAACTCTCTCTCTCTCTCTCTCTCTCTCTCTCTCTCTCTCTCTCTCTCTCTCTCTCTCTCTCTCTCTCTCTCTCTCTCGTCTTTCCAACCTCTCTTCTGTCTAATAAAAAAATAACTTCAAATCAACCAAAAAAGAAAAGGATGACAGTGTTGCTGCTCCAGTAAAGGGGGTGCTGTGTTCTGTGTGTGTGTGTGTGTGTGTGTGTGTGTGTGTGTGTGTGTGTGCTTATTATGAATGTCTATGTTTGTGTGTGTGCATGCCTGTCCTATAGGCCAACAGTATGTATCCTCATGCATGTGTGTGTCGTTGTGTGTGTTTGAATGGATTTAAGACGGCAACACTCAATATCAGACAACTATCTGGTGCAAAGTGAACACTGCACCAATTGCCATTCTGTTTCAACCAACTGTTTAACACCCCGTTTCTCCAACACACACACACACACACACACACACACACACTTCATCTGTCTGTCTGTCTGTCTCTCTCTATCTCTTCATTGTCATTGGAAGAAAAGGCATCAGCTGCTCCGATCACCATAGCCCATTCAACAGTAGCTGATGAGACCACGCCCCTCTACTTTTTTGCCACGCCTCCTGGCCTCCCTGCCAATCAGAGGAGCTGAGAAAGGGGTTGCCAGGTCCACGGTTACACAAGGCTGCAGTTTCAGCCTAGGGAACAAATTTTACTCTGTCATGGCAACAAAACATCATTGTCATAACTCGAGATGGCTAAAGCGGTGTATGCGCCACAGATCTACTACTTATACAAACCATGAGTCATTCAAACGTTTATCAATGCACAGCTGAGGTTGCAGAGAAGACTAAATGCATAGCTTCCTGCCCTTAATACAATAATAGGTCTGGTTGAAGTGATTTGAAAGGAGACAGAAGAAGTTCTGATGCAGTCTAACTCAAATTCCCTTTCAGTCTGAGGCGGTTCTTTCACTGCCACTCAACCTGGATGTGTTCGTTTGATCAATCACTATGCAGAGGAAAGGATTTAGGGACAGATGGTGTGCAACACTGCATCAGTTTTCGCTTCTGAATGAGCAGCAGGGTTAGCATTGCTTCACACTGGTTGCAGTCACACACACACACACAGGCACAGAAGAGTCTGAGTTTTAACCTCATCCGACCCACAACTGACATTTTAATTGCATCGTAAATAAGGTTAAAAACATTCCATCTGGGCCACTTGGAAATGGAAAATCACATTTTTCAGATGACAGATGTTCCTGTGTGTAAAATCGGCCTTGGTGATACAAAGAGCGAGGGATCAGCAATGTCTTCAATGGATTCTAGATGAGTGGCGTTATCTGTCGAGGTCTGATGCGTCGCCCCTGCAAAACCGGGACTAGACTCTGTTTGGCCCTCCAGGGATGCCGTCCATCGATGCGTGGAGCGCGAAAGCATCGGTCCCAGAGGGCTGATATAATCCTTCCTAACCTTCTCTCTCTCTTCCTCTCCCTCTCAGTTCCCTCTGAAGTCACTTCTTACGTCTTCTTTTTACTTCTGAAGTAACTTCTTGCCTCTCATATATGTTATTTGTATTCACGAGAAATGTGTTTCTTCCAAAGGTGGGAAATTAACTCATGAATGCAGGATGCATTCCTACTGTCACACGCCACGTGTGTTTACTCCTCTTCTTCTCACTTTATTTTCTTTCTGTTATTCTCTCTTTTTCTTTCTTTCTTCCCATCTCTCCACCCTATCTCTTACTCTCCACTCCCCTTTGTTGGTCTCGCTCTCTCTCTCTTTTGCTTTCTCTCTTTCCTCCCTAATTCCCTCTCTTCTTCACTCTCCTCCTCCTCCTCGTCTCTCTCCTCCTCTCTCTCTCTCTATCTCTCAGACTGCAGTGATGGCAAGCCCTGGGATCAATATCAAAGCTTTGCATAATTCAACAGCTGCTTCAATAATGTATGACGCAATGAGCCACTTTGGAAGAATGCCTCCCCCTTCTCTCTCTCCGCCTCCCTCTCTCTCTCCCTCTCTCTCTCTGTCTCTCCTTGTCTTTCTCAATCAGGTGAAGTAAGCTCGTACCTCTATTTGCATTGATGACAAATGTGCACCTTTCAAATAATAGAGTGAAATGACCTTATGAATGTAGGGCGCGCTCCAATCTGTCTCCTGCACGTGTCCAGCCTCAGCCACATATGAGGGAGGCAGTTCAGCTCTTAAAAGTTAAACTCTCTTGAAGTTTATTCCTCCTACTACCGGGATAAGATAACCGCTGGACAAAATGGCAACAGAGAGCTACAAAGACCAGGATGATTCAACAAGACGATACACTCAGGACTCACACTGCTGATTAGCACTGCTGCAAAGAGAATTATTTAGAAGGGTTTGATGGGTTCATTCAAATGTACTGAGGAATATTCCCTGTATCTGCTGCAGCTGGGATGCTGCAGCACATCACAGGGATAAACACCTTCACCGTCACCTCACGCCACAGTCGCAAGTCCTTATTCACAGATAAACTAGTTCATAAAGTTCTCCATTTTAAAATAGGGCAAATAAAAGAAATGTTGCAGCCTACCTGACAAAAGTCTTTTAGAGGAGGCTGGCTCTCACATCCCAGTTTGCTGTCTCAGATTAGCCGTCCAGGCTCAGTCGTGAAAAATGAACTCTGGCAAGAAAAGTATATCCATTTATCGCTACTTCTTGGGTATTTTCCTCTAGGAGGGAAATGAAATTTTAAGATAACTCAGCAACACGGGGTGAAATATAACACCATAAAAAGAAATACACAGAAGAAATGCTAGCTTTTGCCCACGTGGCTCGGGTTAGCCTGAGCTAATGGGGCCGGTGAGCCTGAGAGAGATTAAAGGAGAGCACTCCATGATGATGATGACGCTGCATGTTGAGCGCTGTCAGATTAGCATTAGCATGCACACTGCAGCCAGTCAGCTGTAGATTCGCTGAGGCCCATTCAGGACATTGATGGAGCAGTTTAAAGCCCTTCTCCAGAGACCTCAGCACCAAACATTGAAATGTGAAATATTCAAAAAGTGAAATATGATCATCTCCGCTCATAATCCCAGGCAAAGAGGTTCAGGGGCCACAGGTAGAGGATGTATAGCCGTGTCTGTTTGAATTGGCAGGAATCAGATGCTACTCCTACTTGTGCCTTGCAAACCAAACATGTGCTTGCATGGCATGTTTATGAGGATTTTAATGTGTCCATTAACTGTAACGGACGCAATTATTTTGAAGATCTTGCATTAGCACTTTATTAGCAGTCAGTAAACGTTCGCACGCAGCGGTGTGTGGGTTCTTGTCTGGTAATGTTAACAGCCTGTTGAAATAATCAAAGACCTGCATGAGTTGTTCAGAACTCATTAAGGGGGTCACAGTTAGCATTTAGCTTCAGCATTAGCGCCCCTAGTGTGGCAGTGACTGTGAATGAACCGAGGTCCATTGAAGACACTGGTAGCAGTTCAGAGCAGAAATTCTGTGGAGATTTCCAAGTTCTGCGAAGCCACCGGCAGCTGCGAACTCATGGGGATTTGAACATGATTTCACCCTACTCATGCTCCCTCCAGGCGCTGGGGAGTGGGGGAGTGTTTTACTAGAAAGCACAAGACAAGACGATGAGCAGGGAGGCGGAAAGAAGAGAGTTGACTAAGTGCAAACGGTCTTTCCACTCTGGTTCAGCTCTGGGGCAGTGAAATTGAAACTGACAACTCCTCAGTCGCCATTAAAACGATAGCTGACGCCGCATGTGTTTGCAGAGCAGATTGTGATGTGACTGTGATGTGACTGTGTGTGTGTGTGTGTGTGTGTACACGTGCCTGTCTGTGTGTGTTCAAAACACAGCGGGTGTGTTCAGGAAAGGTTAAAGTGTCCCAGAAGTGAGTCTCTGTGACCTTGGTTTCCATTCAGGGAGATGAATGAACGCATCGCTGATTCCCGGGGAGAGCGGTGACCCCTCCACCACACACACACACACACACACACACACACACACACACACACACACACACACACACACACACCTCCCAGCAGCACGGCAGGGGCCAGCAGGGGGTAATGAGAGCGATACGAGGGACACCCCACCTCACCCGCTCCAACAAGGTCAGAGAACAGAAGTGCAGCGTCACTCTGTGGTCAGGACACTGTGACAAAGCAAAATCAAATGTCTTGGTCACCTAACCACAATCTAAAAGGTGTTTAGTGTTTGGAACAGCGAGTGATACATGGTGGTGGTGGTGGTGGTGATGATAGTCTGAACAGCTTTGTTAAAATCTGTTCTGAGATCATCGGAGTGAAACAAAGAGACCTGAATTCTTTCTGCAACCAACAAATCCTCCGGAAAGTAGCAAGTAGTCTGGCTTCTTCTGGACATTTTCTTGCAAGTGAATTTTCTCTGTTGCCATCAGGGCGTCGTTATGTTTTACCTGCTTGTAAAACTAACCGCCATTCAAAATCGTTTATCCCCTCTGCAATCCGACTTTTAAATGCTCCGTAGGTTGTTTTTTTTTTTGTTTTTTTTTATTGTGTTTACCAAGTTTATTTATCAACATTATTTGTAGATTTTATTCCACATTTTAGCTCCTTGGTGTACTGTTTGTTTGTATGTTGTTGGATGTTACTGTGTTTTTCTGTGTACAACAAGCTGCTCGTAACTAATTACCCCTAGTGGGATTAATAAAGTTGTTTTGAATTGAATTTGAATTTGAATTTGAATTTGAAGTGATGGAGATGATGATTTGTCTTGTTACTTGCCTGTTGCTATCAATAATTGCTGCAAAACCAATTTCACATCGGGCTAAAAAGGCTAAAACTTTGACATATGCCACTGTCAGATAGAGCAGTGGTTCTCAACGTGGGGTCGGGGGACCACCAGGGGTCCTTGAGGGGGTTCCAGGGGGTCCCCAGCAAATTAATGAGGTGTTAAACTTCACGATTATTTCATTTGCAAGAAGTTAGAGAATGAAGAAAAATGACTATTTTGATCATATTTCAGTGTTTTCTCTCTTCCTACAATACAGATACTCATGGAATTCTAGACAAAATCATATCTAACAATAAAAATATTCTCAGATTTGGGTCCGAGAGACAAAATCTCATCAAATGGGGGTCCGTGGCCCTAATGTGGACTAAATTAAGGGTCCTTGATATGAAAAAGGTTGAGAATCACTGAGGTAGAGAACCAGAGAGATGGGGGGTAGAGGGGTGCAGCTCCCATCCAGCTGTAACTGGAAGGTGACGGTCTAGAAACCTGAGACGGAGCTGATCGATGTGCTCCAATCAGAATGCACTCAACCGCTGAGTGTTACGTTTTATTGGTTGTCAGATATGTCACTCAAACGAGGTTAGATCGCATCATTAAGTTACTAAGCACCCGGAGTTCACCTGACGTACAACAACATGGCGATTGAAATTATCGATACCCATCGTTGGCCTTGTTTTGAAAGCCGAGCAGGTCGTCTGTTACTTTAAAAAATATTTTTTTACATGTTGTAAAGTGCCACTTATTTTCAAGTTCTGCCCACACAGTCCATATAAACTTTTACAAAATGAATCAGCTGTAATGTTCACAACTGCTGACATAACAGTTACAAGATGAATACGAAAGATAATACTCTAATCACAACAACACTCACCTCAACAGTGACGCTGTGACTACAGACCACAGAACACCAAAGAAAGTCCCCAGACTCTTTGGGTCAAAGAGTCACAGTCTGGTTAGGAGGCAGCTGGGGAGGCACTTGGTCCCTCAGAAAACTAAGAAAAAACCCACTGATTTGACACATTGACATTTGACATTTTTTGAACTTTTTTTTTGTCTACATCCAGCCTGTTCCTTCAGTTTAATTGCACAAAGACTTTGCAGTTCTGCATTGCTTCTGCCCCAAGCAGTGCTGTATGTCCCCATGTCAGGCAGCAGGCCTACTGTACGTTCAGGCCAGTACCTTGAGACCGAGGCTGCATGATACTGACAAACAAAAATGTACATGTTTTTTAGCTGAATACTGAAATAATGATGAATTGCCTACATGTGCACAATGTTTCTCTACAATTTATTCTTCAGAAAGGTCAAAAAATGGGAGGTGGCAGTGATGCTTAGCATTTGTGAGCTGAATATTGATTGTGAGTTTGAATAATGAGAATTTCTTTGGGATTCTGCACAGCACCAGAGCACTTTGTTCAGAGGGCCACCTGGGACTAAATAAAACAGCAGCGTCTTGCGATCTAGAAATTGCAGTAGTCAAAAGTGCAATTTCGATTTTTATGCGATTAATTGTGCGGCGCTACACGAGGGGGAAAACACCGAGGGGGATGAGAGAAGACACTTCAGGAGCTCGGAAACGTCGGGCAGAAAGGAGCGGAAATGAAGAGCCGACACGGTGTCTCGGCACCAGGGAGAAGGCTCCTAGCTCCCCGACCATAACTTCTACTGCCGCTGCGCTCAATCGATTCCTCCCAGGCAATCTAGCAGAGCTTAACAGTAATGAAAATGTCTCCTTCTCACCATCCAATATAGAAGACAGAAATAGAGATTGACACAGGAAGAGATATTTGAGAGGGAGATGGTGATTGAGGGGGATATGAACAATAGAGCCATAAACCTGGAAAACGTTAATGTTATTAGACGAGGTGTGCTGTTGTTTCTTCTACTTCTGCAGGTGGTTGTTGCTCTTTCACTGTGGCTTCAGTCTGAAACGTCTAACATTAGTCAATGAGATGTTCAGGTGTGTGTGTGTGTGTGTGTGTGTGTGCATGTAGGATGGAGGATCCATGTGTAACGACTGCATCTAATTTAATTCCCACTGATTCTTTCATTTTTTTATATTTTTCTTGTCATCCACATTTTAATTTATTGGAGACACGAGAAAAAAAGAGACAGTGAGAAAGCAAACATTTATTGTACTACATTCTTGCCAGAAATCTTCCAATCTATGAATTTTAAATTATGCCTCTCAATGTTGACACAATTTCTCAACATCAGTGTGAATACTAATTAACTTTTAGGAATTCTTTAGAGTATTTCACATAATCACATTACGCTCAGTGTTTTTTTTCTCCAAATGACACAAATAGGTGTTCAAATAAATGCTTTCAGTTATAAGACAGTTTCTTTATAAACAGATCAACCCGGGCAGATCTTAGGTGTTAATGTGTGTAACTGAAAGGACGTGAAAGTCTAAAAATAGTCGGGTGGAACCAGGGATGGAGGGATGGAGGGTAAACCCACCTAACCTCAGTTTACCCACCTTTTACTTTTTAGCCTGACATGAATCTTTGTGATATAACTTCATAGTATATATCAAAATAATGAGGAAAAACAGATCCAAAGCACTCCAAAATAGGTTAAAAAGACTTTACTCTATCTTGTTATTCATTATAAAAGGTTTAAAAACTATTATATGCTCTTGATGAAAGGTAAACAGGTGGAAGAAGTGATTACAAATCATCATCTCAGAGTGCCATGTCATGGTCCGTGAGCATGACTCAGCAGATACAACAACAGCAACAGAAGATGAATCAACAAAAACAAAAACAAAAAGGACACCGTGACAAAATAAGGACAAGCAAACATGCAAAAGAACAATGTACAAGGACTAAAGGGAAATACAAGAAGGAATAATTTATGGTTCCTGATTCATTTATAGATTGCAGGAACAGAGATTTTTGTGTTCTTTTATTGCCTGCTGAGTCATACTTATGGACCGTGACACTCTGAGATGATGATTTATAATCGCCTCCACCTGTTTACCTTTCATCGAGATCCTTTCTTCTCTTTCCGCTTCGTTACCCCGATGAAGTTCATGAGGCCGAAACACGTTGGGCAGTTTTTAAGCTTTCCATAATGAATATACAAATTCAATAAAGGCTTTTTGGACCTATTTTGTCTTGGATCTCTTTTTCCTCATGAGTAGAAAACCCCTTTTTTTTCCAGAGAGCACCCAACCCTTCTATCTTTAATATCAGAAGAATCTCTTTTTCAAGTAAACTGTATCAAACTGATGTAAGCTATTTGAGGATAGGTTCTTTTAAGGAAACGAAGCATAAATTGATACTTTTCTGAAAATATAATTAATTGCTGTTTATATTTGCGGTTGTTTGTCTTATGATGATCACCGACTGGAGGTCATAGTTTATCCAACTTTTTTATTTACCACTACTGACAGAACAGTGATACAATGAATCAACCACACACCTAAAAATGAAGGTGCTGGAAGTTGAGGCATAATACTGGAAAGAGAAATGCCATCCACACATATATTGACCGAAAGCTTAGCTAAATAAATAGTACTTGACATATAGTACTCTGACAGAAGTGTGCGGATAGCATTTTTTTCTATTTACCACTACTTAACCACATTTGGGTCCCACTAAGGTGAAATCGCACCTGATCTTTTTCTCCTGTGCCTGCCCCTTTTCTATTTCCCTCTCTACTTTTCTACAGTCTGAACAAAGAAATACAAAGGGGTGAGTGGCCTGCCCATTCTCCTTTAAAAAAAAAGAAAAAAAAAAAAAAGAAAAATTATATGAGTGTGTAGCAGGGTGGTGCTGAGAAAGAGCATGCATGGTCAGCAAAACCTTCCCTGGGTAAATAAAGCTTAAAAAACATATTTCTTCAACAGCATTTCTGCTTTATTAGTCCACAGGGGAGAGGGAAAGGAAAGATAGAGAGAGAGAGGATGACATACAACTAATGACTGGAGCAGACTACACAACTATCAAATTAAACTACGTACTTTTCATTAGTTTCAAGGGTCACACTACAAGATTCTTCACTTGGATTTTGGTTGTGAGGGATCTCGATACTCCGCTGTCTCGCGAAAACAAACGCAACAAGTGACGGGTTTTCATGTGCCTTGACTGTGCCAAATGGAGCTTGACATGGAACAGCAGCTTGCTGGTTTTTGTTGCCTCTGCACTCATTTGTGCAGAAAAGAAGCAGAGGGCCTGATGCCAAATTCAGAGGAGAGAATGGCCGGGGAGACGCGAGCATTATGTCTGTTCTGATTGTGTTTATAGTTCCCACCTCTTCCACCCGGTTCTCACACTGCAAGACCGGTGCAGATGTTGTGCCGATAAAATCAAACGTGTTTTGGCGGGATGTCTGTGACGGCTCCAGGACCAGGTCTAGGGCTTGGTATCGTTAGGCTTACCAATGCCGGTGCCATTTTTGATTCTTCTGATCGATCTGATTCTTTATCAATTCCCTTGTCGATTCCTGCTGTATAAATTGTCAGGGGTAAAAGAGTACATACAGCTAGAGTAGAGTTCATTTGTTTTATTACTGAAGAAAGACATTTTTTTTTTTACTTTTGTCTCAGAAAACAGCTAAGGCACATTTGGCATAAAGCCAAAGAACAAGTGCAAAAAATTTCATGTAATTGGAGGTCAACATCACTGAACAAAAACCGAATATTTACCACTGTATTTACCACTTTATTGGGTCGTTCAAGCACGCTCTACCCATAATTACAGTATTTCTGACAGCATTTGCTACTGTTGTGACGGTTGACGCGGTGCAGAACAAGTGCAAAAATCTAGGAGATAATGATGTGAATACCGCAAAAGGTTGTTGCGATGTTACTCCAGAAGCATCCAGCTGTTCAGCGTGCTTAATGACTGATAACAGGAATCATTAGTGCGTATCGATTCCGGTGAATTAGGCAATTTGGAACTGGGACTAAAGTGGAACCGGTTCTCGATACCAGGTGGCAGGAACGTCCATCAACCGTGCACCCGCTCTAAGGTCATGAGCTGGACCCAAACCTCAGCCTAGCGAGCCTCCAGGAGACGCCAACAATCTCTGTACTGGTGGTGATGACAGCATGTGGGTGGGATACAGCCACTGAGCTAAGTGAATGTTTAGCGTGATTAGAGCTGCTTAATCTATCTGGCTAATTCCTCGTTACTGCCGTCATATGAGGCTTCCCCTCTCACCTCCACATTCAGATCTGCTAAATACCTTTCAGCATGAATGAACTCGGTGCACACACACACACACACACACACTTGTTTCCCACATTGCATATCACATTTTAGGCTAATCCACAAGGAGATACAGTGAGTAGAAAAGTAGAGTAAGCTTCAACTCCTAGGTCCCCAACATTACAAGCGATCAATAGTTAGGATTGCGAAGTTCAGAGCCAAAGTGCCCTGACATTATTACTGTGACCGAAATGATGTTACTGGAATGATCATGTAAGAGAGAAGAAACAAAGATAAGAGCCGAGCGGAGAGATAGACGGGATTTTTCGGAGAGCAATTAGAGCCATAGTGCCCAGATATTAGATGTAAAAATATTCCTTTAAGCCTAGAATGATCAAGTAAGAGAGAAGTGGCAGGAAAAAGAAATAACAGAAAGGAGAGCTTAGAGGAGAGGTGGAAGGGATTTTTTTGTTTTTTTACTCCAAGATAAGCACATATTAGAGGAGAGCAGAGGAGGAAGATAGGGGTGAGGGGGTGTGATGCAGGAGGAAGAGGATGCCACAAGGTATTACTTCCTCAAATACACACAAGCCCATGCATGTGCGCACACATTCACACCCACCAATTTAATTTTCCTATTTATTAAACTCTCTGATCTTAAAGGATAAGGCCGGTGTTTTTTAATGCATTTCTTACCGTCAACAAATCCTATGAAAATAACAAAATCAGCAATGAATTTGTTTTGCTAACAAGTCTCGTCCATGCAGCCGATGCTCAATGAAGCCTCATGTCCCAGCAGCCATAGAACTCCATTGTATTAAAAAAACGATTAAAAACACGCCAAAGAGCCATTGCCGTTGCTCTGGGCAACATATTTCATCATCACGCTGCACCGGGCCGGCCGACTTTTTCCTCAAACAACTTAATAAGCCGGCTGTAAACACTTTGCGATCTCAGGAAAGTAGTTCCGTAGCACCGAAAATAGTCCCCGGCGTAATGAAGAATTTGTTCCCATTTGAATTTGATTTGGTAATAACTACAACAGTCTGACTTTTCGTGGTAACAGTTAGCGATTTTTAAAAATTGAAACTATGTCTTTGTGAGCTGTATTTCAAGGTTTTTAGCTTACAGTTGGAGCCAATGACTTCTGGTTTGAAGGCTTAAAAGGGAACGTGGGAAGTCGGAAAGTAAGTAAGTGGGAGTAGAGGAAACACATTGTTGATTTTGTTATTTTCATAGGATTTGTTGACGATAAGAAATGTATTTAAAAACACCAGCCGTATCCTTTAAGAGAATATGCAAAGTTTTTGGGGAATTGGCCCGTTGGTGATCTTAACCCTAACCCTGAATTCATGGACACCAAAATCATCCACATGTCCCTCGTAGATCATTCACTCTGGTGCTCCATGCTAACACTTTAGCATAAGCTATGTTGAGTGATAGTAGGCGACTAGCAGACCTTTTAGTAATAAAAAGTTGTTGTTTTGTGTGGTTTTTATCATATGACCTGTAGATTCATAAATTAAAAAAAAAAAAAATGTCATGAAATCAATATAGCTGATGAAGCCAGGGTTTAATTTTTATATTTCAGGTGAGCCAACATTCATCCCCTGTGCTGTTTACAGTCTCCCATCACCCACAACGTTCTCTTCCTATGTAAACAAACAAGTCTCACAGAACTCATCCCAGCTGCATCCCATCTCGGTGAGTAGTTTATATTCTGGTTTTCATGGCGGTCAAGTGCCAAATAACCCCCCATGTTAAAACTAAGTGAAATACTGCTTTAACCTTTCATCTCTGACACCTCCGGGGGTCGTCCAAGTGTCGGTGGGGTCGCTACGGCAACAGCCGTGAAGAGGCATAGCGCCGAGGCAGCGCAGCAAATTGGCTGCATGATCGACCATGCATCCATAATGTCTCCCCGCCGCCCCCGGGCCACCTCTCACCTCCACCACACTCACGTCACCCAGTGTCAGGGAGATAACACTGCCTTGTGTGTGTGTGTGTGTGTGTGTGTGTGTGTGTGTGTGTATTATAATTCTTATAAAGGCTTAACACACAGCCAAACAGGGGGAAGTTGATTATTCTAGACACAATATGGAATTAGCCTTTCTAATACTGTGAAAATAGTCATTTGCTGGTATATTAATTAATGTATTATGTTTTTGTTGTTGTTGTTGTGGAATGTGGGGACACTTGCATAAACAAGTCTGTCCATTTTAAGAAGGATTTTAAATTAATTGAAGTAGAGTTGTAACCTGAATTCCCCTTTATTTATTCATTAATTGTGTCTGTGTCTTGTAGGCGACTTATTGTTCAGTTTCCGTCTTTGTTCAGTTCACTACACAATTCAAGCACCTTGGTGAAACTGTGAGGTTTCAAGAAGTCTGAAATTGTTTCCCAAATTGATACAGCATCAGTTTCTGAAGACTGTCTGTGTTCATCAGTCAATCTAATCTAAGCGATATGACTGCCTTGATGAATGGGCAGCAGTATTAAAGCACATCACATGGTATCAAAGCGTCCGCGCTGCAGATCACTCTGGAAGCTTCTTATTAGGGATTGGATGTTTACAGTCTTTCATGATCTCCTGGCTGACTTAAGCCATCTTACTGAGATCAACCTGTACGGTGTGTGTGTGTGTGTGTGTGTGTGTGTGTGTGTGTGTGTGTGTGTAGGAGGGTGGACACGCATGTAACGATTACATCAAATTTATTCCCACTGATTCTTTTATTTTTCCTTTTCTCTCCACCCACATCTCTCTTTACTAGAGAGAGAGAGAGAGAGAGAGAGAGAGAGAGAGAGATAACTGTTTTCTTCACATCTTACTTCAAAGTATCTTTGGACCTTTGGGAGATTAAAGCCCGTTTCCCATAACCTATTGCTGCTATAGCCCCAATTAGCATTCTCGGGGCTTTTGTTGAATGTATTCAATAAACCTCTCTGAGAAATACCTGCACTGGCTGGCCGGAGGTACTACTGTATGTAGAGCACTGGTTCCCAAACTGGGGTCCAGGGACCACTAGATTAGACATGGAGGGGGCTGCAGGGGGTCCCGAGCTAAATGAGGAATAGTTTAACTTCACTTTCAAGGTTTTACATGTAGCATTTTAAACATCAGTATATCATCGCAAAATTAATTGTGATATCCTGCTAGCCTCCATCTCACACCAGTGGTATTGTTAGCACTAGTGTTTCTGAAAATTAACACATTTCACATAAACCCTGTTGCTTCCTGTCGCAAAGAGGATGTTGCCACTCGGCCGCCTTCTCTCTCCCTGCCGTCCCGCTGAGTGTGTTTCTTCGTTTTTTTTTGTCTCTTTTGCTTTACTGAAGAGGATAGACATGTTGGAAGTGATATTTCCATCGGCCTTTCACTCCTTCCATCATCTGCCATTGCCAGAAACTGAAAGATATAGCTCCGTTTGCTCTGGAAGAACAGCGCCCTCTTCCTGTTTTGTGCCACAAAGCAATCCAGCAGATTTCCCTCCAAACCCGACCCTGTAGCTCACAATGCAAAATGCAGAGTAGAGGCAGGTAGAGGCTGCCAATCTTCTCACAATGGTCCTTTTTGTTTCCCGTAATTATACTAAAGTCTGAAAATTAATGTGGTAATGATTTAAAATGCTACGCGTAGCACCTTTCATTTACTACATGTTAACACTGGCACAGAATGAATAAGAATGACTGTTGATCAGAGGTTTCACTCTGTCATCTCCCCACCTACAGTTTATACAAACTACAAAAATCCTGTCAGATGGGTTTCCCTGGCTTCTATCAAATAGAGGCCTGTGGAATAAATCAGATCTATCTCGGGGTTCCTGGCATAAAAAACATTCAGGAACCCCTGGTGCAAAAAAAAAAATACAGCAGTGGAGACAGGATTTTCAATGAACTGGAGCCATATCTGACATAAGGAAACCTAGTAAGAGCTTTGATACTGTTGAGTCAGCACTCAATACACAAGCACCAGTGTGCACACAGAAAAACTCCACATACACACACACAAACATTTTCAGTCAAGTAGGGACGCACACACACATTAGCAAACAAATAGGAGCCCACAAACAAACCATCACACACACACACACACACACACACACCTCTGTGAGTTCAGTGTGGGAGGGTTAATCAGAGTAAATCGCTGACACTAATCCATGGCCTATCACACCCGGTCCTCGCCTGGGTATTAGTGTAGGCAGCCTGTGTGTGTGTGTGTGTGTGTGTGTGTGTATGTGTGTGTGTGTATTTGTATGGAGGTTGGCTGTTTAGCTCCACAGAAGGGAATAAGGCACTTTATTAGAGTCAAAGTGCTGTTAGATCTGTCAGCAGCAGCGTGTGTGCGTGTGTGTGTGTGTGTGTGTGCGTGTGTGTGTGTGTACTTGCATGTGTGTAAGTCACTTTACTCCACAGAATTGTGCCCAAGAGGAGAAAAGTTAATAGATAGATAGATAGATAGATAGATAGATAGATAGATAGATAGATGGAGCCCTGAAATCCCTCTGCACTCAGCAGAAAAAAAGGAAAAAGAGGAAAGTCATCACTGCATTACACAGTTCCAACACTAGGGGACACTGAGCAATTTATTCTGAGGGGTTTATGGAGGAATGTTGATCTAAAACTGAAATGAACCTCTATTGAGCAAAATGTAAATATACTGTATATATCCTGTATACGAACATTTTAAAATTGAAAGTTAATCCCTGAATAATTGTATTCTAAAAGCATGAAACTCAACGCTTATATCATCCAATTTCTAATGTTTAATCTCTGATACCATAATTTTTTGGTTATTGAGAGCTGTATAATATTAGCTAGCATGATCGGCCTTTTAAAGAGGCATGTGACAAAGAAAAAAAAGATGTTTGTTGAATGTTGAATTGTGTTTCTTACCTTGAGTCATTTAGTCTCCTGCTGAGTGTCCCATTAAATGTAAAATGATCACCATGGAAACTTTGGGGGAGAATAGTAGATTTGAGATCAATAGACACAGTCTATGAATATGTTTCCCTGGCTATATCTCTATTTCAGCTGAGCTGCAATAACCCAGTATTTCTCTCTGGGCCACAACTGACATTAAACACAATTTAAAGCAGCAAAGGTTAAGATGCTGAAGACCCTGAGGAATCACAGCAGTCCATCAGAATGATAAAAACACTTATTTATTTGGCATAAGATTCTTCCGAAGGCTTAAAACTGCACGGACAGAGAAAAAACACAGAGCTGAAACAACAACAAGGCAAAAACTACAGTAATATGATGGATCCAATAGTAATCTTATCTTTGGTAGAAACTCCCCGGGTATAGCCGTGGGCTTACACTGAATCAGTGTTGTTTTAATTTGACCTAGTGCTTGCCTGACCCAACATGAAAAGAAATCGTAATTCACATTCTGCACAAGTACAGAGCGCCTTGGATTTATGACAGCCAGTGTAGTGTGAAATTTGGAGATGTAATTTAATTATTCTATTTACGTTTGAACAGCTCGTTGTGTAATTTAGAATAATAAGGATGCTTAGAAATGTTGTATTCTAACCCTTTAATTACGTTGTGAGACGAGGAGTTAGTTCTTGTTAGTTTATGGAGATAGCAATAGATAAACCAAGCTTTGTCGCGGTCAGCTGGCCTTGTTAGGTGGCGACATTATGATGATGCTGCACAGTTTAAATTGAACACTAAAACAAACACTGTTCCTCAGTCAGCTGAGGGATCGTATCGGTGTTAATCACTTTGATCACGATGCTGCCAAAGACTGTTTTGGATGGGAGATAGCCCTGGGCTGAAATTACAAATTTAAAAAACATAAGTCCCAAAACACATCCATAAACTGTAACCCCCTTCAATGAACTGACAACGGAGGAAACAACACAATTATGAGCGGATTCTGGTTCCGTGTGTTAGGAGACATGGAGGACACTCGATGAAAGAGAGAAATAAAATAGATGTCACTTCGTACCGGTTCACCACCTTCATTAAGTTGAAGAGCTTTGCTGCAAAATGAGAAGGGAAAAAAAAACCCTGACACTGAATCTCTCAAAAGGATTGACAGCACAAAACTGAAAGTAATTATGTCACTTTTTAAATGGTAGTAACTGAACTGCCCTTGGTTGACAAAATGAAAAATAACCACTAACAAAACAGATCCTATTACTGAGATATTGAATGGTAAACTTCAGGTTGGGATTATGATTTTTCCCTCAAAAATGAAAATATGTCGGAAATATTCTTCATCAATAGTCTTTAAAGGTTGAATTGAGTGATTGGTCCGTGAGTCAAACCCTATTTATCTAACTTCACTTTGCCTAATTACCACAGTACTGAGGGAATCTTTAAACCTTTAAACCTGATAGCGGCCCAATACAATCACAGTTTTCTACAGTTTTCTGCTTCGAATGTTAAATTTGTTGCCAAACGGAGAGAGAAAGCATAACTCATATACTTTCCTCACCCAGATATTCCCAGCCAGTCTGGGGATTTGAACCAGCAACCACCGGTCACAAGCACCTCTCTTTAGGCTACTGCCATCCCCAAAAAACAAGGCCTCAGCGTATCATACACACACACACACACACACACATTACTTAATTTCCAAAAGCAGCCGAGCGGAGAGGAACTGAGCAAGCAGGTGAGTGTTGCCCTTTTCCCACAATGGAATTTTTTCCACAGACCCAAAGCAATGTGATCCCCTTATCTATTTCTGCACTGCAGCCATTGGATTGCTCTCCATTGAAGTGCTATTGATCTGCCTTGTGTGCTGTACTGAAGAGAGAGGAGTGTAATCAATACTCCCAGCCTCCATCCTTGGATCCTCCAGCCTCAGCTACCTCACACTCCTAAATAGGGACGGGGCATCTTCAACAGTCTGTGTGTCTAGGTTGGGACAGCACATATTTGTGTTACAGGTGTTAAATAAAATCATATGGTGTCCCAGTAGATGTTGTTGTTGTGATGCTGTGATGAAAATGACACATGAAGTTCCTTTCTAAAATGCTATGGATCCGTTTTAGGGAGAAAAAAAAATCACTACAATAAGTTCATTTGACATTTCCATATAAATAAATGTAATGTTTTTCCACTCTGTCACCTATTAACAAAACAACATAGTAACTCAACCTACAGTGTTTCCCAGTTCATGAAAGCTTTTACATTTGTTGTTCTAAACACTCGATGTTTGGTAAGTCTTTACAGGGAAAAATCCTATACCCCACAGGAAGTGATGCGTTTTGTGTTCCTGTTTGTTTTTGTTTTTTAATAAATAGAAGAAGAAGAGGGTAGTTAGCATGAGCAGCGATAGCCACCATGGCTGAACAGACAAAGAAAAGAGCGCCACCTACAGAAACTCAAACTGCATCAACAGAAAATCCAAGCTCCGCCCACACTGTTTGATTGACAGGTGATCTCTGGGAAGTGCAGTGCAGAAACACCACCGCAATGAGGCTGAGCACGAAAGATGTGATATGATGTGGTATGATAGCTTTTTTGCAAGGGGAAGACTGCATACATGTTAGTTTTTTGGGATATATTGTTGATCTCCAAGGGAAAAACTATTTTTTTCCCGGGCACCCCGGCTTACAGGACGTCCCGTCTAACCACTACGCCACCTTGCTATCTTCCATAACAAGAAAATGCCCTTAGAAATCTAATATAGCATCCTTAGAAATCAATAAAATTTGCTTGTCTCAAAGCAATACAAATACAGTCAACCAAAGTCCATTAACATTATCATTATCCTGTCAAGATGAGTGCCTCCCTTTCCTGAAATGAATATTGAGCCATCAAAATATTTTAGTGTCCCCTGAGGTTAAAAAATAATTGTAAAAAAAAAAAGATTTGTATAATACTTACTTCCTTTGTTCAAAGTTCAAATGTTAATGTCTCCATTTATTACAGACAGAGTGGCCCTGTGGGAATTCGACACTAAAATATCCATATGTTTTATTGGTTTTTACATCAATGTAGTTGTAAGCTTGAGTGAAGGTCACTTATACAGGTACACAGGAGTGGAGGCAGGATTTTCTCTGAGTGTTTCTCTAAAAAAAACACTTGCTTTTGGCTCCTGAAAGCAGCTGAGGAAGACAGACTGGATGACAGACAGATGAAGGAAACTAATGAGGTTTATTGTTTCACAGGAATCCCTCTGTTCCATCTGAACGTATAGACTTTGTTTTACAATTGTGTTGAAAAATGCTGTGTCATTTTCTGCTGACTGCTGCTGCTTAGCACTTGCTGTCAGTGCAGTGATAATCTGTCCTACGGCTGTCTGTTTCCTTGTGTGTGTGTGTGTGTGTGTGTGTGTGTGTGTGTGCATTTGATCCCATCAAGCCCTTACCTGGCAGATGATTGAAATAATTCCCTATTCAGCACCTATTGTACTTTCAACCTGGGCTCTGAGCCCTAAATCACATCACATCACATAGACACAGGCGCGTGCACACACACACACACACACACACACTCAGACAGGGCCTGACGTTGCAGGTCCACAGCTCCCTGATAGTCACCATGGTGATTATACACACTGTACAGCCTTGATGCAATGCAGATGGATCAAATTTCAACCAAATTCGACTCACCGCTGTCAATCATCCGAAGACAGGAAATTGATTGTCATGACGAGTCTATTGACGGTAAATGTGCTTGTTCTCTTTTGTTTTCTCATCTAGATTTGTGTCCTTTGTTGCTCTTTAAAACCCTTAATGCTGATGTTATTAATGCTTCGTAAATACATTTGACAATCTCAAGGTTGACTTCAGTTTGACAGTGCTATACTATGTTTTCAGGGCCATATCTCTTCTTGGCTGCACAAATAAATCAAAACAACTGTAATAAAGCTAACTTAAAACACTAGGCACTAGGCAACTTGGCCTTGGCATGTTGGTGGCTCCAAATGGAAGCAAGAGGTAAATCTTTGAAAAACGTGAACATCAATACCCAGAAATCATGTGACGTGACGTCAGTAAACTGCACACAGCTCGCTCATGTTTACCAAGCCGGCCAGTCTGTGATGCTTTATACCAAACAATACCAAACGGACAAGAGAGGAAAAAGGTCTAATGTTTGTTCAGCTTTCTCTGGACAGAGCGCTGCTCACTGCTGTCCAGGAGACTGTTTTGATTCGTCACTGCCTGTGAGTGGAGAAGTGTACATACCTGACACCAGCATTTAATTTGGGTAAATACAGTGAATCTATTGCATCTCAATTAAGGGGATTGGTCGCTCTTCTCTGTTGCAGAGACTCAGGCTGATAAAACAGCTGTATTTTACATACAAATCTTGCCTAGTGCAGCTTTAAAAGCCTTGAGAATTATAAGATCTCAATACTAGCATAGTTAGCGGTTGCTTTGTCCAACAGCCTCTGTTCTGTAAAACTACAGAATATTGAAGGTTTATTCAGGTGAAGTGACTGTAACCGGCCTCGGCCACAGCTGGTTCACTGGTTCACAGAGCGGCACACTGGACTGACCTCTGACCTCGGTGGAGAAGTGGGCGGAGTGGCGGGTTATAAACAGCTGCAGCTGCTGATCGAGGTCGCAGGACTTCAGGTCCACGTCCCAGGATCGAATCCCTGCCAGGAAGGACAAGACAGATGGCATGAGCACAACGACATCATCAGCGAAGGACAGACATCAGTGAAATTTGGCAAAATGTCCTGGAGTAGTTTTTCAAACAAACCTGGAGCACAAATATGGATTTTGGGTGTAAGTTAGTAATTCTGCTTTACTCCGCTTTACTCCAATCCTCCTGGCTCTTTTTGCCCACTTGAGATAAGTATTCTTTCATGATGCTGCTGCAGTATCTAGTCTAGTATCTTCCTCCCACCTCCACTTCTCAACTGTGTCTGTTTGGGCTGCAGGCAAGGTCGCTGAGCAGAAAGCTTTCCAGGGTCATGCTTTCAAAATGTCCAAAATGTCCTAAAACTGATATTGCAATGCCCTTTTTTCACATCAGTACTGCTAACCTCAACCAATACTGATATCATATTGTATCAGATATTATACATAGCCTATATTATAACAGATAGCATTTCTTCTAGACCTCCAAAACTTGCTCAAAGGCCCAGCTTTATATATATATATATATCATGTTATTGTGAGAATATTGATTATGTATATTTTCTCATAGTATACTACTTTTAAATCCTTATGCCATGACAACGGGACTTTTGATGGCATAATTATGTTTTGTAATTTTCTCTTCCGACTGACTCAAATTCTATTGATTCAAATTCTATTTTTTTTTATCAGAAAGTCTGATAAAAATGTCTCCAATATGTGTTTGGATATTGGTTTCTGTGCTTTATGTGCTTTTGTTTACAGATGGATAACTGGATGGGCTTTGTAGCAACTGATGATGTAATAAAAATGTACCTCGAAATTTATTCAAAATGTAATAAATTGCTGCCTCATGTAATATCACATTATTACATCAACTTTATTAGGGTTGTGACATGTTTTTAATTGATGATGTAGTAATAGTAATATTGAGGTATAATGTAATAGCATGAGTTATTATTCTGATTCTTAGTTATTGAATTATTAATTAAGTATTATTATTACACCATCAGTTAAAAATGTTACACCCCTTGTGAGGTAATAATCACCAGGTAATGTAATAACCCCCGCATAAACATAAACACTAAAATATTAATTAAGAGTTCACTGGATCAGTAGAAATAACATACTGATCAGCATCTCACACACGCCCACACACTCACACCAGGGAAAGTCCTTGACAGACACACACACACACACACACATGCACACACACACACTTTATCAGATCCTACTGAGCCGCAGTTTCGAACTTCAGAGGGAACCTGTGTCAGATCTCATCCACCAGGATAGAAAGCAGCGCAGACTCCTCTCTCATCCTATCCACTTGTGGATTTTCTAACCGAGAACAAGAAATTAGATTATTCTAAATTTTTTAAATCTGTATCCCTGTGCTTAAATCTCCCCTTCCACAAAAAAGGCTTTGAAGACCTTGTTTCACCCTTAGCTGAGGAGAAAATGTTCCCTCACTGCAGACTGCAGTCTTTCCCCAGAAATGCTGTGTCACTGTTATTAACTTTTTGTTAGCAGTCAGTGGCAAATGTCTTTTGTTGCGCTACCAGATGCATAAAAATCACAACCTCCTGGTTTGATGTCACTGCTCTTTTCATCCCGATCCTCCCTGTAAAACATCCGGACGTCAACATCTACTTTTGACAGTTCAGACAGAGAAACAGGGCAAACTGTGGGTGTGGAGGCTGTATTTTCCTGGAGGACCGGATGAACTCATAGCAGGAGGCCGCCATCTTTGTGCAGCTGATCCACTCTTCTCTAACGATGACATCCATCAACGAGACAAAAGTGTCAATGTTTGAAAAACTAGGCTCAGACAGAATGGGCTATTTTTAAACAAGAGAGCATCACGGGCTTTGTTTACATGCACAGAGAATTTTGTTCTTAACCTGGTTGTTCAAATAACACAGTTTTGGGTCGATGCATGTAAACATCATAACTCAGTTAGAAATAGCCAGTTAAGCTCATACTCCTATTATCAGAAACCTGGTTAAAGTCACAACAAAATGAAAAATGACCTTTTCACCTTGTTTGGCAAGTTGTAAAACAGTGTATCTTAAATGGTTATCTTATCGTCTACCAGTAGGCAACATAAAAATTCGATCCAATAAAACCATCACAGATTTTTGAACAATCTCACCCATCAAATAAAACTGTCTTTCTCTCCCTAACTGATCTCCCATTGGTTTCCACTCTTGAATGATCCCTCCCTGCGTTATGTCCCGCCCCAACATCCTGTTTCAACAGGAAATACATCACATTAAGGACACACAACGCTCTCAAAATGTCTGAATGTGAGTAAGCCAGATGCCTGGCTTACTCATATTGTGACAATGAGTCACAATGAAACAGGTTACTGTGGCAGGGAAACATCTTACTCCCCTCACTTTTGGTTTTCACCGTCTGCCCAGACTCACACAGAATTATGGGTACATTTTAATTTCAACAAAAACGCCATTCATGGCATGAATAGTACTTATTCTTACTATTACTATTGGGATCATAACCTACTGCTCAGTCAAAGAGAGCAGCTGACGGCTGCATCTTTTTCAGCCCTTTTACTTGTGGACCTTCCTGTCTGTGGACGGGACACCTCAGGTGGACAGGAATATTCTGTTATTTGGTTTATTCATGGAAACACAGAGACTCAATTGCAGGATATCAAAGATTCATATAAACAGCTTAACCTGTATAAGACCTGAACCACAGTATGGCCAGTATAGCTGGGTTCCTCTGTGCATGTAAACATAGTCAATCTAGCAACACCTTGTTCAAATCCCTGCACATCCTGATTAAATCCCTTAGTGCACCAGCACCAAAAACAACACCTAACAGGAGAGCCAGAAAATGCTATTAATACATATAATTCACTAGCCCATCAGTTACTCAATCAGTCATTTAATACATTATGGGTAAAGGGTCCATCGCTTCCCACTTGGAAAAGCAACAAAAGATTATGACTGCTTAATGCTGCAGAACACCCATGGCAGCGTGTGGCGGGAGGAGGGAAGAGTGTTATGATGGAACCTGTTCCCAAGTTATATCCAATTCAGATTCAGAAGTTTGAGGTTGCGGGTATGAAGTTGGGACGATGTGTCTTCACACTGTCACAGTTGAGAGAGGAAGAGAGACGCTGTCGGGGGGGAATTTTCTACGCCGCTGCCTCCAGCCTGCGGATCAGATAACGTCAGCCTGAAGGTGTTGGGACAGGGTGTCTTCCTTTGGGGGAACAATGTTGCATCTCTAACTCGGGACGTGCTTGCAATGTTTGATTAGCTGCTTTCATCGGAAACAGAATCACTTTCCTCTCCAAGTACAATGAATGCGCTGGAATTTGTCTTGTGGATTTTGGTGCAGGAACATATTGACAAGTCAGACGGTGGTATGAGCACACAGAGACACACAGGGTGCAGGAAGAGCAGGACCTCCAGTTCAGTGCGAGGGGAGTGCAGGGCATGCAATAGACACTACCAGTCAAAAGTTTGGACACACCTGACTGAATGTACTATGTTTTTCATTATCTTAAAGCCATTTTGATCTAAAGACATTTATGCTTAAATGCTTGAAATGGGCTTCTTAGACAAATATAAATAGTGAAGTTTTGCCTACGTATGAATTTCTCTCCAAAGCCTTTGCCTTTCCATCAAGGCAAAGGGTGAATCTAAAATATAAGATAGTTTGGTAACACTTTAGATTACACATATTAACTATTAACTATGGGTTTTCCCTCAATAGTGTAATAATTTCTCTCAGTAATATGTGATATTAGCACCTTATAAGCCCCATACTGAGCAAAGCATACTAAAAGCCCAATTCATGTGCAATAACTTCTTTGCTGACTGCTATAAGCACTAATTAGGAGGCTATTGAGGGAAAACCCATAGTTTATGGGGCATACTTGTAGAATACAATAGAAGAATAAGGTACTAATAATGAACCAAAACACTACTAGTACTAATATGCATGTTAATGAGCAATTTACTAATAGTTAATATGTGTTCCCTAATCTAAAGTGTTACCGATAGTTTTGATTTGTTTAACACTTTTTTGGTCACTGCATGACTCCAATTGTGTTATTTCATAGTTTTGATGTCTTTACTATTATTCTAAAATGTGGGAAATAGCAAAAATAAAGACAAATGTGGTGTGTCCATACTTTTGACTGGTAGTGTATACACATCACTCTACATGTACACAAAAAAGCATTCTATCCCCATGTGCATTCATGCAGTGTGGCATGAATATAGGTCGCAGCCATAGGTGAGAGTCCAGCAGTGCAATAGAACAACATATTATAAGTTTAGGGCTGCAACTAATGATTATTTTCATTGTCGATTAATCTGTTGATTATTTTCTCGATTAATCGATTAGTTGTTTGGTCTATAAAATGTCAGAAAATGGTGAAAAATGTCGATCAGTGTTTCCCAAAGCCCAAGATGACGTCCTCAAATGTCTTGTTTTGTCCACAACCCAAAGATATTCAGTTTACTGTCATAGAGGAGTAAAGAAACCAGAAAATATTCACATTTAAGAAGCTGGAATCAGAGAATTTTGACTTATTTTTCTTAAAAAAGTACTCAAACCGATTAATCGATTATCAAAATAGTTGGCGATTAATTTAATAGTTGACAACTAATCGATTAATCGATTAATCAAGTTAGTAAAACAAGATGGAAATGCATGGCAAAAGTCCTGGACCTGGACAAAGCTCCTGAGGCCAGAGTGGAACAATGTACAGACTCATGGTGCCATTGAGTGGAGGCACTAGATGCAGAGCCCTTGTGTGCTGAAGGCCAAATACATCAGCAAAAACCTAAGTGCTGGTAGCTGCACCCCATGGAAACGCAGCTTAAGATACACACTCGCTGCATTATAGCTTCAAATTCGTCTCTTCAGCTTTGCTGCATGTCACAACATATGCCATTGGTGAGTGATGTTACCCAAAGTGCCTTACTGTGCTGTTTGGATCATGGGTGACTCCAATGGGAATCAAACCCAAAACCTGGCAGTGTAGGCCCCCTCCATCTTTCCTGCTGTTCACTGTATATGAACCAACAATAAAGCAGAAACTATAGGATCTTAGAAAGTGTTTATAACAGCAACTGTCTCTCAAATATAGCAGTTTGACACATTTAATCTGAACAGGGCAGTTTTAGTTAGATTGCATTGTCATCTGTCACATCTCACTGAATTGGCATTTAATTCTATCCAACGTCTGCCAATATCCATGACAACAAAGAAATCTTATAGCTACTGTACCATTGCTGTAGTAGCCATTTTATCTGGATGCCAATCTGTCCAAATAGTCATGCAACGTGGCTACAACTATATCTTAACTGCCAATAAGCTACGGATTGAGCTTGCTTGTCAAATTAGTGGGCATCTCACTTTGTCTTAAATCATATTAACTAAACCCTGTTGTTAATAGGGATGAGACGATATGCTTATCTCACGATATGATTCGATATGCGATATGGGGTTCACGATTTTATAAAACCACGATATGATGTAATAAATAAAAGTTCAATGACAAGTATGACTGTGCAGAATTCTGTTCATTTCTGAGCCACAAATCTTTCTAGCAGTGGCATTGGCTTGCTAGAATGTAAATAGCAATTTCAAAATGTCATTACAAAGTGCAAATAATATAATTTGGATGGAGAGCTTGAGAAATTGTGATGGGCAAACCGTCTCGTTCGTGATTAGCCTACTACAGCAGAATACAATATAGCTAATATCATGATTCATTTTTGTGTCCCACGATACGCACTGTGATTTTATTGTATTGCGATATGTTGAATTTTGACATATCGCCCCATCCCTAGTTGTTGATGGTGGGGGGGCTTTTTACTGTAGGAGGGTGTGTCTGCACCCTCCTGTTTCTCAGGAAGGCTAAGCTCCGCTGGGGATCTGGGGTCAGCTCCAAAAACACACAACAGACATAGACATGCCACTGAAAGACGATAAACGATAATATTAAATTATCGCCCAGCCCTAAACAGACTCAAGCGTTTCATCCCCACTGAGGGTGATGTGGCAGCGACGTCGGTTTCAAATCTCGTCCCAATGAGGCAGATTTTTTATTGTAATGCTTTCGGCCGACGAAGGATCCACCGGCTGACGTGTAACGTAGAGTCGATGGCAGGTAATTCGCTGTGAGTCACACTAACACCAACCTGGGTGAGAGAATCGATGGTATAATGAGTCAAGAGTGATACTGAGTGCGCCACAGAGCAGCAGAGCAGCAGAGCCGTGGTACAGGGAGGTCAGCGGGGACGGCAGAGGGTTGCCATGGCGCTACTAGCCTGGCATCTAATAGAGTGATTGATCATGCGGGCCGAGTACAGCTTACAGCCGAGCCGGCGCAGCAGAATATGCTGACCAGCAAACCTCCTGAATCCACATTATAAAGCAACATCTTTCACATGTGTCAACTTGTGTGCAACTCATCAACAATCTTGTTTTCGTTCCAAAAGTTCAGCAGCCTCACTGGCAGACGCCACTGCAGGAGGAGGAGCGAGCGTCTAATGCCAACAACATCGTGTTATTCAGATGAATAATAGAGAAAAGTGAATAAGGATAATAGAGAAAAATGTGACACACAGCTACAAAGCACACAGCTACGCTTTTTCTTTAAAAAGTCCATGAAGTTGTCTTCTCATTACTGAGGACAGCCTGCAAATTTTGTTTGTTTGTTTGTTTGTTTTGGGGGTACATGCAACCCCATCCAAGTATATACCCATATACACACATATACACACATGGAAACATACAAGTGTAAAAAAAAAAACACACACACACACACACACACACGCACCCACACACACACACACACACACACACACACACACACACACACACACACACACGTACACACTAACATAAACACACACCTGCAGATTTTGTTTGTTTGTTTGTTTGTTTGGGTGCATGCAACCCCATCCAAGTATACGCCCATACAGACAAGCAGGGAAACATGCATGCAAGGGTAAACACACACACACACACACACACACCTGCAGATTTAGAATGGCCAGTATAATACAGACACCTTATCCTGCAGGCTAGAAGGAAAGTAGGGTATAACTTGTATTCCAGTCATACTGTAAGTAACAGTCATACTGTAAGTAAAAGCAACTGCGTGGTGTCCCATGGTGCAATGCTGCAGCTGATTCTACCTATGGATGCTATCCGTCCAATGCGCCAAAATATTTCTCTCCTTGAAAAAAACAATAATTGACCCTTTTCCAATACTTTCTCGTCCAACTACGCACAGTGAAATCACATCTGGAGAAGCTAGATAAAAGCAGATTAGTATGAGAAGTGAGACCGGCAGCTCGCGCGTCACTCACCCCGCTCTATGTGATCTCTGGCGGTGTTGAGCTGGTGCTCCGTGCCGATCTCCCCGATCACTATCAGCATGTAGTAGCCGCCCCGGTTGAACGGCACCCCGCGCCGCCGTCTCCCTCCGCGGTGCTGAAGTCTCTCCTCGGACCCCGGCAGCGGCGCGCTAAGCCCCTCGTCCTCCTCCACCACCGCGAGCGCACCTCGGGCCGGAATCTCCATGGCAACAACCCCTCGAGCCGACGCCGGGGCTGATCTCATCGCCATGACAACTACCGGTGTGCGCGAGGGGAAGGCACGAGGGGGGATGGAGGGGGGTGTGCGGGACCACCGGTGTCAAGCCAGCCAGCTTTTAAAAAAAAAACACTTCCGGCTAGAGCTTTCATAATAAAAGCCTAATTGATGAAAACTGTAGGATTTTCATTAGGTCCCTGTTCATGTCGCCTGTGGTTGTAACCATTATAGGCTTTTTCCATTTCACATTCACTACGAACCACTAAAATAACCTTCTATTCACATTAATTTACATGAATTCACCTCTAAATTCATGCAAAATCCCCCTAAAATTAATTTAGGGAGTTATTAATGGAGGAGACCCCATCAAAACCCCCTTAAACACCCCCTTAAGTTTTGACTGCTTACTTTGTAATATAATTAAGTATTCAGGGAGGCAGGAACTTTTCATTAATAACTTATTAATAGCCCTGTAAACCATGCATAACAGGCATATAAAATCCCTTAATTACTAGTGTCTCCATGAATCAACCCATGAATAAATCCATTAAAACCTCATGATAGTAACTCTTACTTTTTTAAAGATATGTTATTTTTAATGGATAATTAATGTTTGGAGAAATTGAGAAATTAAGGACTTGTCAGTGATAAAACTAAGCTGTTTGGTTTCATGGTGATTTGCTTGTGGAAGTGTTCGGCTAGTAGACAATTTCATTTCAATTTAGTCTTTTTCTGGGTTTTGAGTTTGTGTTTAGGGGCGGGGCTTTGGAGTGGTGTGGGTCCGCTGCTCTTCTATTGGTCAGATAAAAGATGAGTGACAGGTTTCCCAGTCAGCTCCCTCAGCATGAACAGAGGTGGAGAGGCCTGTATTCAGACTATCACTCATCCCTGTCAGAAGGTAAAATCTATTGATTTATATTATTTGATAAGTTCACTTCCATTACCAAGTTATTTAGTAAACAACGGCTTATTTTTTACAATTAGTTTAGCAAATTAATTGACATTTGACATAATCTTTCACCTAGCTACAAACTGATAGAGAGCAGCTGTCCCTCTGACTGTAGCCTGTATCAATGGAGAATATCTGAAAATGCTGGAAAGTTATCTTCTCATCATGAAGGAACACAACGAAATAATGAAGAAATCAGTTTTATTTGGCATATAGTGGGCCAAATAAAACGGTTCCTAAAGGGTATGGGATGGAAGCTGCATTACCTGGAGTGAAGTAATTGCTAAATATGTATCAGGCTGTCAGAAATGTACATTTTTTTCTCTATTTAATTGGTCTGGAGCCCTGTGCAGCGAGGCGATATCTCATATATGATTGGTTTAGGACTTTCTCAGATCCTGAAAATATTGAACTTGGGTTATGTGAAGCTCCTGCAGTTTTACTGACACTTTGATAATATCTATTGGTGGTAGAAATTTCAACAAAGGAGATTTTTAAGTCAACATAAATTATCTCCACATCTGTCCATACACTACATAATGGGGTTTATCTCAAAGTTTAACTGTAGTGCATATAGATTTTTTTTTTCAGCTTGGGCAAGATAAACATTAACAACTACTGCTGATTTATGAAAATATGGGAGATTTTCAAGCACGATAAGCCCCCACCCTAATGCAAGGGCACACATACACACACACACACACACACATCCACCTAAGCCATATTTTGAGATTATATAGCATACTGTACATGTACATGTATGTATGTAGCTACGTGTGTATGGTATACAGTACATGTATAGCATGCATATGGAGCATTACAGCACATACAGTTACAACACATTGTAGTTCAATTACAAAACATTGACTGCTGTGTTGCTGAAGTTCTCAGGCTGGTTGGCAGTGGCCAGCTACCAAATGCTATCAGGCTCTGACTTATGTTATAAATATTGTTCTAGCCTATTATAGCATAATACATTTTGGCTATATTACATTTCCTTTAAAAAAACAAAACAAAAAAACAAAAACAAGAAGAAGCCCCAGGATTGTAATGTGTCAGTGTTACTTTTTGGATACTCAAAGATGTTGGAAACCTTAATCTTACTGCCAGCTAGAACATAATAACCTGTGACATTGTCAAACAGACTGATATTAAAAAACGATTGAAAAAAACCTCCCCAGTTTAAAATAGTGTGGCAGGATTTATAAGAAAAACTCTGAACATTCAGGATTACTCTAAAATTCAAGCAGGCTCGCTTCGCAGCGCCGCTCCAGCTCATTCTCCATTTAGGATTCAGTTGACGTATGAACCCAGTCAATCTTGTGCAATGAATGTGGAGGACTTATTAAAATAATCTGTAGAAAATTAAAGGGCAATTTCTGCAGAGCTGAAATTTTTTGAGTGTATGCACACACACGCATGAAGACACACACACACACACACACACACACACACACACACACACACACACAGAGAGACAGACAGAGAGAGAGACAGTGTGCAGACCAGCCTTAAAATAGCCTCTTTCTTCTCTGAGAAATGCTCCTAATTCAGCT
The DNA here is from genome assembly GCF_048128805.1 of Centroberyx gerrardi. Taxonomy (NCBI): domain Eukaryota; kingdom Metazoa; phylum Chordata; class Actinopteri; order Beryciformes; family Berycidae; genus Centroberyx; species Centroberyx gerrardi. Next base: position 7,448,679 of record NC_136000.1, read on the forward strand.
TTTCTCCTGGTTAACCTTGAGCTTGGCACATTTCAGAGTGTAACAGAGGGCGTCTCAGCATAAACTGTCAGCACCACACTGAGGGGATAATAAGGAAGTCCAGGACCCACTTCTGATGAACCGTCCTTTCACTTAGCACTGATCTCACATATGGCAGGCCTGGAGATAGCTGTATAGACCTATCCCAGTCATGTTTAATCAAAGCTAACATCGAGAGAGATGGTAGAGATGTAGCTTTACATTAATGGAATCGGCCTTAGACTCATAAATATATATATATATATATATTTTTTTTTTCTTTTCTGTATCCTGTTACTTTGCTGGGGTCATTTCAGTTTCATCTTATCTTAAATGAGCCATTAGCGATGATAAGCAGGCAAAAGCTAAATGTTTCAGTATATTGACAAACCTATTGTAGTATGTATAAGTAGTATATGACTAGAGCATTTTTGGCATGGTTACTGTAGCAGTCAGTGTGTGTGTGTGTGTGGGTGAAAGAGAGAGAGATAGGCAGAGACAGACAAAGAGAGAAAGAATAATACAGAGGTGAAAATTGTGTGTGATAGTCTAGCAGTGTGAACATACAGCAGGAGGTTTGTGCTGCAGGTCTCTGTTTCAGCAGAGTACAGTGAGTCAGCACTTCGCTCCACAGTGCATTTACACTACAGCCATGCTTCCCTCTAGTGGCACTACTGGTGACTTCCAGCTCACCCAGACTTTGTATAATGTATGCCAGTGACTCAACCTTTTTCATATCAAGGACCCCTAACTTAGTACACATTTGGGCCACAGACCCCCATTTGATAAGATTTTGAGAACAAATCTGAGAATATTTTTATTGTTAGATTTGATTTTGTCCAGAATTCCATGACTATCTGTATTGTATAGAGAGATAACAGTGAAACTATGATAGTCATTCTTCTACATTCTCTAATTGTGTTAACGTCTTGTAAATGAAATAAAGGTGAAGTTTAACAATTCACCAGTTTGCTGGAGACCCCCTGGAACTCTCTCAAGGACCCCTGGTGGTCCCCGGACCCGACGTTGAGGACCACAGATGTACCCTATTTAAGGATGTTATGGTTTAGACCCAGCATGTCAAACTTGCCAGTTTTGTTTTCTGGGCTGTCTGCTCTGTCAGTTCTTTAAAATCCCTTTTGGTAAAGGAGAAGAAAACAGAAAAAGCACATTTATAATCCTAGTCTAAAGTCCAGAGTTGGAGAGGGAGTTAGAATTACTGTAGTTACTGTATTTGAGTAGATATTTAGAGTAAAACCACGCTAAAGTCTGTACTTTCACTAATACTCAACATTTAGATTTTTCTGTCTTTAAGTAAAATATGATTTTAAGATTGAGGGGATTGATTAAATTAAGATTAAATTACTTTTTAAAATAGACATTGCTTCCACAGCCCTGTACAGATTTTCTTATCCCCTTTTTTTTTGCAATCCAGTGATCAAATTCATTTTACAGATTTTGAGGTCAGTTTTAAAAACAAAAATTACCAGATGGGATCATTCTGATCCAGATACCGCATGATCAAGATTACAGAATCCAGATTTGGAGACTTAAAATAGACCTCTCTCTTGCAATCTATTGGACAAATAACGTTGCACGTTGTTGGTCCAAAAAGACACGAGTGAACTAGATGAAAAAGTGCAAAAGACAGTTTGTATGTTATGCTTTTACTCATGTTCATGTTCATGTATTATTCATGAATAAAATGCATAAGAACTTAAAGACAAAATTGAAAGGCTCATTGGTTGGCAAATATAATTCAAAAACTGTTTTCATTCATTAACTCAAGTACCTGTTTAAAATGAAAAGTGCACAGGGGCATCTCTCATTGACTGTCCAGCTGTCTCCCTGTTTTTGGTTTGTTAATATGGTTAATAAGGGGGGAAGTCAATGACAGAATGGTACAGAGAAGACCATAGAAAGTTTGTTTGTGCATGTGGGTGTGTGTGTGTGTGTGTGTGTGTGTGTGTGTGTGCTCAGGTAACTGTGCTGTCTGGCCCAGTTGTTGATGCGGTTGACGGGAACAGGCTGGGCTATTCTGAGCTCCAGACAGACAGAGTGACAGACAGACAGACAGACAGGCAGAGCCTGGAGACAGACAGACAGACAGACAGACAGACAGACAGACAGACAGACAGACAGACAGACTAAGTGACAGACAGACAGACAGATGGTTGAAGCAGCAGTTTGGGTTTCAATGCAGATTCCCCACAGACCTGCAGCGTCTGGGTCAGGCTCAAGGTGGAGGACAAGCAGATTGGTCACAAAAGTCTGCCTGTCCTCTTTAGCTTGTCTCCTGTCCCCTATCTCCTTCTTAAAATAGACCGGAGGAGGTTGACTGAAAAGTGTGAACCCAAATCATCTTTTTTCTCATCTGTTGTCCTCACCTCTTTGACTCAGTTGTCATCACCTCTTCCTCCAAACACACTGCTAAAAGACAGGTGAAAGGGAAAAAGATGGTGGCAGCTTTTCGAGACAAGAAAAGGGCATTTTCAGGTGAACTATTGACCAGTGTGAGACGCATGTTTCATTTTATTTCTATCTTTTATTTCATTATTCTGGCAAGTCACCAGCAATTACTGTAAGAGTATCTAATAGTCAGTGCCTTTGCTCAGGCTATACAGTCACATTCAACTGGTATTAGTAGCAATAATTACAACTGAGGTTCTCTCTTCTATAGTTTTTAAGAATGGAAGCATGATTTATTTTCTACCAAACAGCAAATGTACACATTTGTTCATTTAAATCAGCAATTTTTAAGAAATCATTCAGAGGGGACAATTCTCCACCTCCCTCCCAATACTGAGGCGGAGCTGCCTCCTCCATCTCCACCCCAAACCGGTACACAGGACTCCGGCATAATAATGTCATTACACAAAATCATTAGACACAAAGCATTTACAGCAAAAGAGCCAGTGAGGATATATAGTTTCAAAGCAAGGGTTACAGTATATTAGTGAGTGTGTATTAATGTGCTGAATGTGGAAAAACCTCAAAAGACAGTATGAGACGGAGGGTAATCGAACACAAAGGCATTTTTTTCACCATGTAGTTTAATAATTAATTAATAATAATAATTAATAATAATAATTTAATAATTAACTAGGCCTACCTTTTGACCTGTTAACCTGTAAGTAAGAATTTGTGTACTTCCACTACTCCTAAGCTGCACCTGTACAAACTTATAATAAGGTCGTAGGACTTTGTGATTTGCACAATGATTTCAATTGCTGCTGTCGGGTGAAAACCTGTTGCTTCAAAATCTCAATTTTATCTTGAAGGCCATTTTTTATCCAATTGGTTTTGAAAAGGTTTCATAAGCCCAAGGGGTCGTAGAAATGTCTCTACCCATAGAGGAGCATGTAATCCTGCAGTTGTAGCTAGAACATTAAAAACTCATCAAAACTGGAGTTACAAGGTTTTCACATCACAACAGCAATTTTAATTACAGCAAGCCTTGGTGTGTGTTTGCGTGCTTTTATTTTATTTTTATTGCTTTATTGTTGTATTAGATAAAGATGTGTAGCTATATCCTGTTTTTACTTCACTTGACAAACACAATTTCCCTAAAGTGATGGTAAATTCTACCTTTGTACCTTTCAGTTTTTCAGCTTCTACAGGATGGAGGCGACTGCTGAAAACAAGAAATGGTTTCTCAGTGAACTTGTGTCTGAAGGTGTGTAGTCTAGGGGTTCGTTTCCGTCACTGTTAGAGAACGATAGCTCTCCTCTGTCCAAGTCCGGCTGCACTCTGATCCTCTTGGCGGTTTCCCTCTCACGGAGAGACGGGTGGCTGGTTCTGGTGGCGATGCAAGCGCTGTATTCAGCACATCAACCAGTCTCCACCCTGTACGTCTCCCTTTCTCTGGACAGGCTTGCCGAGTCCGCAAAATGAAATTGTCTCCAGCCTGGACGTCCCGGCTGTGTGTCTCCGAGTTGAAGTCTAGTCTCTCTAGAGTTGATCTGGCAGAGTGAGCTGGGCCCTCTCCACTGTGGCCTTGTAGTTCATCAGGAATGAGATTTCCTCCGCTCTCAGCTCCTTCTCTATCGCTTCGATTGTGTCTGAGAGTGTTGATATCTCTCTGCTCAGTTCATCAATCTTTTCCTTCATCTCGCAACTCTTCTTCCCCCCCCTTCCTCCCTCAGTGCAGTGATTCTGGCCTCCTTTTTCGTCTTGTAGAAACTGGTGGAGCTTTTTAAATTCTGCCTCAATCTTCCTCTCCGTGTCCCGCGCCTGGATATTAATGCGTTTTTTCCGTTTGATCACAGTTTTCCTTGACTTTAAGAAAGACCTTCAGTTTCTCCCTGATGGGTTCCAGTGCTTTCTGAAGTTGCTGCTTGTGATCCTGGGCAGCTTCACCGATGGGGCTACGCTCATGGGTTTTATGTCTTTTGGAGGTTTGACACACCGCACACACTGGCTGTTGATCATCCAGGCAGAAGAGCTTGAGTTTCTCACCATCGCAGACCGCAGATGACCTCGGACCCCACTGAAGCACTCCGGACTTTCTCCGGCATGAAGGTCTCGCGAAGGTTCCTCAGAGCCAGGTCAAGAGGCGGCCCGCTCTTTGAACGTCTTCTCCTGTGAACCGGACGTTCCTTGCCTGCTGTCCCTCTCTGGTATACTTGCAGGACAGGATCCTTGAAGATTTCACAGCAAACGGGACAGGAGAGATCCTCGTCGGGGAGAGATGACCGGGAAGCCATTTTCTCACTCTGTCAACCTACAGTACCTCCTCCGGAAAGTTTGCTGAAGTTTGCTCTCACTTTGAATCACAGCCCCTACAAAACAATTAAACTCCGTAATAGTCAGGTTCTTCTTTTAAGTTATGGGTTTAGTCTGGAATTTCAGAGAGCAGGCAGGAGACGTTTGGTGTCGGCCGATGAAGAGTGAAAAAAAGACTTTATTCTCTGTATTTCCTGTACAAGTCTGGTAGTTCAGGGGTGGAGCTTTATGTCTCTCCCCATCAATGCTTTTTTCAAAATTGGCATCAAGTCAAGAAACCCCTGAATGAATGAATGTTCACTGACTTCTGAAAATAAGATTTATTTTCAAGCATAATATTACCCCACCCCAATGCACACACACACACACACACACACACACACACACACACACACAGATAGCAACATCCACCTACACCACATTTTGAAGATGTGGGGCAGCCCATGAGTGCATACTTCCCCACAGAAATTTTACGTTGATTAGCCGTTTAAAATACGTGTAAAAGGTTACAGACTACATAGTTTAAAAATGAAAGTAGACTCATACATCTTATATCACGTCTTCTGGGGTATATGACAAAAATAAAGCGTTATCTTGTACTTGTCTGGTGCGTATTTTTGATATTTACAGCTATTCATGCATTGTTTAAATATGTAATAATGTATTTACTGCATAGTCTAAAACTTGATCCTGGGCTATATGAGAGCTAAAGTATAGATGCAACTTTGAAATGACGTTTGGTGCTCAGTGGGTCAGAGATCAACAAATATTAGGACATTTTGACATGTACATGAAAAAAATCCATTACATCTACTACAGACGGTAAATGAAGGCACAATGGAGTAATCTTTTAGAATAAAAGGGACTCTATTGGTTAGTTTGCCAGTTTGCCATTTTTATCACATTTTGGTGACTCCTGCAGGTTTTTAACAGGTTGATATTTTTAATTTACTAGAAGACTGATTCACTAGTGGTGAATCAGAACAAAACCGCAACCAAATATGTCACCAATGGAAAAATATGGCACACGAGGGATCAGAATGACACATCAATCTGTAGTATTATCGTTTAAAGTGAGAGAAAGTTCCCTCCTCAAAGGTACATAACATAAAACATAAAACCTTTTTTTTTATTATGATAATGCTGTCTACACATAGGCACCTTTCCTCCAACCCATCTGTACTTTTGGCATCTAAAATCTTCTGATGATCTTTAAAGTAAAAAGTAAGAAGTAAGAAGGTGAGAATTTCAGTTTTCAATGAAAGCAAAGCATTTTTTATTAGATGCTATATTCAATATTGAAATACAAAAGGCACTGAATTCTGTTCTCCCAATACAATGCGTACAAAGATGTGTGAATTAACACAAATCTTGTAAAAAATAATAAAGCAAATATGATTGAACATTACATTAAACCGTTATCTGTTGCTACGACATCATTCTTTATCTCCGAATTTGCACTTACTTTACTCTTTAGGACTGCTACTATCTGTTACATCCGAACCAATGTTTTAAAACAACACATCACATAAACATCTGTATGTCTTCCGATATAAGAAATCACATAGAAAATATACATCAATCCACAAATAATTTAGAGCTTGATGGTAATCTTTAAGGTAGAGGAAAGACTGTCCAGAATTGAAATGATGATGATTACAATGATTACAAACTAAAACAATCTACGATGAAAACTGAACCTGCAGATCAGTTCAATACCTTAGCTGCATACTGCTGATGCTGAGAGAACGGTTCTGTTTAAAGAAAGGAGTGTCAAATCAAATTCCCACTGCTCTAGCAGAAATTCAACATCAAATATACAACTGGGAAATTTGGGATTTAGGTCCCAGTTCGCCCGTCATATTCTCAACCGTCAATCTCTACTAGAGCTGCGTCGATTCTGAGACAATTTCTACTTTTTCCAAATGTCTGACACTGTCTGAATGCCCTGCCGCACTGAAAAATAAAAAATATACGTCGTGAAAAATAAACACTCCTAACACATCTACTGTTAGTGGTAAATCGACAGAATAGGCTTTGGATTGTATTATCTCAGCCCATCAAAGCAAACTGTTTAAATTGCAGCTGTATAATTCATATATTTCATTAGACTTGTGATATGTTTCACTTTTCCCAGTCAGTATTGCGCTGGTTACCTTAGGAACCAGTGACAATGGTAGTGAACAGGAGAAACAACTCGTTAGCAAGGCACTGTTCAAAGATTTGGTCGGCCATACTTCATTTACTGCTGATTAAAAATCCATCGGTTTTGATGCTTTAGTAATAAAAAAGTGGTCTGAAGTGAAGCCAAATCCATATTCTATCAATCTGTATTTCTAATTTAAATGCAGTTGTGACATAACCGTTTCCAAGCATGAATCTGGATGAAGCATAACTTTTGGATTTTCTCTGCAAACATCTTTACATAGAAACCATCAATTGAATACCGACTAATATTGGATCACTATATTTTAAAGGCCGCTGTTCGTGTTGGTTGAGTAAAAGACAAAGTATGGAGGGAGCAGATTGGCTTTACAATATTTCCACCAAATCTTCTGGCACAACACTTTTCTCTCAAAATGTTGGTTCCGGGCAGGAGTTAAAGGCACACTTTTAAAAACATGAAAACACAGTACCTCAGTCTGAAAGCGATGGGAACTGTCTAACCTTGTGAAATTCTGTAAATCTGAGCACTTCGATGTGTTCTTTTTCCTTTGTGAATAAGCTATACGACCCAGTAAATGGATAATTACAGTAAAAATAATAACCAAACCTGTCAGGCTAGACGCAGACTACGATTAACTTCATACACGACACCCTCCATTCAGCTACTATACATCCTGTTCGTGGAATTACTTGTTCTTCTTCCTCTGTACATTGAAATTAAAAGGAAGACAAAAGGAAAGGGTTCAACGACAAAGACAAAAGCTATACAAAACAGGAAAGAAGGCGATCATTGACGAACAGAAACACTTCATCTTGTTTATATTACAGAATCAGGATCCACCATTGGTGAGGAAAACACATGCATACTACACACACACGACCATGTCAGCACACACACACACACACACACACAGACACACACACACAAGAGCCTTGGAGAAAGTGCACAAACACACATTATACTGAAGAGCATTGCCAAAAAGTGCACACGAAATACACAAAGCCAGGACACACTGAAATAGCAATCAGTCAACTTCATTCATGCGTTCCACCCCACAATGCACCTGATGGGGGACTTTGCCCTCCACTGCCCTTTTTTAACTGGGTCACCTTTGCTCTGCGGGAGATATTCTGAATGTGAAAAGCAAAGTTAACATGGGGAACTGCATCTGCATTGATGGTGGGAGTGGAAGTGGGGAGGGGGGGGGGGGCTAGCTCAAGGTCTACACATTACAAGGTCAGGTCAATGACAATTACAGAAGTGCAGAAGTGCCACTAGATCCAAAACGCAAGAGTTGTGGCACCAGTTACCGGACCCAGAGTCACAATAACATCCAAGAAGAACAGCCAACGGGGATCTCAATAAACTGAAACTTCCTCATTGATTCAGCGAGGAAACTTAAGTTAAGTTTGGGATCTAGACCTGATAATCTATAGACCTTGATCTAGCCTAGCCTTGCCCAGCTAACCCGAGTTCAGCTCAGCCCAGTCTAGCTTTAGTTGTTCCCCTGGAAGGCTCCCTGGGCGGCGGAGGTGGCTGCTGAGCTGGCGGCCGTCTGGAAGGTTTTATTGGTCAGGACGCCCTGGGAGAACTCCTGCTGGGCCTTCTGGAAGCTGGCCCCGGTCCGGCGGTACTGGCTGTGGACCTGAGGAGGAAGACACCGTGAGCACATGGCTGCCAAGTCAAATTCATTCACATACTGTAGGCCTTCATCACAAAAGCATGTCTCAAAGGAGTCCTCGTTTATTTTCCCACTGACAAATACAAAATAATTTCCCATGAACAATTAAAGGTGCATTAATTATGACCGTTTACTGTCCCAAATGCACAAAATTATTATTATTTTTCTGCGGGGGTTTGGTAGTGTTGTTGATCAATATCAATGGCTATTTCTTGGCCAGGTACTGAGATTTCCGGCTTTCAAAAATGACTTTCTGGCCGGGACTCTTTTGGAACAATCCTGCCCCTCACCTCTTCACTAAACATTCATTTTGGATTTCTGCTCTAACTGGCTAGCTTACTCGTTCTATTGTGAAAATGTGAATTTATTATTTTTGTCAATTACAGGCTACTGTGAGCTGTGCCAGAGACCTGGCGATGTTTTTGCCATTCCTTGGTCGCCGACAGAGTCTGATAAAAGTCAGAAATTACTCAATGCCCCTTTAACTACATGAACTTAACCAGAACAGCTTAACAGATACGCTTCTACACCAAAACAGCAAAATAACACAATAAAAGTACAATCTAAAACTACATTTAGTCTTAAGCAACCCACAAGTAATTACAATTAATAAAGGAAGATCAACATGGAAATTGAATGAATATTTAATTCAATGTACTCTAATGTGAATTTATGAAGTCAAGCCTTTCTCAGAGCTTTGAATGCAAAAACCAGAGGACGAAATGATGACTTTCCCTCCTAGGATTTTAAATACTAGGAAGTATTGTAATTTTAAGGCCACAGGTCCTACATGTTAATACCAACAACAAAATTCATACTCTGTTGAGATTAAAAACACAGATTAGTCCAATATAAAAACAGTTCACGGTTGCTTTACGCAGCACAAAGTAACATTTACCACATTAAAAGGTAATTCAATTTTAAAAAGGCCTCACCATCTTGAGCAGGATGACGGACAGCACAGCGCAGATGGTGAAGAAGCAGGCCACCACCAGCATGATGGCTCCCACCGCCTTGTTTGTGCTGATGACGGTGAACGAGGCGATCCAGCCGCTGGGGTCAAGGAAAGTGAGTTAAAGGTGATCAGAGAGCAATTTGAGTAAAACTGAAAGTCATCTTCCATGGCATAATGTGGCCCAGTCAAGAGACAGTTTACATTTAGCTCGAGAGAAGAAGACTGTGTTTAACAAGCAGCAAGAAAAGCTGATGAGGTAAATTCAAAAACAGGACTGAAGTGGCAGAATGAGGACTGTCTGTCATGAAATTGTGATTTGTTATTTATTTTTTCAATTCTTTTGTATCCTTTCTTGCCTTGTAAAGCACTTTGTGGCAGACTTAATTAGTAAAAAGTGCTTAATGAATGTATTTGATATGTTTGGGGAAATAATATATGATTTGATTAGATAGGTGAAAGAAGTGGGACGTTATTTTATCCTTCATAAGGAAACATATAGCTGATATAACTGAAGCTGAAGGCTTTAGTGTAATACACACATTTTTTTTTTTTCACATTGAGAAAACAAGAGTCAATGACGATTTTTCAGACGAATCTTTACCAACAACTCATTTCAAGTGCCATACTATACACAAGTACAGCAAAATCTTGGTACCATTACAATATGGATACAATGCTCTGAAACACACTGTAACACCGTTTTGAGAAGTGTGTGTGGAATTTCCCCAGAAGTACCTTTTTTTTTTTTTTGGAGATGTTGTTGACGTTATGCTGCTTTGTGAGTTCGATCTTATCAACAAAAGGAAGAGCCACTGTCTCACTAATTTAACACCAACAGCAAAGTACCGAAAACACTGAAGGTCCCCGACTGTGTCTGTTTCATTATTATGAAAAGTGTCATGATGAAATGAAAAGTGTTATTATTAAACAGATAAGCCACTTGGACAAGTATCATTATGAAATGAACCGGTTATTATGAAATAAATATTAAATTAAATGTAATCAAAAAATCATTCTATGACATTATAAGAATAATGAGTGGAGCTTTATTTAAACTCACTAATTATTTATTTGATTTTATTTTGACACATGAAGTCCTGCATACTGGCTCTTACTGTCTGAGCCCCGAGGCTTGGCAGGCCCTACGGAGTTTAGGCTGGCAAAGTAATAACAAGTATGTTAAAAAAAATTTTTTTATCAACCTCAAAATTTTAAATCTCTTCTTAAAATACATTTCTACAGGCTGCCTTTTATATAATTTGCTTCCTCATATTTCTTATTTACTCTTCTGTATGCTGGTTTTAAACCATTTTAAACCATTTATCATTTACACATATATATATATATTCATATCTTTATCATTAAAGATTTTCCAAACATTTAAAAAGCACTTTACTGAGGAGTAAATAAAAACCAAAACAAATGTAAAACAACAGGAAAAGGTAAAGCCAATGTGAGCAAGAAACACTCAAGCAAAACATAAAAATAGAGGTTAAGGAGGATTAATAAAAGGATCATTCCATAAAATCAAGTCTATACAAGTGAGTTTTAATAAGTGAATTAAAAGCCGAACTCCTCCAGCAGGTCGGTCCACAGTCTGGCAGCCCGAGGCAAAGGCTTGGTTTTAAATCTAACTTCTGAACTGACAGAAGTCTAGATTTGGCTTCTATTTATTTCTGTGTTATTGTCTGTAAAGCACATCTGTTTTGGAAAGTACTTTACTACTATTTATTTAAAAAAAACATACAAGTTTATGCGGGCAGAAAAGCCAGAGTTAGCACAGGCAGAAGAGAGCAGACAGTCAGCAGCAGAAACTTACAGTGGGCAGACAGAGAGGCAGCAGGCTAGAGGCTGAAGGATGGAAAGTCTCTGCCAGAAGAGATGCAGGAGGCAGAAAATGAAGAAGACAAGACAGCAGCTAACAGACTGCAGATACTGAAGATCCTATCAGGAAGACATTTAGTATGTTGAACACAGACACAAATACAAACACATTATCAACTATTTGTATTAGGATATTATTAACAGATTCAAATTGGCTAATATTTCATAGAAAATGCATAAATTTGCCAAAAAGGAAATGTTTTTTACAAACTTGTCTTTGTAAATAATGAACTAAATAGTTTATTTACAGAGGGATTTGTAAAGAACATTTTTTACGAATTCTTTCCAAATACTATGTAGGGTGATACTATATATGGCGAAAATTTCATATTTTGTTGAAGTTTTTCCATGTAACATACCCCGGAAAATAGAAATGACAAAAGAGCCAAAAAAAGCTGATGTAAATGACCAGCATGTCACATTTGGTGGCCAAATCAACCAAGTTAAGTGTTTTGCATACAGGGAATATGTAATTTTGAGAAAATGGCCATTAAAGTATTTTTTTTTTTTTTAACTAATTTTGTAGTTGGTGCACTTGACACAGCAGGTATAAAAACATATAAATTAACTATTTATAGGCCTAGTTGGCTTCTGTTTTGTATATATTTTATTAAACTACCGCAGTTATAGAGGCGAAATCCAGCCAAAATCTCCATTTTCATCTGTGCTGCCTCAGCTAAAGGATCATGCCATGCTTGTGTGTATACGTGATGAAAATGTATATGACTGAACACATTTTGGAGACGTCCCTCATCACTGGAGACATGTGGCACATTCGTTTTTTTCTAACCATCCAAATGTTAAAAATCCCACATGCCACATTTCCTGGCTTGTGTGGAAAAGTGATAATCTACTGATGCTGGGAGGTCAGAGGTCAGGGTCAGCTACACAACAGCGACCCTGGAGCTGGTGGGGATTCAGTGTCTCTTGCTCAAGGACACTTCAGCAGGGTGGATGCTTGCTGTCGCCGGGTATTAAACCCAGGTCCGACTGCTGAAGCACAGACTCCCTACTCACCACAAAGGCCAAGGTAACTGTACAAACGATGTGACGTAAATGGAGGAGTAACCACACTTTGCAACTCTGACAGTTACAGAACAGTTAATAAAACTCATCTCCAACTGTTTCTGTGGCTCACAATTCATAAAGTGACACTTCCACTTTCATTATGCATACACAAATGCTTTGAACACACACACACACACACACACACACACACACACACCATTTCTCAGAAAAACAGTGTGCCACTTTGGCGGTATAATGACTACATTGTAGAATGCCCTACCCAAACAAGAGCTGTTTTCCACGCACCTTGTTTTTGAGTCTCATTACAGACTTCTGACCTGATAGACCCGTTTCATTTGGAAGGCGGGTTGTCTAGTACAAAGGCTCTGAAACGGGGCAGGGGGACGGATATGGTTCAAACAGCAGCACCTGTACCGTGTGTTTCAGTTGTATTATGCTGCTGAGAGAACTGGATTGAGGAATTTACAGTAATTTATCTCCCTTTCTGAGCAGCCACTGTGAATAAACTCTGTCCTGGGCATCGTTTGGTCTCACCACGCTTTTCTCCCTTTTCTTCTAAAACACATTTCAAATTATCACAGGTTATATATAGACAGAGTGTGACCCACCTGTTCCCCCACTTGGGGATGCCTACAGCCTGAATGATGAAGATGACCACTTGGCAGAAAAACACAAAGAAGAAGAAGAAGAAACTGAAGGAGCTGTCGGTCCTAAAAGGGGAAAACAATGAACAAGTGAGGGGTTTCGCTCAAAAATGCTACATATGTTTTGCATGTGTTTGTTTGTGTATTAAAAACACAACAGATGAAGTTTGTGTATTAAAAACACAACAGATAATATCATCTAAAGGGTTTAGTTAGCTTCAACAATAACCAAAAGTGAGTTTTTATTTCATGGCAGCAATCATTTCAAAAGAATGTGTCACATTTTTAAAATGGTGGGCATCTTATTTTGAAATCAAACTCTTCAAATAAAAAGTCAGTCTAGCCAAAAGTGTCCATTGAACATATCAATAGCTCTGTCTATATATCTCAATAAAAATTAATAGCACTGCTGGACTTAAGTATCTGATACTATAAAAGAAAATGAACATTATACATCTACAGGAGGATATAAACTGTCTCTAGTAGCAGAATGCATAGCAGCAACACTTGAATAACATCCAATTTTTTTTGTAAGGTATATTTTCTTTGGCTTACTATGGTATTTTAAGAAGTAGGGATAAGCCAAGGAACACAAAAAAATATCCTGAAATAACCTCTAAAGTGTTAATGAGATATGAGATGTGAAAAAACATGGCAGTTGTACAAATAAACAGGCATCCAAGTTTCTTGAAAGATCATCCGGGTATCTGTTTCAGTGGAGCAGCTTTGGCTTCCTCTCAGAGAATCAGGCAAGGCCATTTATTCGTTTATTTAACAGGGACAGTGGACGGTTACAGATTTACAAGGAGAGACTCACTTGAAGGCCTTGTAGACGGGCCGGTACCAGCAGAGGAAGGAGCAGGGAGCGAAGAGGATGAGCCAGAGGATGGAGAGGCCGAAGTCCACGCCGTAGGCAGCATTAGTGGTGAAGTAAGCCAGGCAGGCCAGCAGGTTGAGGAACAGCGTCACACAGTGGACTGGAGACGCAGAGGAAGACCCAGGAGTCAGTCATACCAATACTGATAATAACACTACCAATAATCATCATCTTCATTTATGTAGCACACACAAAAGTGCCACATAGTTGACTGGAGAGACTACTACCACCACTAATACTACTGCTACTACTAAAAATACATGACTAGCACTTTTCTAATTATTGTTCCCAAGAGCTTAAGACAAGGAATAAGAAGTTAAGTAATACTAGATTGTCTAAAGAAAAAAAAAACATGGTAACATTTAATAAAAGAGCGATTATGGATCACAGTGTGTATTACAGGGAGGTTATGAGGATCACAAAAAGCAGGAAAAAACAGGAAAACCATCATCTCCTGTTAGAAATGGAAGAGCTGACTTTAGAAAGCCAAAAACAAAAACAAGTTTTCTGATAAACAAAGTAAGTGGTGTAATACAAAAATAAATCTCAGTAAAAGGCAACAAGGCTGTTAAAGGTTACATCCACCTCAACATAATACAATACACTCACTGCCACCAAAACACTGCACCTAACATCAGACACTATTCAAAGAAACCATCATTAGCCGGCAAGAGTATGTTCTGCCTGCAGTGTCTTTAGGCCGCCACAAGGTGGCAAGTTTCCCTTTAGCAGCAGTATGCACCATGACATCAGTACAAATTCAAATATGCTCACAAACACCCACATGCACAACAGGACTGGTTAATGAACAATATCTGTCAGCACTAAACCAAGTTTTGGTATATCAGAGCATCAGAAGACATCAAAAAGGTTGAAAATGTTGTACTCTGATAATGAGATCTCAGATTTTCTACATCGTGGCCATTTTTTCAGGAAGTCAAATGAGCATGTTCTGATTCTATCTAGAAAAGTGAAAACAGTATGTACAAATGTTAGAGAAAAATGCCTACTGCATAAAGAAATGTGTTTTCAAAGTAGTAGTAGTTTCAAACTAGTAACGGTATTCAGCTCTGGCACATACATTCACATCCAACATCTGTACTTAAACATCCACAGGCAGAACACCATCTAAATGTACTTACTTACACATACACAGCCAAAGCTAGTGCCTATAAATCCACAGGTAGTGATAATCTTAGTGCACTTACACATCCAGAGATAGTACATCATCTTGCAGACCCTCTGGTACTCCAGGGGGATTTCCTCAGAGAAGTCCTGGTAGAAACATGGTTTGATGGGGAAGGCCTTGGGAAGTGGAGGCCAGTTGTTCTCTTTGCCTGTCGAAACAGAGACAACAGCGACCCCGTTAGGGACGAAGAGCTCATTTCCAAAACGAGATATCCACCACTTGAGAAAAGCGACAACAATTCGGCAAAATGGCAAATGGCAAAATATGGTGGATATCCAAGGAAAACTCTGCTTGAACACTGACTGAATGTTACTGAAGTTATCAGCTATCTTAACTTTATCTTGTCTTTGAACAATTTCTCAAGAGGGGATCAAAACTGCATTCATTAAGTGTCTGGGATTTGATACAGCACTCCTATTCTGGCAGGCTTCATAATAACTGACCTGATTTCTCACACATTACCATTCAGAAATATTACATTGAGGGGAACATAGAGAAATATATAGTGTGTCCTTTTTCCTGAGAGATGTTAGAAGCAATTTAGTCTACAGACTGTGCTTTTGAGAGGGAACCACTGCTACAAATCATGAAATATATACTACGCAACATAAAAATAAGGCTTTCAGCCAGACATGTATGGTAGATTTTCCATGCTGTAGGTTAAATACCGTTTGCTTCAAAACAGCGCAAACTCAACTGTAGCCAATTTTAGATAAGCTATCTTGTGTAAGAGATATATTTAAGGAGGTCAAGTACTGTATATACTGACTATAATGTACTACCTATACAGCATTGCTTGCACAGTGCATGTGTCTTCCTAATATAATATGTTCTGATTATGAGAGCTTTCAATTTTCACATGTGCCTCGCATATTGTCAGGTTTTCTCTACATATGGTTCCTCCATCCTCCAAATGTTTATTTATTTAATTTAACCTTTATTTATCCAGGATACCCTCATTGAGATTAAGAACCTCTTTTTCAAGAGGGACATGGCCAAGAAAAGTATGCATCGTGTCTGCATACTTTTGTCCATGTTGTGTAAATGGAGGTGTAATAGTTTTTCCAACACATGTCTTCATGTCTTCACAGTACTGTACATACCCAGCAAACATTTTGGTGTTGAACAGACGCTGACACGGGCTGCACCAATGCTGAAAACCCGCATAAATACAGCAGCAAAATAAAAGTTGAGGTTTCTTGCTGATATCGGTTCAAAAAAGTTTCCAATGGTGTTTTAATATAAATTTTTACTGTGCCATAATATTATATTGTGAAAATCTTGTGCACATTTGGATTGATGTTGAACTTGGCCACCTCCTGCATGTCGCTGTCTATAAAATGCTTGCTTGGTATACAGTATATGGCTCCCTGTAGACCGGTTAACATGAACACAAGCACTTTTTTGGCACAGTCTGTATATAGGCTGTAATATTTCCACATAGTGACTCTCTCATACTCTCATATTCCTGTCTTTCTGTCTCAGTAAGTTGTGCTGCTACTGATACTACAGCAGCTATTTTGGATTCTGTGAATGCTGGAATCCATCATACTAGAGGAGAGGAGAGGAGAGGAGAGGAGAGGAAAGGAGAGGAGAGGAGGTTCTGTCACATTGACACAACAACAAATACTGTAGACAAATGCAAGCCAGCAGCAGCACAGATCAGTCATTGTAAAGAAGGGAGTGTTTCGACAGACCTCCAGGGCCTCTGCTCTGCAGCTCCTGCTCTCTGCGCTCCAGCTCAGCAGCTTTCCTCTCCAGCTCCTCCTGCTGCTTCAGCAGGTTGGCCTGGGCTGCGGCTGCTGTCGCCTGAACAGGGAGAGGCACAGACACTTTATTCACCGAGCGTAAAGAACGTACAGGAATTTCTCTTGGTGAAATTGGTGCAGAGAGATAGACAACTGTCAGACTTTCACAGTACTGACACATGGCACAGGGATAACAGGACCTGACATTCAGTGCAAGGAGACAGCGAAAGATGTATGATAAGTATACAAATCAGCTGACATATATGATCAATATCCACCAATCACTATGACTGGGAATTATGTGAGAGGCTACATGTAGAGGAGTCAACAGCCATTCTGAGCGTGTTCAAAAATGCATATCTGCATGTTTCAAAGTCCATGATATGAAAGACCAAAAATATATATTTATGATCTTCACGTTTTGATTTGCTGTCAGACTTGAAAAACGGAGCACATGGTTAAACTGTGGGCCATTCATGAATATTTATGAGATTACCAGTGGACCGAGGAGACTCATTATAATATTGTGTAAACTGAGAAGACGTTGCTTGCGTAGCCACCTAGCATCCTCAAGTAACACATTTAACCCCTCGCTATCTGAGAAGAGACTACAGCGAGGCAGAGCGGATGGCTCGCTCTACAGCCACGCCCTGTTTATATAGCGCTGCTGATCATTATCGACATTACATCCAGGGGTTTGAAATAAGTAAACAATGCAATAAATTATTTTTTAAACTTGAAATCACTTGACTCTGTGCAAATAATATGATAGATCATTATCAGGTTTGGGGATGGGTGCACTTTTTTAAAGCTCTAGTTTCTGGTACCGGAGGTGAAATCCAGACTTCCTGTATACGTCAGATCTCATTTTATTCACTACTCTTATGTCTAAAAAAAACAAGTAAACATGTCATCCCCCACGAATGATGCAGGCACCCATTGGGCCAATCAGAAACAAGATACATCATCCCTTCAAGTTTAGTCAAAATTGGATCGGGTAACATTTAAGTTAAACATTTTGACCTCCAACTATAGCACCCCCATAGACCTTTCTCACCAGAATGGTTGACGTTCGTCCATAGGGAATAGATCGGTTCTCACCATTGCCAGCAATGTTAAAAAGCGAACTTTCTGTCTGTGATCACTGATTTTGTGTTTCAATATAGCACAATACAGGTGTTGTCATTGACATATCTTTCTGTTTCTGTTGTCAGATGACTGCAACACTATAAAAAAGTGATTTGATCAAGGGTCACAAAATGCAAATAGCACAGAAATTACCATTAGCCTTTGTTAGCCAGTTAGTATTTTGTGACCCTCCATCAAATCACTTTATTATAGCAGCAGTGACAACACCTGTATTATGTTATATAGGCCTTCTATGTTGAAACACAGAATAAGTGATCACAGACAGAGTCAGAGGCAACAGAAAGTTGGCTTTTTAACATTGCTGGCAATGGTGAGAACCGATCTAAACCCTGTGGAAGAACATCAGTCATGTTTGTGAAAAAGGGCTATTAAGAGCATTTTTTTCTATCTCAGGTGGAAGTGGGAGTAAATAGATATCTAGTTAAAAGTAAAAATTACGTAATTAAAAGTGAAAGTACTACTGTCACTCAATCTACTTAAACATGGTAACTTGAGTTGTTGTAACTAGTTACTTTCCCCCACAGCAGATAAGTTACAGGCTGGCACAGAGAGAGGATCCAGCAGGCTGGCATCACTCACCTTTGGACTGGGCTCTGTAGACGGCTGTAACACCGCAGGCTGGTAGGGAGTGGTGGAGGCTGGGGTGGTGTGAGCAGCTAGGCTGTCCTGAAAAATAATACAACATAAAATAGTGATCATAAAGGTGAGGAGAGGAGGAAGAGCAGGAGGAAGAGGAGGAGGAAGAGGAGGAGGAGGACACCAAGAAAACAAGAAGAGGAGGAGGAAGACAGACCAAGAAAACCAAGACACACAAGAAAAAGAGAAAGGAGGATGAGGAGAAGACCAAGGAAACAAGAAGAGGGGGAAGAAGAGGAAAGAGGAGGAGGGGAAAAAGACCAAGGCAAGAAAAGGCTTACAAGAATAAGACAGATAGATAAGAGAATAAGAGAAGGAGAGGAAGGAGGAGGAGAATGGGATCAAGACCAAGAACAGGGGAGAAGAAGATGAAAGGCGAGGAGGGGAAGAAGCAGACCAAGACAAACAAGAACAAGAGGAAGAAGGAAGGAAGGAGGAAGGAACAGGGGGAGAAGAAGAAAAAGAAGGTATAGAAGAATAAGATGAAGGAGGAGAGGAAGGAGGAGGAAAATGGGATCAAGACCAAGACAAACAAGAAGAAGAAGAAGAAGGAGGAGGAGGAAGAGGATGAGGAGAAGGAGAAGGAGAAGAAGGCGCAGAGGGTCAAGAGGGAGAAAACCAAAACCAAGAAGACCAAGACCAAGAAGAAGAAGGAGAAGAGGAATCTTCACATCGCACCTTTCAAAGCAGTCCTACAAAGTATTAAAAAAACAATAAAACAACAAAACAGATCAACAGATTCCAGCTGTCTTACCGTGGGATGGGCAGGGAAGGGGTTGAACTGTTCGACCGGCTCTATGTTAGAGTTGGTCACCTGTATGACAGAAGAGTCCTGGAACACAACAAAACAAAACATCACTCAGTAAATCATCACACAGCCATCTTATCTGTATATAGACAGGCTCCAACTTTGTTTCAACAATGACATTTCAAGTCTATTTCACTGATTACCTTTACATGGACAACAATAATCTGACTACCGGCCTCATTCTAAATAAGACAATATTCCTGTTTACATGCTATGGAGCAAAGTCTGATTAATAGGACAAAGGAGAAGTCACTGGAGCACACGGACAGTTTAAGCCTCTACTGAATGTCCAATTAGACTTTCAAATAGATTCCTGAGCTTGGTGACAGTTTCAGCCTCCGGACTTGTTTTTTCTTGTGTCAGTCATCTCTTTCCTTTGTAAACAGGTTTGCAACCGCTGGGAAGTAGAGCATGCGTCATCAAGCAGTTGGATTGCCGCTTGTGTTGCAAAAAGCAAGCTGCGAATACTCAGATAGTCATAGTTCGATTAAGGTGTAGGCTTATATGTACATGTCTAAAATGGGCTTCAATAATGCGACTAAAATTGGAATACTCCACGTCTTAATGCGATTATGCTTACTCCAACTGTGACCTTATTCGAGTTGAGGTAATCAGAAAACGCTGTTGACATGGCAATTTATTATTCAGACTATTGCCTTAATCAAGTTAATATCGGATTATTGCTGTCCATGTAAACGTAGTCATTGTTCAATATTGGAGCATGTCTTTTGTGGTTGGAAATGTCTCTTGCCACTTGGCCAGAACCAAAACGTTTTGTCCGAAGACTCTTGGGGTCACCGGGGATTGAACCTTGACCTTCCAGTTACAGGACGGTCTCTCTGACCACTCGGCCTGAGGAGGAGATTTGGTCCAAGGCTAGCGAGAGGTTCTAGTGGTCCAAGAAATCAGGGGTCCAAACTTCTACACCACACCATCGAAGGGCATTCTACATTTTCCAATATTACTAACAATTTATTTGTAATATTTCAAGAAGCAGAAGACAACTCTGCCTTACAAAGCTACAAAGCTAAAGGAGAGTATCTACATAAGACCTAAGACAGAGTGAAACTGAGAAAAATTACTTCATTATCTTCATCTTCATTATTTCCTGTTCTGACAAAAGTATTCGTGGTACAGAAGTGGATATTGTTTAGTAGCACCTATGGGTCTGTTTTTTGTTAAAATGAAATCTAAACTTTGAAAGACACAAAGTTATATTTCTGCTGTTTACCTTTGAAGGGCAGAACTGTCCCTTGAGAACTTTCATTTCCTGAGCTGAAACACTGTGTATAAAAAAGGTAGTCTTAAAAACAACAGGCCAGACTCAGAAATTTGTGCTTTGTGCTTTGGCCGAGTCTCGGTGTAAAGTACAATAACTTCCAGACGTTGTTGCAATAACCTCCAAGAAGGTCATGATGAATCATTACCTGAGAAGAACTCACTTCTTAACAGGAGTTAAGGACTTAGGGAAAGAGTATTGGCAAATATTAATTGACTCTAGTGCTTTGACTCATTCAATGTGTGAAGACAAAGGAAAGGTCTGGATTGTTCTGGGAAATCCTACGAACGGGCCTTTTCCTGGGATAGAATCAAGACAATTAGCCTAACTGTGAATGATAAGAGAAGCCACCGTCTGCCCACATGCCGAGTCTGACAAGTGAGAGTATGAACTAAAAACACGGCCCGATGTAAAATTTTTCCATGACTTTCCATAACTATGTCAGCGCCGCTTCCATGAGTTAAAACTGTGATTCCTTCTTGGCCTGTTAATGCTGTTTTTCAGCTCAAAAAAGTTCTACAGAGGTAAATAGTGTGAAAACCATCATATAATGCAATGATTGTGTGAAACAAGTTATAAAATACATTTTGGTCTATTCCTGTAAAGTGACTCATTTGTAAAATTCCCCGACTTTCACAGACAATTTATAAAAATTCCCTGACTTTCCCTGTCTGGAATACAAATAAACATTTCATGATATTCCAGAAATGTCATGACCAGTGGGAAAATATAGGCCTAATTATTTTACATATCTACATCTGAGTATTTTTTTCAAAGCTAGGTTTAAGAAGTAAATATTTAAAGTTTTATAAGACAGCATTACACTACAGTTTCCATATAGTATCATTGCATCTACTCTGTTGTTTCCAATGGGAGGGCAGCAAAGGGAATCTTAGGAGTTGAGAGACTTGACTCTGCTTGATAGAGCCCGCCTTGATACCACAGAAATAGAAAAATAGCAATGTTGTCACAACTGAAACACAAGTCACCTTATAGCCTATGAGTCATGCTTACAAAAGGCTGACCGTCCAGTATCTGCATCGATTTCTCCTTTAAAGGTGACGAGGCATGAGAAAAGGAGAGAACGTCACATGATAGCACAATACGTCACTCACTCTTAACCTCTTCATGTGACTTAAAATGTGACCTCGCCGCCTATTACTCATCAGCTCTCGACACACCTGTAAGCATTCCCAGCAGGAAAGAGACGACTATGAAGAGTTTCACTTCAGGAGAAACAAAAACAGAGGTTCACTGCTCAGTAGCTCAAAAATACAATGGATCACATTCACATCCTCTAAAAAGTTACAGTTTTGTAAGGACAGTCGTGAGATAGACAATACCTTCCATAACATTCAATAGTGCCTTCTGACAGCAATCATCTTGCTAGAGCAGGTTTTAAATGGCAGATATCTCTTTTTAGAAGGAAGGCTTTGTAGATCGTCACCAACTATGGAGATATTCAAATTAGCCTAAAATGCAAAATGTGTTTACGCCGCATAGTGAAAGCGGAAACAAAATATTCTGCTGAATTGCAACCGAAGCGCTGCTTGTATCTTTTGATGACACAGCAGCATAGACAGCAATGGATGAAGAATACGTCTATTCATAACAACAAGCAAAACGACAACAAGCCTCTCTGAAATAAGGACAGGGCCGAGACAAGCCAAGGCAAGATATCAACACAGAGGGAGTGTGGAGACACACAGCGTGTTAATCACACTGTCTACTCTCCATACTGATGGTAAGGGCCTATATTAGTCAGGCTTCCTGCACTGACCTAGGATCACTTCTAGTGATATATATATTATTATTATTACCTAGTAATTATAACCTGAGTGGAAAATCAGACTCAGGATCAGCATAGCTTGATGTACCGCCCCAGACAGTAAATTGTACCAGGAAACAGGACTTGCTGTGACAATCATTAATTGTCTAGGTGTGGGTGGTGCACCTATTTCATAACTGCAGTTGGATATTGCTAATAAATGGACTTAAGCCACTCTTCACCTCGCTTACCACAGTTCTACAGTGCTACAATTTCAGAAGTACATGCTCCTGAAAATACATTCATGCTACCTGTAGGTAATTGGGAAAAAAGGCGGCACATGTGCAACTTCAGAGTCAGGATAGTATTTACAGTATTCAATATTTACAATTATTTTTTAGATATTATCCTCCTGAATTTCTTGAAATTTTTTAGCAACACATTTGTTCCTTTGTATAAATGTCACCACAGAGCCGTGGCATGCAGTGAAGTGACCTGCACTGCAGTCCGGACGCCATATTCCAGCTGCTGGGAAGCTATTTATTCAGCCACTTCCACACCCAGCAGACAAACAGTGTTCTCCAGTGAGTGACGTCAGGGCCATTGTGCACCTGATATAATACAGTATGTTGCTGCACCACTGAGAAAATGGCAACATTATAAAACGGGCACTAAAATGACAAAAGAATCATTTTTACAGTCATAACTTGCTGCAGATGCTGAATGCTGATATGTAAAATGATACGAATAATTTCCTACCATGTGTTTTGTACTGTATGTGAGGTCTGGTTGTCCTTGAACCATGAATGTCAGTGTAGCATGTTCTGTGATACCATGCAAGCTGTCAATATGTCTCTGCACCAATGCTGCCAAGACAAATTCCTGTGCATTTATTGTACTTGACAAATAAAGCAATCCTGATTTCAATATGTTCCCGACAACAGGTGTGTTGCAGATAAACAGGGATTTTTATGGTTTACGGACCTAATGCAGTGCTGTAACCTAGATTAATCCTTATCTTGTACGGCCTTGAAAGGCACTGTAACCTGTGTGTTATAAATGCTCAGCAGGCTAAATCGCGTACCATGAACTTGCTTTGTTGTGGTCTGTGGGTTAAAATCCAGTTCACAACCTATACTAAATGTCACCCCCCTCCCACATGTCTGATGAAGGTCCTTGTGATCAAAACTTAATGCTCCAATCAAAGGAACCGTTTTTAAATGGTTAAATGGAGTTGGAGTTGGACTCTCCACTACATCCTATCTAATAAATCATAAATGACTGATAAAAAACACACTGACTCACAGCTACTGCAGTCAGCTAGCTTGTGGCATTACAGCAATAAGGAACAGACAAGGAGTCACATCCTTGAGAAAAAATGCACATGGAGCGTGGCAGGACTTCAACCAAACTCCACAGGGGTTCATGGGTTAGGGAGAAAAAAAAAAAGTCAAAACAAGAAAGTTATACTTCTGATATATAAAAGTTTAAAAATCAAGGTTTAGCCATGTCTGAGTTGTATATAAGAGAATGAAACAAGATTAAAAAAACACCAGTGTTCAAGGAATTTTTATATACACAACTCAGTCATGCCTGGCATCAAATTTTTATACTTTTACATAGTTTAAGAACAATTTTCCCATTGTGTTTACTTCAGGAAAAGGGAGACTACTGGAGCCTTGGGATGCTAAAATCATGCCTGGGAAGTGGGAACATGAAAATATTTAACCACACAGAGAGACTAAAAAGGACTACTAAAAAAGGAGATAGTTCTATTTTGTTTAAAAACCCATGTTGTGGCCTGTAGACCGCTACTTTTGTTGATCATTCCTCAAGCACCGAACAAGAGACAGACATTTCCTCTAAGTTTGATGTTACAAAGAAATCTAAAAAGTAAGGGCTTTGCTCACGTGAGGTAAAAGAAGAAATGGTGGATGGTTTTCTGTGTGAAGGAGAGCTTGGCTTTAATGTATGGTTATGTTATGTAACAGGACATAATGCAGCCTGAGCCTAGTGGATGGGGTTAGCAGATGTGGTTTTGTTCAATGGAGAGAATCTGAAGAGTTTGGTCTTACACTCCTAAAAATTATGTATCCGTTTTCAACATGTCTGTGTGTCTAGTTTGGGATAAAACATAACTGTGTGACTTTAAAATAAACAATAAAAGTAACATTGTAACATTGTATGTGTGATGTCTCAAAGTAGAAAAACGGATGTGAGGACCAGGATACGTCCTTTTTGAGAACGCATTTCAAAACAGAAAAGGGTACTACATTTTGGAAGTACAGAGTCTTATCTTTCGTCAATATCACATGTGGTTTTCTTTGACTTCACCCATACCACAAGAGAGAGCCAAGAGCTGACACATTTAACTTCAATCAGGCTCAAAAATATCAGTGAAACCACTTGTACATCACTAAGGTATGATGGTATTTCCATGCGTATACAGAAACACTTGTAGCTTTAGATCAGACACTTAACAGTAAAGCGGCAACATGTGTCAGGTGGCCTGCTTCTGGACTTTTCAATACTGGCTGGCTGGTTAGTACACAGGGAGTCTGTATTTACTGGAAAGGCATGTCTCTAGGTTCAAGAAATAATCAGGCACGTAGATAATGAAATTACACAGCTTATTATAGAGCGAACAGACTACCAGGCTGCATCCTGAGGGTTAGATATGGTCTTCATGAAGAGCAAACCAGCAGCAGCAATGGAGGTAGCTGAAAAATGGCAGTACCTGTGGCTATGATAACTTATAGTCAAGTAGGCTAAGGTCATATCAAACTATGTCCAAAGTGTTAGGAGTCCACATAGTGATTTGGATTCCTTTACAAAGAAAAATAAATTGTTTTAATGTGGCCGAAAAGGGTTTGACACAGATTCCTAGTTGGCAACATTTTAACTTCCTGCAACTGAGCTAGCTTGATAACCCCGCCCTCGTTTACCAACAAAGCACGCCGATTGGCTGAAAGTCCGTCAATCATGCCACGTTTACCAAATGGCCACCAAGACAGCAGAAGAAGAGCCCTCCCCGACATCCACCCAACAAGTTTCCTGGCGTGCTAGCTACCTTTCAGCGAATGATAAGTCAGCAACGGCTTCACTGAAAGTTACCCAACTAGGCTACTGTTGTGAAGGAAGTCAAAAAGACACACTTACATGGAAAGGGTTGTCGCTGGCTGGATCTGCGAAGGGGTTGTTATCAAATCCCGACATTTTGAAACCGTTGTAGGCTGTTCTGTCTTCTCTAAACGGGGAATAAACAATACACTTCTCAGTCGCTTCAGTTGCCTCTCCTATCCACTTCCTCGAATAAAGTTTACAGCGCAGGCGCACTTCGACAATGATGTCTACGTCACTTGACACTTTGAAATGATTCACTAAGTAAAGCGCGCCACCTGTGGATTTGTGCGAATATTACAAATTGAATGCTTATTGCTTGTGTAAAATGCTCCTGTAAAAAGCTTTTAAAGAACGTAAACGTTCAATAAATCACAACTAATAATCAATATATTAAAATAATGAATGATAGTCTTCCGCCAAGTAATATAGCCTGGTTGCTAAGTGACACATAAGTACTAGTGTGTGGCGATTTTCCATTCATATTAAAACAGTCATTCGGTTACAGGTGTGTGTTTATCGGTTACTACCAGAACTATCTGTTACATAATGAGTTCTCACCCCAAAACGCAATATATCTATCTCCTAAAATATGTTCCCACGTGAAATTCATCAGTCAATACTTCCAAAAACACAGATGATTATACCCTCAATAACACTGTCATTATGTGAGAAAAGATCTAAAAATGACTCATAGCTTTAATAATAATCTTTTACTCTCATGCTGGGAATCATTCTGTGATCATTTTTCAAATGGTGGATATCATTTTGGAATGAAACTCCTCAATTTATCTCTATTGTTTCCATCTTTCCATTGATTTTTACACGATCGATTAAAAAGCGGAATAATTTCGTAGCCTATTCCCGTGGGAGCGACGATATGATATGATATGATATGATATGATATGAAATGATATGAATAGTGTCTGAGTTTATAGTAACCTCGTACTTTATGGTATATATTTTTTTTACATAGCCTATATATATATATATATATATATATATATTTCTTACATGTAGTGCGATTCTTATGGTTTTGCTGTGATATTTGATTCAAGTTATTTTTTAGGATTTACTAGTTCAATAGTTCTCGTGTCGTGACGTCATCGGTGCTCTGACAGCCGACGTCGCAGCCATGGAGGAAGTAAGAGGTGAGTGAGATTCTCTCCTTCATCCCGTTTCAAATCATTCATTCTGCGGATACGTTTCAAAACCTATCAGTCCAGTAACAGTTTATTAACATGATACCGGATCGATTTATGAGACCGAATGGCTCGTTATCAGCGAGCATCTACATCATTAGAGCTGACGATTGTTTGTTTCACGAGGGAGCGGCAGGCTTATACTCTTTGAAATGACATGTAATGGTCATCGCCGCGTGTAAATGTAAAGTAATTATGTGTATATATGAAGCCTGTCGGTTTGATTCAAACCGAACAGGCTCAGTCGCTGATGTTTTGCTTTCAATGAACGTCGCAGAGTCAGCTGGCCGGGGGAGTAACGTTAGGGATCGTCGCAAAAGTGCGTTGTTTTTATGACAGTGTGTAGAGATTGGAGGAGGCCGCGCGATGCAGTATTGTATATTCACTTCTTTTGGTTTGTAAAAATCATCAAATT
Source organism: Centroberyx gerrardi (assembly GCF_048128805.1). Lineage (NCBI taxonomy): Eukaryota > Metazoa > Chordata > Actinopteri > Beryciformes > Berycidae > Centroberyx > Centroberyx gerrardi. The sequence continues at coordinate 7,475,973 of NC_136000.1, forward strand.
CAACTTTTAGCGTTTTGTTTTCCGTCCTCAGTGTTTCCGCTGACCTGTGCCGTGCAGAACTACGCCTGGGGGAAGGTGGGGCTGGACAGCGAGGTGGCCAGACTGGTGGTTGGTGGAGACCCGCTGGCTGTCATAGAGGATGGCAAACCCTATGCAGAGGTAAGACAGCTGTCAGTACTGAGGAGAGGGACTGTGACTGGAGGGTTGCTGGTTCAAATCACTGGACTGGCTCTGGAGCAAGGCACTTAAACCCCAGTTGCTCCAGTGGAGCTGCTGGGAGACTGTGGTTGTACTCTCTCAGCAAATCTTTCCTGAATAAATAAAAGGTTTTAAAAAGTGTTTTTGACTATAAATTCCAGGTTGTAATCGGATTACTTCATTGTAATATCAAACAAGTGAAACATGTCTTCCATGAATGATGCAGACACCGCTTGGACCAATCAGTAAAAAGATGCATCATCCCCCTCATATTTTCTCAAAATTGGACCAGTGGATTAGCAGTTATATTACGGCCTTTCAAAGTTTGACATTTTAACCTTCAGTTATGAGTGTAATGTTTTAAAATGGAAAAGCACAGTGCCAAAATCAGTCATCCCTCCAAATTTCTTCAAAATTGCACCATTGGTGTCTGAGATATCATGTTTGAGTTTAAAAATTGAGTTTAAAAACTTTGACCAATAATTATACTGCTACAATGTCATTTTTTAAACAGTGGAACACAGTGCGAAGATGCATTGTCCCTCAAAGTTTCATCAAAATGGTACCAGTGTGTCTGATATAACACGCTTGAATTTAAAATCTTGACACTTAATTATGGGCCTTTAATTATAGCATCCTCATTAAGCCAATTAGTCATTTTTTGGGCACTGGAACACAGTACAAAGATGCATCATCCCTCTAAGTCTCCTCAAAATCCGCCTAGCGGTGTCTGAGATATCACCTGAAATCCAGTATGATTTTCAAAGGTTGACACGCAGTGTCTGTCCTCAGGATGTTGGCAGACAGCCTCTGTCCCTCCATGCCTGTCATAAGTCCTTCTTTATTTAGCTACAGTGGCTCTGGAGGGTTTGTCATGAAGGTCGTTAGATCAGTTTGTGGCACTGGTGACATTTTCACAGTAAAGTCACATTAAAGTCACATGCTATGGTTAGTCATATTTGCTTTCACGCCTATATACAGAAGGTGGTACGGATGCTTGAGGCTATAATGTGACATAATGGTGAGCAAGTCTGTCTGTCAAATGTTCGGCTAACTGAGAAAGATTGTCATGTGAGTGAATGGAAATATGACGATCAGTCAGACCCTCTCTTCCTTTTTGATAACCGATGTGGTCCAGTCATTTTAAATTCTTATCAGTTTAATTTTTATTACCAGAAATGTTAGGTGGGATTAATCAGCTGTGATCCTATCCTGTTTTATTTAGTCTCTAGATTCAATCTATTTTCATATAATGAGAAATTGACATAAAATTAGTTATAAAAAGTTCAAAAAGGTCGGTATGTGCGAGTGTAATTGAAACCTGAGGTTGAAACCTGCTTATTATACTGGAAGTCCTCATCTAAACAGCAAAGTCATTATACAACATGAATGACAGGATTTACTGCAGGCATATACAGTTCAAAAACAGCAGTGTGAAATTACAGTGGAACAGGATGGAAAGTGCACATGTAATCAGTTTCATTATAAAAAAAATCAGTGAAAATATGAGTCTGTCTGTTATTGGAATAGTACCTGGGTGACCAACACAGTACACCGGTTAGAGAGACTGTCCCGTACCCTAAAGGTCACAGGTTTGAGCCCTGCAGCAGCCAATGTGTGTGTGTGTGAAGTGTCCTTGAGAGACAGTATCCTACATTTACATTGAAGGCATTACCTCTTACCCAGATTGATTTACACTGAGTGAGAAGGTCGGGTTTCTCCCTTCTCTCTGAGTATAAATCACATTGGATAAGAGTGTTAGATAAATGCTGTAAATGTAAATGTGGGATGCTTGGCCTCTCTCAGAGGCCTGGGAACAACTGGGACTGCACAGAATAAAGAATAAAGGAATTGCTCGCTCAACTCCAAACTCTTCTTGATGCCTTCAGGGTGCAGACTCTTGTGCATACAGATTCAAAAAAGGAGGCCGCACTATCAAATGAATTACAAATGTTTATTATAACGCACAGCAGCAGACAAAGAAACAAACGTGTTTCATCACTAAAGCCTTCATCAGCGTTTCCCTGGGACTGGGACTCCTCCTGCTACCTCCACAACCTTTTTAAGTTTTATTTACTCAGGGAATAGTTGTACTTTTGCTTTTTTGGCGCCGTCCTGCTTCACACTCTGTATACAGTTACATACATTCACACACATTCATACAGTCCATTGGAGCAGGTGGGATTTAGGTGCCTTGCTCTCTCGCAGCTCACTGATACTCATTGAGGAAGGCGAAGGAGAGCGTTACTCATTCACTTTTCCCACTCACATTTTCCCAGTGAGAGCGGGAATTAGATGCAGCAACTTTCCAGTCACAAGCCCACTTCTATAACCTTTAGGCCACTCCCGCCTCCACCCACTGTGACCTATGTTTGGGGTTCGAAAGCTTTTTATCAGATTTGAATCCAGCATCGAATCTGCTTATCGAATCTGAATCCTTTCCAATTCCTTATCGAACCTTTTTGCATACTTTGTTGGGGAAAAAAGGACAGAAAATCTCCAAAACATGGCACTTGTTAACTTTTATGCAATGCTGTGTTAATAAGTGCTTATTCATCATACTTGTGCGCCCTCACCCTTTAGTCAACAGGACCGTGCCACAAATATTGCATGCACACTGGGATGTGGAGACAGAACCCAACCCTACCATGACCAGGAGGAGTGATATAAAAATGGATGATGGATGAATGGAAGTAATTCCTCCACCTGAAAGTCATGCTGAAGTCATCTCTGCTCTCTCTCTGCCAGCTGTGGATGGGTGCCCACCCTAAAGGCGACGCCCAGATCAAAGACAACAGGATCGCCCAGACCACCCTGGGCCAGTGGATCGCCCACTTCCCCGGCTGCCTGGGCTCCAAGGTCAAAGACACCTTCCAGGGTCAGCTGCCCTTCCTGTTCAAGGTGCTGTCCGTCAACACGGCGCTGTCCATACAGGCCCACCCCAACAGGGTGAGTACACACACACACACACACACACACACACGCAGTGTTCAAATTCTGCATAGTACCTGCTGATCAGTAAGTTGACTCAGCATTCTGAATTAGGAAATTGTTTAGTAGGCAATTGTTTTCTGCAACATGGGTATACTGAAAATGCCAGCATGTTATACTGTTTTCCAAGTTGAAGTAGATGCCGGTTAAAGTAGAAATCAGAAAGGTGTAGAGCAAAAACTACCCATAATGCTGTGCAATTTGATTCATGATAAATAGAGCTGAAACATCGGGCTCCAAAAGTAAATTTCCCATTCATTTTTCCCATAGAGAATTTGATTATTACCTATTACATTTTTAAATTTACCATGAGCTGTCAGGTTGGGAAACAACTATATATGTTCCTGTAGAATACATCAGTCAATCTGATTTCAAATTCATTATTAAGAAATTGTGTTTTATTCCAGAGTATATATTGTGATATACTTCACTCCAATCCATATGGTTTGAAATGATGAATTCAGTATCAATTGTTTTAGGATTACCATATAGTATGTTGGTATGTTTAACCTACTGTATTCCAAAGTATACAGTACACTTGGTTATGGGTAGTTTTAGCATTAGGTTTGTGTATGAATTGAACAGAATTTGGTCAGAGCAGCAGCGCTACATGCTCTCTGCCTGCCCTCCTTAGTAACCCTCTTCCTCTTCCATCACTGTGGTGCGGTCAGGAGTTGGCTGCTCGTCTCCACGCTCAGTTTCCGGAGCATTACCCCGACAACAACCACAAGCCGGAGATGGCCATCGCTCTCACCCGCTTCCAGGGCCTGTGTGGCTTCAGGCCGGTGGAGGAGATCCTGGGATTCCTTAAATGTGAGTCCCGTAATCCCACTGGGTCATTAGATGGTTTTGGGTTGTCGGGCAGTGATTTAAATGTATGTAATGATGTGTAATGATATTAGGGCTGCAGCTATCGATTATTTTAGTAATCGAGTATTCTACCGATTATTCCATCGATTAATCGAGTAATCGGATAAGAAATACTTTTGCTTTATTAAAGAGCAATAGTAAATATACAAAAGAGAAAAGCTGTCCGTACGAAGCTGTCCATACGACACTGTGATTTACTGAAAACGAGGTGAAATAATAATTATTATTGATATGTATTACTAGGCCTAAATATCATACAAGTTCATAAGACTGGCTAATGTACATTTATTTACTATGGTGAAGGGTTGCCCTACACCTGCTGACCCTACTCACTGCAATCAAACTAAACTGAATATACCTGCTGTATTGGATTGGTGCATTTTAGGCTCCAATTGCTACTTACACCACCTGATATTTTGCTTTCTGGGGTATTTTATGCATCACTGTGAGGGGAGTAGGTGTGTGTGTGTGTGGGTGTGTGTGTGTGTGTGTGTGTGTGTGTGTGTGTGTGTGTGTGTATGTATGTGTGTGACTATCATAATAATAACATGAATGAAGCTCAGGCTTTCACAAATTGACTGCAGCATTTTATTTTCTGTGGTTATTTTCTTGAGCAAAATTTAGCTAACTTAGGGACATCATAACTAGCCACCATATTGATTTACGTTCTTAACTAGCCATTACATATAGCCATAATTAACGTGCATTCTTTACTAGCCTTCATCTCATCCCGTTTTAATATTAAGTGCTGACTCCGCCCACCCGGGCCAGTTTGGGCGTACGCCGGTAGCAATTACAAGTGGACCCTATCCTACAGTCCCTGCTCTCAGCGGAGGGAAGGAGCTACGCTGTGTGGGAAGCGCTGTGACCGTCAGACCTCTCTGGATTAGACAAGCAAGTAGAGAAAACCGGCATCAGCCGAACCAATTTATTGCCAAATGCTTTGGGATTCAACACATTAACATTGCTTCCCATGGTCAGAAAAAGTCGGCAGATTTGTCGCTAGTCGCTTTTGAGAAATAAAGTCGCCAGGGGGGTCTGAAAAGTCGCTAAGTCTAGCGACAAAGTCGCCAAGTTGGCAACACTGGATCCGAAACTTTGGACACTTTCTGTCGTTTTCTCTGGCCTGTCTCTTCTCTTCGCCCCTCGCTATTTTCTCTCTCTTTCTCCAGCGCGTTGTGCAACAGTAATAATCATCCGTGCGAAACACTGAGTGTGTATATAGTTATATGGATTAAACGAAGCTTCGATGCAAAGAATTTGCATCGATGATTTTTAGTAATCGAGTTACTCGAGTTTCTCGAGGAATCGTTTCAGCCCTAAATGATATATATAATTTTTGAAATGTTGAACAGTGAACATCAGGCAGTAAGATGGATTTTCCAAGATGGACACATTGTGCTTTGAATCAAACCCTTTAAATGTATATGCTATGTTTGATGAGGTAAAGTGTTTTGAATGCTAAAAGTTATGGTGCGTTCATGTGCTGGTGGGAAGGCCCGACATCCGGGACTTCCAAGTCGGCTGCTAAACAGCGTTGCATTCATGTGCTGTTTTGTTTGAAAATCAAATCTGGAAGACAAACAGTAATCACAGATGTCCTGCAGCTAAACAAGCTAATTAGACAAACTTCATTCAGACAAATGTTAGGTTAGTCTGGCTAACTTCAAACTTGCAATAAAGGTGCATGGATATGTGTTTTCTTACTGTTGGCTCACAAACCTTTATTTTTTTGCCTTGTTGAGGAGGTTAAAGGTCACCATTGCATCACACCTCGGAAACTCGGGTAGCAAAGTTTCCGACTTAATTATCCGACTTTGAAGGGAGTTCATGTGAAATTAGTTTTTCCGATATATCCGATAGCACATGAATGCACAGTTACGCAAAGGAGCAATTCATTACGTATTGTGTGTGTGTATGTGTGTGTGTGTGTGTGTGTGTGTGTGTGTCTCTCTCAGCTGTCCCAGAGTTCCGTGCTCTGGTGGGGAACGAGGCGGCGGAGGAGCTGCGGTGCAGCGTGGGAGATGCGGTCCGTACGAGCCAGGCGCTGAAGAAGTGCTTCACCAGGATGATGAACTGTGAGAAGAAGGTGTTCGTAGACCAACTCAACATGCTGGTGAAGAGAGTCACCGAAGAGGGTGAGGAGGCCGGGGAACTCCTAGGCTCTTACACAGTAGGAGAGTACAGGGGAAGCACCCAGTGAAAATGCCAAAATGCCAATGCCAAGATTACTTCACATCTAAAGAAGACATCCCATCCATATGTACCTCTACCACACTTTCCTTACCCAGAGAAAGTAGTTAAGGTTCTAGCTGGTAGGGGAGAAGGGGATTAGAAGAGACTGACATGCAGATTGGTCAGAAACTGGATTTGAAACCACAACATCTTTATCTTTATTTCATTGCTCCACTGAACAGCACAGATGTTGAATCTTTTGAGAATTTCTAATAAGGAATTTGGAATTTGATCACATATCACATATTGACGTTCAACCATAAATAGATTGCTTGTGTGGCAATAACCTTTTATGTTGACATAGTCAAGGATCTAGTGTCTAATCTAGTGTGTTTTCTTAGAAACTGAGCATATCATAGCATTTTTGAAGCATAGTAACTAACTTAAGTCCTTGGTTGACAAAATGAAAAATCTTTTACACTGGGGACTCCATATTTTAGAAATATTGAATGATGAACCCCACATAAGGATTTTTTCCAAAAGTAGTAGTAGTAGTTTAGTCAGCATCATCACAGATTTACAAGACAGCTGTCAGTTGAAACACTGAATTACTGTGCTGTAACATTAAAAAGACAGTAAAACCAACAAAATAAACATCCTCATCAAAACATGATATTCATTAGATTAAAAGACTATCATAAAAGCACAGGGCAGCCATCTTGTGGTGGCACTCTCTATTCAAGTTGACATTTGTAGCGTTTTTAAAATGAACTCTGTTTTGAACCTGCTGTACCGACATATTCACTTGTGATCTGTGGATGTTTATCTCCCATGCAGCCGCGGCAGGGAAGGACACGTCGAGCAGCAACGGCGACCTGTTGCTCCGCCTCCACTCCCAGTACCCCGGCGACATCGGCTGCTTCTCCATCTACTTCCTCAACCACATGGTCCTGGAGCCCGGCCAGGCCATGTTCCTGGGAGCCAGCGAGCCCCACGCCTACCTCTGTGGAGGTCAGCGGGCGCTTTGCGTTTACACTGCTGAGATTTAGCTGACGCTCTTATCCAGAGTGACTTACAATGACTACAATAGTAGAATAAGCTTAAATTCCTAGACTGTCAACATTACAAACAACCAGTAGCCAGTAGTCCAAGGGTCAGAGCCACAGCGCCCACACAGTGAGATGTGACAAATAGTCCAGTGTATGATAGAGTAGTGGTAGGTAAAGAAATAAGAGCCAAGCAGAAAAGGAAATTTTTTTGTTTTGAGTTGAATTCTTTTCTCTTTTGGAAAAACAAACTGTTTTATGAGATTCATTAGTCATGGCTAGATATTTTTAAAAAATCAGCTTAGCTTCTGTTTTGTAAGCAAACATGCTGAGATGAGTAATAACATCAGTGATGTTACATGATGTTTTACTTTCATGCCAGTGTTATATCATAGAAGATGTCACATTTTTCAAATAGCAGTTATTTCATTTGAGAGCACATTTCTTCAATTGTGTTCTGGCTGCTATGTAGAGATGGGAGTTTAGGGAGTTTAGTGTTGCTGCACTGCAGCTGTCCTGCCAGAACCTTCTCTTGTGTTTATCCTCTGCCCTTTCTTCCTTTCAGCCTTCCTAATGTCTAATCCACCCTATTGGTGATGTGCCTTGCATCCTTTGCATTTTGTTTGGTGGTGTATTTTTCTTATTCCTGTGGATAACTGGCCAAACATAGACAATGTGAAGTGCGATTTTCAGCTACAATGGAGTTGGATAGCAGAAATGTCTACAGCGATCTAAAACAGCGGTACAACAACGGTAAACGTCAGATTTTGGTGTCAGTCCCTCAGAATCAAAGAGCGAGGGCTTCTTTCTAGAGCCGCCATTTTGCACCAAGAGACGTTCAACAATCATACAGGGAGAAATCCATCGAAAACTAAACATGTTGTGTTTTGCTCTCTCAGCCTTCTCTGGAGGTTGTCAAAAGGCATTCTGGGAAATGTAGGAAATCACTAACTGAAGTAGAAGTAGATGAGGCAGCTTGAGGGAAAGTGGGTACATCAAAAATAACTACTGGAATTCACTGAACATCACATTGAGCATCTGAGGGTGGATTTTTCCTTCAAAGAGATAATAATGAGAGTTGACCACTTCTCTCCTTTTCCCTCTCCATCCATCCATCTCTCATCCACCTAGACTGTATCGAGTGCATGGCGTGCTCGGACAACACGGTGAGGGCCGGCCTGACACCCAAGTACATCGATGTGAACACGCTGTGTGAGATGCTGAGCTACAGCCCCGCCCCCGCCGGCTCCAAGATCTTCCCGTCCGTCCAGGACGCCTCTGACCCCTGCGTGTCCCTGTACGACCCCCCCGTGCCAGACTTCACTGTCATGAGGATACAGGTAATAAACCTCAGCTCACTCAGTGACAGCAGCAGTTTGACACTTTACGAGTGTCATTCCAAAAAAAGAAAAACGTGACATCTACCACTACAAAATGATTGCTGGTATAAAAGTATAAAACTGACTTTGGATTATTGTTGAAGTTATTAGTAACCTGAACACTGTTGCTTACAAAATAGTAACAGTTTAGATTAGATAATTAGAGTCGGTGTTTTTTTTATATATGTAGCAATGACCAGAGGTGGTAGAAGTACACAAATTCCCTACTCAAGTAAAAGTGCAAATACTCTTTTAAAAATATACTCTGGTAGAAGTTGAAGTACCATTTCAAATCCTTTACTCAAGTCAAAGTATAAAAGTACGTGGACTTAAATTTACTTTAAGTATAAAAGTAAAAGTCGTTCTCTAAAAAGGTCATTTCTAATGTTCTAAACTGGTTTTCTGTTGAGCGTTCCTCTGAATCCCAGATGAGAAAGAGCCTCTCTGTCCCTTTCCCTAATTTTTGGTGTCGCTTTGCTAAACAAGCAGCCAATCACATTTGGCTCTTGATCAGCTGCTTCCGGGATGGAAGATGTCTGATGCTGAAAATATTTTTTTTTTAGAAAATCAGTTGATTATTTCCCGAGAGTAACGAGTCTGTTTTGAAAATGTAGTGAGTAGAAAGTACAGATTTTTCTTTTGAAATGTAGTGAGTAAAAGTAAAAAGTCTTCAGTGAAAGAAAAACTTGAGTAAAGTACAAATACTTGAAAATCTTACTTAAGTACAGTAATGAAGTATTTTTACTTTGTTACATCCCACCTCTGGCAATGACCATCATAGTGTTTTGTAATGAAACCCTTCATTTATTAATTTGATCAATTTACATTTAGGAAATGTCTGGAGGTATGAACAAAAGGATCTGAGAAAGGATAGGGAAAACTGTACACTTGAATTAATGATGTGCCTGTTTAAAGTTTGTTGTGTGAAAGTACAGCTGCACAATCGTGACTGAGATACAAAATAATTCACAGTTTAAAATATAAAGTCTCTGTACCAAGTGTGACAAGACAAATTCCTCTGCATCTGTACTTGGAAAAGAAAGTGGATCTCATTCTTATTCTGACTCGGAAATAAACATTTACTATTACAGAATGATAAATATATCACAGCGTCCGGCTACACTTTCAAGTCTTAAAGTCGAGATGAAATGAAAAATGCCTTTTTAACCCTTTTAGATCACATCCCCGGTCATACTGTGCACTTATTTAACAATATATGCCAAAAAAAATACAAAAAATCAATTTCTTTGTATTCTTATATCAAAATTCAATCATGTTTTCTTCCTGTAAAACAAAATATGCTGTGTGCTTACGTAAGCATGCCCGTAACTAATTTCAACCAATAATATCATGACATCCACCCATCAATCAATCTTCAACTTTTAGCGCACAGAGCTAAGATTCATTAGTTAGCTAGCTAGCAACAGCACGGTACTTCGGTGTGTCTTCGGGTGTTATGACACGCCCACTTTTCAACGTTCAAATCAAATTCCTCCCAACGTTATGTCCCGCCTGTCTTTCCTGTTTCACTCGGAAATACGTCACGATACGGAAGTTAGATACTCTCGAAATGCCGTTTCATCTCGACTTTAAACAAAATAAGGGAAATACCAGCACCACCAAGTTCTGAGATTTGAGCTCATGAAACGACATTAAGGTTAGAGGAGAGAACATCATTGAAAAGCCAGTTTGAATCAGGGAATTTAAGCATGTACACAGATTCACAGACAGACAGATATAATATATCCTATTTATTTATTCCTAATGCCCCAAAAGTTGCATGAATAAACTCGAATAAACTCTCACCTTCTTGTCTCTCCTGCCTCCATCCCAGGTGCCGCCCTCGGTCAAGCAGTACACCGTGGCTCCGGTCGACTGTGCCGGCATCCTCCTGGTCATCGAAGGCGACGCCGCGGCGACCTCAGCCGCCGCCCTCTCCGACATCACCCTGAGGCGGGGCACCGTCCTCTTCGTCTCGGCCAACGAGAGCGTCTCCCTGCACATCACCTCCCAGTCGGGAATGACCATGTTTCGAGCCTGCTGCCTGCTGTAGTTGTGAGTGTGTGGCTGTGTGTGAAAGCTCATGCTACTCTACCTATAATTAAAGAGGGTTTTTTTTTTTTTTTGTTGAGTACACCGGCTTGAATGAATGAGGTGTACGCTGCATTATGGGTTGAGGCTGATTGCTGTGCACTTTTTAGTAGGTAGTATGCAAAAGGAGCTTTCAGACACAGCATGCGAACGCCCGTCTGTGCCCGCTGCCCCGCCTATTCAACCCACCCCACCCTATGGACCGCTGTGCCACCCCTCCATGCCAGTCGCAGCGGACTGCAGCTGGATTTGTAATTGGTTTTAACCCTGTTTTTAACCCGTAGTGGTGTAGGTGCAACTTATACCTCCACATTCTTCTTTTCCAGTCTACGATGAAGGTAACACACACTCACACAAACACACACAATCTATATTTAAGCTATTTTTTTAACAGTAATGAAGCAGAAGTGGGGAGGGGGGAGGGGGGGTATGTGTTTACACTGGTGCAGTACACCGCAACTCACTGCGCTGTACATCTAACGGCCGAAATACATGGGACACGGACGCGGCGCGACACGTCTGCCGCAGAATGCCCGCAGCAGAGCGCGTCCAGTATAATCAACTGAAGCTGCTACACGGACCACGGAAGCCGCGCACACCCGCGCGGCTCATCTCTAGTTTTGCGCGTCTGGTCTATTTTTTCCCCTCTACGCGCGGCTATGCGGCCCTCAAACAGGTAAAAACTCCATAGAACTGTGTAAAAAACGAGTACAATCTGTTTAAAAATGATTAAAATAAATACCTCATTGTACCAGAGGCAATGTGACGCAGCAGAGCAACCTTGTGGGTGCTTTTACATTGCACATTAAAATAAATCAATCAAATCAATGTGTATCCATGATCCTGTAGTTAAAACGATCTAGTTAATTAATTCAGTACCAGTTAATATAGCCTACACTTCCAAACCCTGCATAACCAACTGCATTATCACTTGGCAAAACTCAACTTGATATCTCCTCAGAAAACCACTGCTGGCACGCAACCACACGCTACAAAGACGGAGTCTGTGTAGCAGGTAAAAAACCCCGCTCCGCCCCGCCTACGTGACGCGTCGCGTCCGTGTCCCATGTATTTCGGCCATAACACCTACTGCTGTTGAGGACTGAGCATGTCTATTACTTTTCCCCGATGAGCCAGTAGTTGTCTTCCTCCAGGATCACTGGTGGAACCACCTGTTGAATCATTTACTTTATTTGTATATTAGCGGTTGAGAATATATGGTGTAATACTGAGATGCCTGTGCATGTTTGAGTTATAGCAGTAATACCAGAAAGGGCCTTCTTGACTGTGATAATGAGCCACAAACAGAGTACCAATCACAATAAAGTCTACCCTCCAGGGTATTATTGCTTTTATACAACGGTTACCAATGCATGTGTACGGTCTGGAAGCTTCTCCTCAAAGTAGTGGACATACATTAAGGATTGAAAAAAAATAAATAGGAGCAAGCAAGAAGGATCGCTAACTAGCTCCGTCCCGTGAAGCTCGGCTGGCTAGTCACGCTCTATAGGAATTATCAATTGGAATGCATATTGACCAGTCTGACTGCTGGACTGAAACTACCTGTTCGTTAAGATTGAAAATGCACTACTGCTGCTTGTCGCATACTCATATAGTTCAATACACACACACACACACACACACAGGTGTTGTACAGTGTACAACAAAATGCTGCATTCAGTTTAGGGTTTTACAGTGTTGTAGGAACAAATCATACACAGTTATTCCTGTATTTCTGAGTATTTGCAGCCAAATGTTTCAGCCTTTGTATGTTATGTTGTTTGCAGGCTATTGACCATCAACACTTGACATTAAATGCTCTGTATAAAATAAATTATCCCAGAAATAGCATTGTATTATAGCGTTTTATATCGCTAATTCTCAGTGATATCATGTGGTGAGTGGTTTGCCTTCACAAAATGCTAAACCTATGGTGACCACTTTGACCAAGTAATTATTACATTTGGTTACAAGATGTTCGTACAATATTGTTACTAGATTATTTCAGTATGGTGCAAACTACTGTGTAAAATGACAGTACATACCAGGGTCGATCTGAACTCATTCAATTCAGGAAGTGGATTTTCTCCATTTTTTTTCCTAAAATGGTTTATATAGCTTATCTTGAATCAAATATTTGAAAATGAATGCGCTATCAATCTGTCAACCGACCAATGAATAACTGTTTCACTTTACATTTTGAACTGGATGAATGACTGATGAATGACCCAACCTTGGTACAAGCTGTGCCTGCTACATAACCATAAGAGCAGGTTGTTGTGGAGTTTTCTGGTGTTGGTGATTTAGCTTGAATCTCTAACCTTGTCCCTAATTTTGATGCACTAAATGTTGTTGCTAAAAAGTTGAACAATGGGAGAAACTTTACAGATAGAAGGATTTGAAGTTCATTATTAATCTGTAGCTTAAGTTTTTCCTTCATTATCTCTAAAATATAGAGCCTCCAGTTTCCTTTAAAAAGTCATACTTTTTTTTAATTTTGTGATGTCATTTTGTAGAGGTCGTCATTTCAAATGGTATCTCATTTTGAAATGAAACTCTTCATTTAACCATTTCATTTAACACGTTACTGATCTCGTTTTAAGTCACTTTAGTAGTTTAAAGAGGTCCCTTTTCCTCCAGAGGGACTGTTTGCACTAAAGTGTTGTTGATATTTTTATTTTCAGAGTTTGAAATACTTTTGTCTGTTAATTTGTGTGTTTCAAATGCACACAAATCTGAAGGCTGCAACGGTTTTACCTCACTGGTTTTACTTAAACTGTCGTGAGAACGTTTCCTGGAATATTAGTCTGCAACGAGGGCATGGATTAGCATTTTTGAATATGATGCTGTAGCATGGATCTGCAGAGAGCATCTGTATGTCAAACTGATTTAATAAAGCCCTGTTCTGTTACTATACTGCCTGCACTCTTTATTTTGTTCTGTGTCATTAGCCTTCATTGGATAAAACTTCCGATACAAGCAGCCAAAGACACACAGTAGAAATACAATAAATTTATTAGCAGATTTATTTAAAACTCTTGTCACATGTTGAGCTTGTCAAAAGATGAGGTGAATTCAGTATAAAATTGTATATAACATTTCTACAGTTGCCACACAACTTCAAAGCCCTGAGTGGTGAGACAGAGATGTGTCTGCACATCCAGGCTAGCTGCTGGGTCGAGAGTGGAGCACCAGAAAATTGTTAAAACTCGCCCACTAATAACTGTCTTTTCAACATTTATTACGCCAAAAAAAAGGCATTTCATCTAGGCTTTTTGTGACAAAGAACCATTTTGGTGAAAAACACTGCTATTTAAATAAATGGTGAAAAGGCAGCAAATGGCGTGTGCTTTTTAACAACCATCTGCCAATCAGAAAGAGCCAAGAAGATTCCTGCACACACATACTGAGAGGATTAAAGATATGAAACCTCAGCACCAACAGATCCTTAGGGACGGTCTTCAATCTAATCACCATTGTAAAATAATTGAGGGAATTATGCATTCTTCTATTGATTTCAGAATCCATATTACGCTTCTTCTGTAAGCTTCTGAAATCAATGTAAGGGTGTGACCAAAGCTTACAGATATGAATCTCCAGATTGGCTTAGAAAATCTAGGTAAATCTAGGTAGCATAAGTGAACTAAAGGCCCTTTCCGCTCCCTTAATGACTACCACTGAAGTGCCCATGAGCAAAGTAATGAAACTTAACCTAACTGCTACATTGCAACTGCTCAGTGACCTTAAGTACAAGACTGTAGTAGTGATGGGCTACTCCCAGATGTGCATGCGTTGTTTGTAACCCTCCCTCCCCTTGCAACAACTTCCTCAGGCTGCTGTTGTAACACTCCATGTTCTCTGTTTCACTTTACTGAAGAAACTTTACTGAGGATAAACATGTTGGAAGTGTGTTTCCCCCATTCTACCAACATCCATTGCCAGAATCTCTGAAAGCTTTAGCTCCTTTTGTGCTGGAAAAACAACAGCCCTCTTCCTCTTTTGTGCCGTGAAGTAATCTGTTTGTGCCGTTCCTCATTCCAGCAGATTTTTAGAAAATCCAAAGCGGTGGCTCACAATGTAAAATGCAAAATGTTACATGTACACCTTTAATGACACTAAATATTGGCAACAGTGTTTCATCTGGCATCAAGTTCTGCGGCACGCTCCTCTCCAGAGCTTTCTGTGACCCTCACTGCCTGTCTGAAGTGCTCCCACAGCGGCCGCTGTCCTGGCAGCTTACAGGCCGCCGTAGCTTTGGCAGCCGCGGACTTCATGACCGGCTTGTTTTCCATGGTGTCCAGAGTGAAGCTATGCCTACAGATCTGCTCTGAGGCGGGCTGAAGCACAGTATAGAGCGTCTGCAATGCTCGCACGTCCTCCAAAGCATCGTGGGCCTTGTAGGTCAGACCCAAAACCTCCCTGACCAGGTTCTCCTGTCGGAAACTCTGCAGGCCGTGGTCCTTCAGCATCTCGCGGGATAGCGGCAGAGTGTCTAAGCAGCCCGAGACCGACGCCTGAAACTCGGCTCTGAGGTCCAGTTCGTCGAGCGCTCGAGCCAAGAGCGGACAGTCGAAGCGGCGGATGTTGTGGCCGACGAGGAGGGGGCGTCCCAGCATGTGGAGGAAGGCTATGAAGGACACCAGGACCTCTCGGAGGGAGTTGGTGAGGACGAGCCGGCGATGCAGGTACAGTCTCTGTCTGCGGACCCTGAAGCCGGTCACCTTGGCTGCTCCATGCTGCATTCTGCACCGAGGGACGGTGTACAGGTTGAGCGAGTGGCCTCCGCTCACCGCAGCCAGCTGGACGATCTCACAAGTCTGACCTAATGGGACGACACAAGTGAAAAGATCATCATTCAGAATCTCTTAAATATAGAGCGTACCGTGTGTAAACATGTCTGTCATTTTGCCAACGGAAACGTAAAAACTCACTTCCCGGGAAAGACCTACCAGACACCAGGTGTTTAGAGCAGTAAATGTAATGTATGTAAAAGCTTTCATGAACTGGCTAGAGGTTGAATCACTATTGTGGTAGCCTAAGCCTATATAAATTGGCGATATAGTAGCCAAATGGAAATGTATTTACCTTCAAAAATTACCTGACTTTTTTTTTTATTGTGTGTGCCATCAATAATATTTAATAGTGGATGTCACTTTTTTCAAATGGTGGAAGTCAGATTTTGGAAGTAAACTCTTCAAATGTTAACAAAATGACAGCAATGATTCATTTAGTGGGACTCGCATCATTAAATTTAGTGATGCACCCATACTGCTTTTTCTGTGCTAAACTTTAAATATTGGCCAATAATTGGATTATCCCACACACAGCCAGCGGTCACCCCTTTTAAATTGACAACACTAAAATTGCTCTGTGTACAACTACTTAAGATATCCAAGATAGTATGTAACTCTGGCTGAGAGTGAAAACTTGAACTAGATACAAATGTATCTACACACGAGCCGAGAGCTTTCAGGGCACTTAGTTGTCCGGGGCTTCAGGTCCTCTGTTGGTTTGGTAATCCAGATATGGATCCAATCCATTATGTTTAAAGATCAATATAAGAGCATTAGTGTCTGGTCAGTGGATAAGTACATTTAATATATTATCTATTGTTCTCAACTAAGTATCTGCCGATACCAACTAGCAATCCACTCCATCCTGTCCCTGATGTCTTTTGTGTTTTAACAGAGATCCCATTTACCACCAGAGGACTCATTACGCCTTTCCATTCCTTCCTCCCATTCTGGCTTCCATCCACAACCACTCCAGACTAATGATCTTATTCACTTTAAGGCAGGCATTTCCAAACCGTTTCATGTCAAGGATTCCCAGGCTGGTATGGTACGGACCACAGACCCCATTTGATAGAGCGTTTTGTCCCAGGAAACCCATCTGAGTAGTATTTTGCTATCTGTCTCTACTCTTAAGTGGGGAAAGCGAAACCTCTGATCAGAATATCCATTCTTACACATTCTCTTATCGTGCCAACTCCTAGTGAATGAAGTAACGGTGAAATTGAACTAACCCTTATTTTGCTGGGGTTCCCCCGGTACCCTCTCAAGAAACCCATGGGGGGCTCCATGATCGCAGTTTGGGAACCACTGCTTTAATGTACAGGGATTTGTCATGGGGACGCTGGTGCAGGAACATACACAACTCTCATGATGGTGCACATAGCACAGGGATAACAAGAACTCATATTTTCTACGTCAAGCATCAAATGCAGAACAAAAATAAATGAACGTACCATTATCTGGGACAAACTGGAACAAGCAGGAGTAACATTTGGCTATAGGTTTTTTTCTGTGCAGAGTAAAACTAAATTGTCCTACCCTAGACAAATTCTGAACAGGGTGAACATACTGTACAGTGTCACATATAGCCGGTTAGCACTATCAAGGTAGCGCCCAAAACTCCAAATCTCAATTACGGGTGTGTTTGATGATTGATCAGTAAATGAATGTGCGGAGGTGTGTTTGAGTTGTGGATGGGTAGACAGATGCTTGTCATACATGGAATAAAGTTGGTGTGGGGATGAGAGGAAAGTGAAGGGGGGCCCGGAGTCTCCTCCTATGCACACTCCTGTCAATAATTCCTAGCTACGCCCCTGTATAGATCACTCTACATACGAATGTGCCAAAGCTTGCCACCTCATCCTTAACAGAAGACGTTCATTCATGAGTGTCTACATTTTATAATGCAATACTAAGATTGTTTTATAATATGACCCCTCTTCTTTGTGTTTGTGTGTGTGTAATATGACCTTTATTTTTCGTGTGTGTGTGTATGTATGTATATGTGTATCAATGTATCTGTACGAATGTATGTACTTATGTATGTGTATATTTGTGTGTATGTATATACATATGTATATATATATATATATACACGTATATATTCTAGTATTTTTTTATGTGTATTATTTTTAGCCTGTGTCTCATAACTCTAAATGAGTGGTCCTCAACCTCCTTTTTTATTGGGGTACTGTGTTTGTTGCTCTGTTTGACCTGTACGTTGAGGAGTGACACATAAATAAAATTATATCAATCAATCTATCTATCTATGTACATGTATGCGTTCAGCATTATATGACGATGTGCATTCCTGCAGTAGCTATGGCCTGCAATTGTTTCCGCGGCATTACAATGGGACAAAGTACCACGAGACAGTAGCACTCTTGCAACATTACTACATGGCTTGATGTGTCATACATCCTGTTATAGCATGGGACAAATTATCTTACCGAGTCCAGTTGTCTCCAAGTCAAAGAAAACCAACGACTGGTGAGGGTTTGCAACTCCGGACGCTGTTTGCATCACGCCCAGGATCAGGACTAAAAACCTGTTTCTACTGGGTTTTGTTAGAGTGAACTAAACTGTCTGGCCGAGTCGCTGGCAGTTCGTATAATTTCTGTCCTGCCGATGATATTAAAGGGCAATGCCTATATAATGTAACGCCACATAGAGCCGATAAACGAGTCTGTTTTCCGCCTGTGTTCCTCCAGCCGCCTGTGTTCCGCGCCAGAAGATATAAAAATAAGACGTCCGGTCCGATTTTTTCAGAATAAAAGCGCAATTTCTACCAATCCACAACACTCAAATTTTGACTAAAATAAAATTATTTTTGCACAAAAAAATTATAATTAAGCAACAAAATGCTACTATACAATCTGTAGCCTACAATGTTTTTCCATGATATGAATTGTTGTAATCATTTAGTTGAAAGTTCCCCTCTACATTTAAACAGAGCTTTGGCATTTTTGTACTATATATAGGCTACACATATGAAACACTACACAGGTCACCTTTCATTGTAACTACACAAGTTATATATATGCCAAAACACTCCTGCAGACCTGTAACATTTAGACCCAAGCTGTTTAAGAAAAATCATGGCAGTCAATTGACTTTTGCCCTTATTTGTTCAAAGTTGTCTTTAAATGGGGATTTACTCTCGACTACATCAGCTGAGGCAAAAATGTCAATGTCATGCATAGCAAATTGTTGTACATCACTTCATCATCCAGTTCTCCGTTTGATAGCATCTGTGTTTTGGACGATTCTTTTATGGTAATTCAGCCAATTGGTGCATTGGCTGCTCATCAGTCCATGATGGATATTCATAATTGAAACAAAAGGCATATAGAAAAGACAGAAAGAAAAGTTTTTCAGAAGGTGACCATGGAGAGATGAGATCACTCACAGCTATTGTCTGGACTATAGCTTTGAGTCCTGACGCCAACAGATCAGATCACAGCTGAAGTCTGCGTCCACAGCAAATCTAATAACTAATGTAGCCTGAAAACGCCATACTTCATCTTTGGAATAAAAACAACACAACCAAATCAGTGTCTGTGTATTTATTTCTAAAACACAATATACTGTATACAGGGGAAACGGAGGCGTAATCATTACTTCATTATATTAAATATTACAGGCACATCACCCAAAGCGCTTGAGTAGCAAACCGGCAAAAATAACTGCAATTAAATGATTAACAGTAACGAACTATAAGGTATTTCATAAACATGGCAGGATTGTTCAATCAGCGTGAATTTAGTGCATGGAATTCCTGGAATGCGCTTTTACGCACACCCTCATCTCATATTTCATATAGCCTCTCGTACAGTTATGCTGATTGGTGTTTATGTCCATGTTTATTGCATGCACACCCGGTTTGGACATAAACAACAAGCAGTGCTGTGCATGAACGCGCTAAAAGAGCGCGTTCATTGAACGTGCTCATGTTTTTGGTGAACGGTGAACTGAACGTACCCGTTTGCAACTAATGAACGTGAACGTGAGCGTCGTTAACTCCCGCGAGAGTTAACGACGCACTGTGCTTTACGGCACCCGACATGGCTAGTGCAACTGGCAATTCAGACGCAGCTACTGGTACTGCTGAAGCCAGTTCATATGAATATTTGAAGGAGTTTTATGAACAAATCAGTACAGATTTCAACGGAAAAAATGTCACATTTTTATGCAAATTGTGCCCGCCGGTAAGTGGTAAAACATATACTCACATTGGTTTTTCTTGGCTTTTAAAAGTAATCTCTGTCTGTGATTCTATAGTAGTATACAGTAATTCATTTAGTTTGGGAAGTGGGCAGTGGCAGTGGTTGGGGGCTGGGGATGGATGGGTAGGAGGAGGTTCTACTGAAAAAGAATAGCTTGGAGCAGCTCATTTAAAAAAAAACGGAAGAAATTAATTTTTTGGGACTGTGAACTTTGTTAAAAAATCAAAATTGTGAACTATAAACGTGAACTAACGTTAGTTCATTTTAATCTGTGTGAACTGAACTTTGAGCTAGCTCTTGTGAAGTGTGAACTTGCACAACACTGACAACAAGCATCATCATGTGCCAGAAAAACCCTCAGTACCAAACATAATTATCTCGTTCCCACGCGTTACTAAGTCGTGGCCACGCATTATTTTATTAACATGAGATGTCACCAGAGGGGCTCCGTAGAAGAGCTATAAGATAAAATGCTATTTTTACTGTGAAACTGCGCTGCCTGACTGGGCCGCGTCTCCCAGTCAGTGGTCTTCAAAGCGCTCTGACACCATAATGGGCTCAATATGACGTGCCGTTGTGTGTAGGCTATTTAACGGCCAGCACTGACGGGAATGGCTCTATGTTACTTTGGATATCAAGAAGACAAGACGAGTGACCATAAGGAGCCAGAGACACAAGAGTCTACTATTCAGCAATTGTCTATGATTGCGCTGGAGGAGCCAGCGGAGGTGGTGAGTAGCCTATTTCGTCCGTTTTTCTATTACTTTTCATGAACTAGGCCTACATTAGGTACAGTATATGTACAGTATATATATATTATTGATTTTTGCAAAGGAAAAGCACAAGGTCCACATGGATCTGTAGATAAATAAGCAGTCAACAGCAGTCAGTAAAGTTTAGCAGCCTACTGTTAATTAGTACTGAGTCCCAACATTGTTTTAGTTCTGAACAAGGCCAGAGCATTATGTAAAATAAAGCCTTTTGTTTCTTGCATCTCCGACATAAGACATCTTTGGGTGCATTTTGTGTAGTCTTGCTGGTGTAAAGTAGCCTAAACTCTGTGTAAAATTTTAAATTGTAGTGTTTTATGTCTCAAATTAGAACAGAAAGAGTAAGCTGTATCCCAGAGTGTTTCTTGGTATCAGATTAATTACAGAGGGCTTGAGTTCATCAAAACCGTGTTGCTTAGTTTGGATCAAATGCCTTACTTGTAAGTGGAATCATAGTAAGGGATATTATACTTTGTCTGCAATTTATTAAATGAAAGTAACAGACCTTTATTAAAAATGTATTGGACTTCTATAATACCTTTGGGCAAAGACGTGTACCTCCAAATAGAAGCAAAAGGTGATAGTGGGGAAGCCCCTTTCACAAATTGGTGTGATACTTCCCATATTTCCAGGGAGTTAAGAATAATAGGATTTTTTGTAATAATTTTTAAACTCCAAAATAGAGAATATGATTTAATTGGTGTGGGGTCACCTCTTGACTTTTCCATTTTTACCCAAGCATTCTGAGATTGTACCAACCATTGTCCATTGCTCTTGGCTGGGTTGCCCAGTAATATAGTAATATTTGGCAATCCCAAACCTCCTGCTCTTTAAATAAATAGGTCTGAATAGGATATTCATTTCAACTATGTTCTGCCAAAAAAAAATTGGGAGGATCTTCCATGTTAAAATGTCGCTTTGTATCTGTGATAATAAGGGGAGATAGATCATTTTATTTTTTATGTTTTTTTAGATAGATTATGCACATTTTCAGTGCAAAAAAGCAATGGTCTATGTGTGCATTTTTGTCTGTGCGTGCTTGTGTGTGTACATGTGTCCCTCCCTTTCCCGCTTTCATTCCCTGCAGTACTAGTAGCTAATCTGGTTTTTACCAATAACTAGAGTTACTAGTCATCAATTCTTGCTCCTATATAAGAAGTAACCTCAGTCAAACAGGGACTTGGTAACTAGCACCACACCTTTTCATCCTTTTTTTTTGCTGGAAGACTTTAGATTTAACTGTGGATGGGGCTCCCCAGGTAGACAGTAATATTCTGTTAATTGGTATATTTATGACAGCAGGGATACCCAGTCACAGAGTATCAAAGGTTCATGTAAACAGCTTAACCTGAATAAGACCCTAACCAGAGTATTTCAAACATAGTCAGTGACATTTACATGCAGAGTAACCTAGCTATTGGCAATACTCCAATTAACCTCTCCTTTCTTCTTTGCATCTTTCCTGTTTCCATGATCCAGGACCAGCAGCAGAAAGACATCAACGCTGCCCCATCCACCTCCTCGCCGTCCAATCGGCAGCCACGCTGCATTGTCGTGGAATCCGCATACCCTGAATCAGGAAGCCCTGGCAATGATGTCATTTTCTTTGCCTCCCCTCCTGATCTTGAGGGGGATGATTTTGCCCCATCCACCTCCTCGCCGTCCAATCGGCAGCCACGCTGCATTGCCGTGGAAACCACATACCCTGAATCAGGAAGCCCTGGCAATGATGTCATTTTCTTTGCCTCCCCTCCTGATCTTGAAGGGGATGATTTTGCCCCATCCACCTCCTCGCCATCCAATCGGCAGCCACGCTGCATTGCCGTGGAATCCGCATACCCTGAATCAGGAAGCCCTGGCAATGATGTCATTTTCTTTGCCTCCCCTCCTGATCTTGAAGGGGATGATTTTGCTGACAGCACCTCAAATCACGCATCATCTTGTTCATCTCTGAGTGACAGTACTAGTCTATTTCTGAGTAACAAGGCAGAGATGAATGATGCTGAATTTGAGGCAAGCGAGTCAATGAAGGAGATGTCCAACCCGAGCTGCATCTATAATGTGGTGACGGACCTCGTCATGGAGTTATTCAGGGACATCGAAACGGAGTTGGGCATGCCTGAGAACGGCAGCTCGTGGGAGCCGTTGTGTCTCACCGATGCTGCAATAGTGTCGGTGTGCGTAATGGAAGATGTCTCTGGAGAGTCCGACATAGAAGCAGCCGTGGACCGCACAAGGGAGCTCCGTGTGTTCTTCACTGAGACCACCAAGAGGCGGATCCTCAGCTCAGTGTACAAGGAACTCAGGGTTAACCTGCCCCATGGCAAGAAAGAGATCACCTCTGCCATCAGGGCTGCCGTGTCCATGGAGGTGGAGAGGCTCCTGGCTGACTTTCCAGCTTCCTCTGTGGACTCCTCTTCCTCTTCATCTGTCTCCGACTCCAGAAGAGCAGAGACATTGTCGGCTTTGTCGCCTGAGTCCTCCACCTTTCGGGGAAGGCCGGTGACAATTCATGAGGACACGTTTTGGGAGATCTTTTACAGGCTGCTGTTACACTTGCCCTGTTCAGATACCATCCTGGATGTAGACAAAATGGTGGATGACGTCACCAAGAGACTGTCTAATGTACAGTGGGTAACCACCACCACAAACTGGAGCCAAGTCAATGCATGCTTGGAAGAGAACGATATCATCAGTCTGCTGCGGTATGTCCGGGTGTCGCTGCTTCAAAAATACCCCGTGGACAAGATGAAGAACCTCACGCAGGAGAAGGTGCCAAAGTTCCGCAGCAGACTGATTAAATATGTGCTGAGAGCCATCAACCTCCAGACAGCCAACAGACCAAGCTCAACAGGAAGCGGACGGATCGGGATGAGCGGGATAAGTGTTGGCTGTGATAACTGTAAGTATTACAGATGCGCTAATTAATATTCATATTAACTTGTGTTGTAATGAAGCATTTTAAAGTGACAACAGTGTGAATGACATCATACTGTGAATGGACTCTTAGTGTTGCTGTCGCGTGAAAACCTTGTACCTCCAAAATGTGAACTTTTCAGGTACAAAGAAAAACATTCTGCATTTTAAAGGTTATCCAATGAGGGTTGAAAGGGTTTCAAAAGCCCAAGGGTTGTAGAATTTTCTCAATCCATAGAGGACCATGTTACCCTTCAGCTGAAGTTGAAACATGAAAATACCCAAAATTAGAGTTGTAGGGTTTTCTCGTGACAACAGCCATAGATAATTAGATAAATGTATGGATGATAAAATACTGATCTGTCTCTATCTATTCATCAGGGAGCGAAGAGGAACCACTGAACAAGAAGAAGAAGAAGAAGAAGGGAATAAGAGGTTTCTGCAGCCGAGCGCTGAAAGCCATAAGGCGTTGCTTCTCCTGCTGCACCAAACCACAGGACATGGAGGACGACATGGAGGACGACATGGAGGACGACATGGAGAAGACTAAACCTAGTGATTTTTCCTCACCTAGGAAGGCACACCAGCGGCTGCTGTTCTCAGTTGGACGTTTAGAGTTCTACAGGTTAAAAAGAAAAGACTGAGACATCTGTCTGTGTGCAATTGGCCTTTAATTGATTAATAAATAAAGGAATAATTTGAATTGGCCATTTGACTGTCTGGTCATCTTTAAGGCTAAAGATAGGCTAGTATAAAGTGATACTTATTTCACAATGGCTAAACTTGCAATAACACTTTTTGATATTAATAATACAAGTAATAATACCAAGTCTCATCCTGCACTCCACTGCATCCCAGTGAATACAGGGTTTTCGTGAATGTGTAAATTGTACATTTTTAATGTTATAGAATCATGCTATTTTATACATGGATGAACAGTTATTTTCCTTTTTATACACACAGGGTGGTAGGGTTACTACAGTGGTACAGTATCTTATTTAATTTGAGTTCAAGTTCAATTTATTTAAAGTGCATTATCACAAAGTCCCAACACACTTTACAAAAGCTAAATTTAAAAGAACAGTAAAACATATAGCTCATATCACAAATAATATGATATAATATTATAACAGATAGTATAAAACAAGGGGAGAAAAAGAAATTTAGAAAGAACAGTAAAAACAGCTCATATCGCATAGAATATGATATAATGTCACATAAGATAGTATAAAACAAGGATGAAACGATACAAAAGAAATAAAACGGGACATAAGGAAGAAGAATGTTACATGATATATTGGATATTGGACCAGCTAGACTATTTAGGTTACACCATAGAATTTAGAGAATAAGTATGTTTTAACTTTTGCTTTAAAAACAGAAATGGAGCTTGCCTCTCTAATTGGGGTGCGGAGAGCATTCCACAGGTAAGGGGCGCGAAAAGAGAAATCTCTGCTCTGCAGCTGAGTTTTTATTCACCCTCGGGGGTTGAGAGATAGCCAGCATGTTGTGATCGTAGGAGGCGAGGTGGAGTATAAGCTGTAACGAGTTCTGAGAGGTAGGATGGTGCCAGACCGTTACATGCTTTATAAGTTAGGAGAAGGATCTTAAGTCTGCTCCTGCCTGTACTGGGAGCCAACGTAGGCTGATCAATATGGGGGTGATGTGATCATTGTCCCCCACCAAAGGGGGGACTATGGATCGGTCTCCGTCCGTCCGTTCGTTCGTTCGTTCGTTCGTTAGTTAGTCACACTGTAACGTTGACTTTGTGCCGCTAGGGGGCGGCATTGACAATGAATGGGGACTCAGTGGTAAAGCAATACAGTTAAAGTAATCATAGGTAACATAATAGTCTACACACACTACACACTTGGAGACATCAGACTGGGTTGATGTGTTGAAGTGAGAGTCAATGGAGAATTTTTGGGCAAACCTCTAACCACAAGACACTGTAGTTATTGTACAGTTGTTGGACTGTTGTACTGTTATTGCACTCATCACTGCACTACCACTGTGCCGTCAGTGTTGACTACTTATATCATATTACCACTTACCTACTGTGCAATACCATATATCACTTATCATTTAGCATTTATATTATTCATAACACTCACGCTCCTGGTGTTGTATGTTATATTGTATATTGTATTATAAATTGTATTGTAGTGTACATTGTGTAATGTACGGATTGTATTTATTGCGTATTGCAGTTCTTATATTTTGTACTGTATTGAGTAAAAACAGGACAATTACAGTTACTACATTTCAAGATATAACTTGTAAGCCTAATTCTGAGGAGAGTAGGCAACAGAAATATATGGTCAATCTGTCCTTTCATTGTCCCATACGAAAATGCTTATACAATTTCACTCATATTTCAAGTACACTCAGCAATCACTGACTGACCCAAGGGTGGAACTACATCACTGGTGGGGGACAACATGTTTACTATTTGCTTGTATTTCTTAGTTCCGGTTAAAATTCTGGCTGCAGCATTTTGCACCAATCGGAGTAGTTCAAGAGCTGAAATTGGGAGGCCGGAGAAGAGAGAATTGCAATAATCAAGCCTTGATGATGAAGCCAAATGCGTGAATTAAAGTTACTGAGTCCCCCAGTGATAGAATTGGTCAGATTTTGGTGATGTTTCGGAGATGAAAAAATGCTGATTTAGCAATGGCCTTAATGTGAGATTCAAAAGAGAAGGAGGAGTCAAAAATTACACCCAGATTTTTTACTGTTTCACTTTGCGATATAGTACAGCCATCAAGGTTTACTGTGAGGTTTTGAAACTCATGCTTATGTTAAGCTGGTCCAACAAGTTACAGTTTGGTTTTTCCTGCAAAACGTTCTCTGACATCCAGGTTTTAACCTCAGCTAAACTAAGAGATTGGCAGTGTTATCTGGGCTGATAGGCATATACAACTGGGTGTCATCTGAATAGTAATGAATATTAATGTAGTGTTTGCGAATAATATCACCCAGTGGGAGCATGTATAAACAAAATAATAAAGGCCCAAGAACGGATCCTTAAGGTATACCATATTTAAGACTGGAATGATCAGAAGTTGTATTACCGAAAACCACAAAGTGAGTTCTGTCAGATATAAGAGCGAAACCACGAGAGAGCTGACCCTTATGCCAAAATATTTTTTAAGCGATCTAACAGAATTATGTGGTCCACTGGGTCAAAGGCCGAGCTAATGCGTGGACACGACTTAGTAACGCGTGGGAACGAGATCCTTATGTTTGGTACTGAGGAGTAGCCGCTGCGCTACAAGTCTGCATACAGCGCTGTGAGCCCTTTCAGCACCAGGGAGCTGGCCAGATTCTAGACTGCTTTGATTAGGGGGCAGTAACAGATGTTGGTTGGTCACCAACTATCGTGTTAATATGACTGTTCTTCAGGACTGTAAGCTATAATGTGCACTGTTTGTTTTTATCTAAAGCCATTGTAATTAATACATAATTTCTTTAATTTTAAACCCACCCACACAGATCAAGAGATTCTTTTATGGTAATTCAGCCAATTGGTGCATTGGCTGCTCATCAGTCCATGATGGATATTCATAATTGAAACAAAAGACATATAGAAAAGACACCGTTTTTCAGAAGGTGACCATGGAGAGATGAAATCACTCACAGCTATTGTCTGGACTATAGCTGTGAGTCCAGACGCCAACAGACCATCAGATCACAGCTGAAGTCTGCATCCACAGCAAATCTAATAACTAATGTAGCCTGAAAACGCCATACTTCATCTTTGGAATAAAAACAACACAACCAAATCAGTGTCTGTGTATTTATTTCTAAAACACAATATACTGTATACAGGGGAAACGGAGGCGTAATCATTACTTTATTATATTAAATATTACAGGCACATCGCCCAAAGCGCTTGAGTAGAAATACACATTTCTGGGAAAAATCACATTCTGTATATTGCCGTGAAATTTCTAATTTACGGAAGTAAACGGAAATATTCTAGCCTACTTCAGCGTGTCAACAGCTGCATATCCCAGCACACGCCCGTCTACTTAAGATACCCAGGGATTTCAGGTCCCAGATACTTCCGATTATTCCATTGTGGGTATACGGACATTTCCAGGTCAGTTTACTCCCGTGCCCCAGCTCTCAGTTTAGATACCTGGGAATTTCAGGAACCAGAAGTGTCCACACACTTTGTACAGCATATTGACGGGATTTGGAATGGAATGTAGCCGATGATCCACGGCAAAGCCCCCCAAAAATGTGTTTGAAACAGGCCCCGTGACGTTTCAAACAGGCCACGCCCACAACGTGCGGTACAACATCGACATTTTCTGTGGCTGCTTTTTCTGTATTCTGAATGTGAAATGTATACGGTGTAAATAATGTGTCGTTACCTTTTCACGGTTATCAAAGAACTGCATCATCATTAACATGCATTGATAGCGGCGTGATATGCTGTTGTAAATTAACGCGCCAAATTTAAATCTGTCAATTTATCGGTAATATCAATCTGTTTATAAGCAACTAAAGCAGATTAATTAATTAGTTGATAGAATATGTGCTTTTCTACAAATCTTTTGGGTCGAGTTGTGAATTGGCCATGCATTTGTTTCTACTATTAACAACGACAAAGGAAGCCGTTTCAATGGAGTTCAGCGTACAGTTTTCCGCTAACGTTATACAACTTGTGTGCTGTTTGGCTTGCAGGAAGCTGTTTGCTCTGGCGAGCCGCAACCGTTTCTGATGGCATTATTTAAACAGATAAAACTTATTTAAAAAGGGAAAGCTAAGGTATGTTTTGCATCGGCCATCTACAGCTACTCTGGTATGTAAAACGTGACACTAACAATTGTAAAACACGGACGGCGTTTATGGAATATGATTTGGCCATATTATAGTGATTTGACCGTGGGCCGTTAGAGAGAGAGACAGAGACAGACACTCTTAACACGCTCCTGAAAAAACTAAAATTTTTGGATTCCAAAGTGGGCCAGACTATTAAATAATCAAAACACAGTGACTTTTAAAAACTTAAGAGACTATTTTTTGTTTTTCTTCAAAAAGTTAACTCAAGAGTGTTAAAGAAAACAAGAAAAACAAAGTTGAAGACTACCATACCAAACTGGACTACTACAAAAGCTAACCAAGAAGAGCTAACTTAGCAAACCTGGACTCATTTCGACTAAAGTGAGCAATATTGACAAGAAAACTACAATAACTGCATCTTTAAAGAACCCTACAAAAGAGGTAGGCTTTGAAGAAAACAAAATATTTTTTGAAAATCTCTCAGAAATCAGCTATTTTGAGCCAAGCTAAAGCTAAAGCTAGCTGACAGTCACGCTGCCTCTGCACAGGACAGTTAAAAATTGTTACATTCTGGTTGCTATGGAAACCATGCCTGCACAGAGCAGAGAGGTGAAGTTTCCCAGAGAGTGCAAGAGTGCACATGCCAAGAAGAAGTACAAGGAGAAACTTCTAAAAGACAACCCTGATATACTCTTTGCCGACTTCATCTATCTCAACAATAAGAAGATAAAAAACAATTTGATCTTCCACACTGCACAGATTTCTACATGGAAATCTGCTATCTGTAACCAATACAAATTCACAATTAAAGAAGGCATCGTAAGAATCACAATCTGCAATGACGAGGCCCTCGATACAGACAACCCACTGTTAACTGTCACCTATTACACCAGAGGAACTGTGCTGCTGCAGGGCAATGAGACTAGCCTGAAATCTTTTGAACAGATTTTTCCCTTGCTCAAAGCACAAGTAGAGAAAGAGAGGGACTGTGCCCCTGTAGCCTGTTCAGACTCTGAGGAGGACAGCCCGAGACAGCGCCCCCCCCCCCCCCCCTCCCCCCCCCTCCACAGTGCATCATCGTCCACACCGGCACCAATGACATCCACTCCCTTCGCAGCGGCACTGCTGAGGCTGTGCGGAAAGTGGCTGAGAAGGCCAACAAGGAGTTCCCCGACTCTCGTATTGTGATTTCCACACTCTTGCCGCGGCACGACATTCCTCCACGTCATCAATGGGATTAATAGTGATATCCGCCGAGGATGTGCTTCCTTACCTAATGTACACCTTGCACATCATCCTGGGATCAGCCTGCATGACATGCATGATGGAATCCACCTGCATGATATGGGTGTGCGGACTCTTGCGAAGACCCTTAAAGATGCTGCCCTGGGCCGCAACCCCTACACACCCAGCTACCTACCATCTGCAGGAAATCACCGCCCGCCACACCCATACACCCCCAGGTACACCCCTTTCCCACCTGGAAGACCCAACGACGATGCCGAGGCCCCTTCATTTCCGTGCCGCCGCGCCCCCCCATTCTTACCTGCAATCCCACCTACTACTCATCTACCTGCAACTCCCCGTCCAAACACAGCTTCACACTTCCCAGCACCAAATCATAGGCAAGGTAAACCTCCAGTCACAAAACGCCCCACACAACAAAAGCCTGAGAGCTACGCTGCAGCTGTGGCCCGACCCACTTCTACTGCCACACCCACACCCGGCCCCCCAGCATCCAGTGAACTAGGGGAAATAAAAGAGATGCTGCACACGCTGTGCACCAGGCTACTGTTGGGCCGATAAGAGACCAAAAAAAACAAAAAAACAAGTCAAGTTACTTTACCACATTATAGTCTCTGATGTTAAACTTATAGAATTATTTGAATTGATACAAGGATCTAATAATAACAATAAACCTACTACTAATAAGAATAAATAACCAATATAGATATATTACTATATAAATTAATTAATGTCAAATTATCTTTTCTTTTAGTCTGTTCCATTAAGGATATCCATTTTAATGATTCTAAATGCGTTCATTCTGTTTGAGTTGTTGGAATATCCAGGGTCTGAACTCTTCAGCCTTTGGCCTGAAAAGCACAAACCCTGAATTTCTCAGGAGCATTCACAATGCTGACATCATTATCCTAACGGAGACTTGGTGCCGCAAAGACACACCTACATCCTGTCCCTCAGGCTTCTATGAAATCATTGTACCCTCACAAAAACTAAGCACAACCCATCGTGGTCGAGACTCCGGAGGAATTTTGGTGTGGTATAGAGAGGATCTTGCCGACCACATTTCTATAATTAATATAGGCAAATCACACTGCTGGCTAAAACTAAACAAAAAAATTGGCATAACAGAAAATGACATTTACCTCTGTGCAGTATATATCCCTCCAGTAGAATCTCCTTACTATGAAGAGGAATACATTAATGACTTCCACTCACAAATAAGCCATTTCCAGGCCCAGGGAAATGTGCTGCTATGTGGTGATTTCAATGGTCGAACTGGATCTGAATCTGACCAAATTGATTCACAAGGCAATAATCATGTGTTTGGTCAAAACTCCCTATACCTTACACCAATTCTCCCAAAGAGAAACAGTCTGGATAACACTGTCAATAAGAGTGGTAAATAGCTAGTGCACCTTTGTCGAGCCTTAGGTCTGTACATGCTTAATGGTCGGATCAGAGGGGATTCTTTAGGGAGATTTACATGTTGTTCAGCACTTGGAGCTAGTGTAGTTGACTATGCAATTACTGACATGGATCCCACCTCTTTCAATGCATTCACTGTCAGGAGACAAACTCCTCTTTCAGACCACAATCAAATTAATACCTATATAAAAACTATTAGGCAACACAGAAAAGAACCCTGTAAGTTGTACAAACTCCCTAAAACATACAGATGGAATACAGAAAGTCCAAAAGAGTTTATAAATGCCCTAAAATCAGAACAGCTAACAAACAAAATTATTAACTTTACTGACAAACCTTATGAAAACAATCCATCTGGAGTCAATCTGGTTGTCAAAGAAATTAGCAATATTTTTGAAACGGCAGCAATTATGGCTGACCTGTTACAAAGTAACAAAAAGCGAAAGAAACATACGAAAACTGAAAAATGGTTTGACGATGAATGTAAATCAATAAGAAAAGAACTACGCAAAATGTCCAGCCTAAAACATCGCCAGCCAGAGAACTTAAACTTCAGAAAAGATTACTGTATAATTCTAAAAAAATATAAAGACACTCTGCTGAAGAAAAAACAAAACCATACCAATGAAACCCTTCAAAAAATTGAAGGCTCAATTAAACAGAATCAGTTCTGGAAAATGTGGAATAACTTGAACAAAACAAAACCACAAGACCTACCTATTCAAAATGGTGAAATCTGGAAAAAGCATTTTGAAAACCTTTACAGTGAAATCCTACCCAGGGAACTAAATTCTAATTATAATCTGATCAAACAAAAACTACAATTACTAGAATGCACTATTAAAGACAACCAAAATCCACTTGATTTCCCTATTACTCAAGAGGAATTGGCTGAAAAACTAAAAACTCAGAAATCCAAAAAGGCTTGTGGTCCTGACAGCATCAGAAGTGAAATGCTTAAAAACAGCACACCTGAGCTGCAGAGAGCAGTGCTCAAATTATTCAACCTTGTCCTGAATTCTGGCTGTTTTCCTGACATCTGGAGCCAAGGGTTTATTACCCCGATATACAAGAGTGGTGACAAATTGGATCCTAATAATTTCAGAGGCATTTGTGTGAGCAGTAATCTGGGGAAGTTATTTAGTAGCATTTTAAACAATCGAATCCTAACCTTCCTTAACGAACACAATGTCCTGAGCAAAGGTCCAATTGGATTTCTCCCAAATCACCGTACTACGGACCATATTTACACCCTGCACACCCTAATCAATACACATGTAAACCAAACCAAAAATGGAAAAAATTTTGCATGCTTTATTGACTTCAAAAAAGCATTTGATTCTATTTGGCATGAGGGATTATATTACAAACTTTTACAAAGTGCTGTAGGGGGTAAAGTATATGATGTAATAAAATCAATGTATTCGAAAAACAAATGCGCGATAAAAATTGGCGAAAAACGTACAGAGTTCTTCACCCAAAGAAGAGGAGTTCGGCAGGGTTGCGGCATGAGTCCAACATTATTTAACATTTATATTAATGAATTAGCGGTGCAGTTGGAACAATCTGTAGCTCCCGGACTCAGTCTACAAGATAAGGAAATCAAATTCCTGCTCTATGCAGACGACCTGGTGCTGCTGTCACCCACTGCACAGGGCCTACAGCAGCACCTGGACCTGCTGGAGAACTACTGCCAGACCTGGGCCCTGGCAGTAAACCTGAAAAAGACCAACATCATGGTCTTTCAAAAGAAGCCCAGATGTCAGGAACACAGATACCAGTTCAGTCTAGGCAGCACCGCCTTAGAGCACACCATGCAGTATACTTACCTCGGTCTAATCATTACTGCATCGGGTAATTTCAACATGGCAGTGAATGCATTAAAGGACAAAACTCGCAGAGCTCTATATGCAATACATAAGAAATTTTACAATAATGATATATCAATTCCAATTTGGTGTAAAATTTTTGATAGTGTAATTCAGCCCATTGCGCTGTATGGAAGTGAGGTATGGGGTCCACTCAGTCACCACAGCTACACTAGATGGGACAAGCATCCGACTGAAACCTTACATGCTGAATTCTGTCGATTAATCCTGAAAATTCAAAGGAAAACACCAACTAATGCATGTAGGGCAGAATTAGGCAGATACCCACTCATAATTCACGTCCAAAAAAGATCCCTAAAATTCTGGATGCATTTAAAATCAAGTCCCAAAGAGTCACTTCATTTCAAAACTCTCAAAACCCAAGAACTGAACCCTGAAAAGAGTCCTCTAAGTCAGCTGGTACTGAGACTAACTAACACACTAACAAATACCAACACAAACTGTCCTCAGACCAGCACTGCTCTTAAAAACATAAAAGTCTATCAAATAATCAAAGACTGCAAGAACAATTATTTGAAACATTGGGACACTGAAACTAAAACTCAAAGTAAATTAGAATGTTATCGGACCCTAAAAAGTGAATTGGAGGAATATCTCTTGACTGTCAGAGATAAAAAGCAGAGACAGATCCTGACCAGGTACAGACTCAGTGACCACAGTCTGGCTGTAGAGAGGGGAAGGCACAAGAAAACCTGGCTCCCAAAAGAAGAAAGACTCTGTGGTCACTGCAGGACAGGTGAGGTTGAGACAGAGCTGCACTTTCTTCTTCACTGTACAAAATATGAAGATATAAGGAGGACATATTTTGACCTATTTAAAAATGCTGTTTCTGAATTTGATCAACTACCTGAAAATCATCAGTTACAATTAGTTCTAGGTGATGGAAAGACTGCAAAAACAGCAGCAAAATATGTGTTGAGTTGCCACAGCCTGAGGGACAGCAGCTGACTGTCCTCTGAAGACCCTGTCCATATAGTTCTACTGATGTTCAGACAGACAGACAGACGGATATACAGACAGACAGTTCTCTTAAGACTGTCCATATACAGTACTTCTATTGTTGTTCATCTGTTATTTCATGTTATGATGTGTAACGAAGGCACACTTCGTTACTAATCCTTTGCACTATTTGCACATTTGTACTGTACACTTGATTTATTAAATGGTTTGCACAGCATAGTTTGCACAGTAGTATTTGCACAGCATTAATAATTGCAAACCGAGTCATGATTTAAAGTATTTTATTGAATATATATTTTACTAAACATTTTAAGTTTGTTTGTGTGAGGTATTTTATCTTGTCCTGCTGGAGCAGTTACTCAGCATGGGCAAGGACTGAAGCTCCACCTGAAGGAAACAAATAAATGTTCAGTACTTAACCTGACATGAAATGGGTTTTCATTGTTGGTTGAATGTCATGATTTGGTATGGGCAAGTGCAATATTTCTAAGTGCAATACCTTAAGTGCAATATATATTTCTAAGTGTAATACTACAGTGGTGCAATGTAAGGGTTTTAATTGTTGGTTCATGCAATCACTTACCTGTGCTGTCTTGTCTGTGTTCCAGGGTGTTCGGGCAAAAGAGTTCCCCGGGGTGTCCGAGCACCTATATATAGTTCCGGGAGGGACCATGTGATGGGATAGCAGAGGGGGTGTTGTGTGTGGGTGTTTGAACTCAAATGTATATTGTTTATATGTTGCAGTATTTATTGTTTGAGAGCAACATCTATTTAACTGTATGTATCTGATAGATATGTAGAATGGTAGGTTAAAGGGGGCAGTATATTGTATTGTTGAATGCTATTGTTCAAGTGACCCCTATAGTTGGTAGCATCCAGGTTGATTACCTGAAGCAGGGTATAAAAGGCTGCCAGTGTTCATCTGACTCTGTTATTGGTAGGACCCTGGAGAGCTGCTCACAGCCATGCTCTCCTTTTTGCAAACTAGCTTTGTTTTGTCTTGTCATGTCATTTTTGTGGGTGAATAAACACCTTTGGTTGCACCGTATCACCGCCTCTTTTGCTGTGAATCCAGCCGCTAATCGGGTCAAGCCTAACATGATGGATTTGTGTAATGTCTGTTTTGTGAGACAAATGTATGTTTTACCTTTCTTTCATTTTTATGGATGAGCACTATCAGTGCACATTTGCTTTGGCAATATTGTTACACAACTGTCATGCCAATAAAGCTTATTGAATTGAGAAGGTAGAGACTGCTATTGTAACCTCATGGCTATGATTTGACCACTGACCACATGGCCTCAAGTGTAAATTTGTTTTTATACAACAGTGTATAGAATAGCTATGACTTATGATTTTATAATTTAATCATATGTTGAATGTTACAGGACATGGTGAGGCGCCTCCATAATTCAGAGGAAAATCAAAGGCGTTTTAATCCATCCGAGAGGTATGAAATATTACAGGAAGTCAAGAAGCTGGTTCTTGTACATTTTTATTGTACATGAGGGGCATCCCCAGATAATTTATTTCCATGCCAATGTCCTTTTCAGCTTCAGATCCCCACACAATGTGGCAGTTACGGCATCATTGGAGAAGTCAAAAAGAGCCTGGATGTTCCTGAGGTGCTCATAAAATGTAAGCTGGGTTCATAATTTGGGAATAAAAGTACATTTTGATGTTATTATAATTGTCCACTCTGGATGATAATGCACTGCTTAAATTTAATGAAAGCAGATGGAGTTGTAAGGTTTGGAGTGGTGAATCAATAGGCGTTATGCCCAACTTCCGCATTCTGTTAAAACAGATTTACTAGTTTCCGGTTCAGTGTTACTGAAAGCTTGTTGTTGTAGCAGCTACATGTGGATATGGCGTTGTTTTATTCACGGCGTCTTCGGGAGCTGCCAGAGATGAGCATTTCCAATGTACATCGTATATGCAGTTTGACCTCCAAGACTCCAAAACTGGATAAAGGGTTTAAGCTGTATGCTTCTTCATACATCTGTGACTATGAGGGTAGCTGTCTGCTAGCTAGCCCGCTAGTTATCTAGCTAGCTCACTACCTAACACTGTTGTTAAGAGAGTCTCACCCAGCAAGTTTCTGATTAATGATTGCTATATATGTAGATGCCTACATAATCACGTTGTCATTTTATTTTCACCAGTGTCAAACAGAGACAGGCTGACTGGGGAAATCGGTATCAGGGCAGCTGTCACAGGGGGACCTGGTCATGATCCCTGATTAACCTACTCCTATTCTAAGAGGCTTGATAAATATATTATATTTAATATATTGAAAAGTATTCAACTCGAAAGTATTTATCTTCGGCACTCGGCCTGCAGCCTCGTGCCTACGACCGAATCACAGCCGTGCTGATATACAGTACAACAGCACTCCCTCATGTGATATTGCTTAATTATATAGGGAAATTACTGACGATCATTCTATAGTTGCTTACTTTACTAATTTAGCCAGGAATAATCTGTACTAGTTAAAGGTAACCGCTAACCTTAGACAATATGACAGAGCAGTAGCCATCTGCCATCCGGTTAAATCAACAATAACAACAACTTTTTTTTCCAAAAAGAATCATACCACATTATCAAGATAAGGCTGTGATGCTTGTGGCAGATAGCTGGAAGATCCAAATATGAATCAGATTTATCAGAATCGCTGTACAGTTTATTAAAAATGCTTTTGTTTTTACCTGAAACTGGTTCCTTTCAGTCCGGTTGCAGCACACCGAAGGGACTGCCCTCCATTGCAGACGAGCGCCATCTAAGTTTGACAAAGTACATCTAAACCCGATACAACTCCATCTAAATCTCAGGCATAGTAACTGTTTGTATTATTCTGCAAGATTTGATGCTACAAATGGTTAAATATATGCCTGCACGCTAAATTACAGGTTACACTCGTCACCTGAAACCTAATGTAGGAAAACAGCACACACAGCTTTATTGGCTGGCTCATAATCCAAAATGTTATCAAATATTTTTCATTGATCATTAGCTGGTACTATGCCACACTTGACTGACCTCTAGTGGTGTAAGACCTGCACTATCTCGTCAAGACAGCAGCAGTAGTTTACCAATATCAAGAGTTGCAAAATTATGAGGCTATTTCTGACTGTATTACTGAAAATTACAATTAAAATACAGGGTTTACACCTTATAAAGATAACCCAAGCCTAGTTTCTGCAATTATTTTCAACATTTTGTCATTTTTAATTTTATGTCTCCGTAGCTCCTGGAGGCCTGGGCTGCTGTCTTTAGGGAGGAGGAGAAAGAATTGTGGGAAGGCGTAACCCAGGACCTGATGAGTGATGAGGACGATGATCATGATGGAGCTGGAAGGAAGACATGGCGAGTGAGGAGACCAACGTTTAGAGGCGCGGAGCTCTCAGCACTGTCAGAAGTTGCAGCTCTGCCTTGAGAGTGACCATGGCAACTCACACAACTAGAGTCAGCCCTAGACATTATTTTTGTCCTATTACACCCATGCCTTCCTTCCATACCACCAGCTCTCCTGCAAGGCGTA
Organism: Centroberyx gerrardi; assembly: GCF_048128805.1. NCBI lineage: Eukaryota > Metazoa > Chordata > Actinopteri > Beryciformes > Berycidae > Centroberyx > Centroberyx gerrardi. The sequence goes on from NC_136000.1 coordinate 7,513,282, forward strand.
GATGGCTTCAGATGATAAATACTTTAAGTTATACAAATACTATAATGTTCTTTACTGTTGATCCTTTTGTTTTTTAGTAGGGATTGGTAATAACAGTTGTCTATAAAATGGCACAAAGTAGTAGACTAGCTAATCATTTATTTTAAAAGCCATTGACTTTGTTGAAGCATTAAGGAATGAATGTAAATTCACTGAAATTATAATAAACGGACACAATTAAAAGATTGTGTACAATTATTAAATTGAATAATTTCACTGCTTTTGAATGTACTTTTCAACAGCTGATTTTGAATTCCTGTTGTAGCATATTCAAAACCAAATAGTCAGTTTTCAAGATTTCTGAGAAAGGGACAGCTGTATTTCCAAGTATACCATGGTTCTTGTGTGCTTTTAGGACAGGGGTTATCAAATAATCCCAAATAAATGGGAACCCCATCTGTATCATCTGTTGTTTGTTTACATCTTCTTGTTTGAATTTATCCAGTGTTGTATCTTGTTAGCTAAAAACATGTAAAAGGTATTTAAAATAATTAATAATTAATCAATAATTAAAAGAGAGGAGGGGAGGGGGGCATAGGAAAGCCCTGTGTTCCACGGACTTTTCTGGCAAATATACATTGATGTGGGCGGAGATAATCGGCCTTTTCCGGACGTGTTTGGACCATGTGTGCAGGTGCACGGAGATTCCCGGTGAGTGTACAGTGATATCTGGTCATTTGTGACAGTATACGGGAGTGCGCTGACATTTAACGAGGCGTGTACAGTGACAGAAATCTGCGGTACACAAAAGTTGTTCGTTCTCGGGGTATTACAGACGTGTGGCGGCCCGAATATCTCCTGGCACGTCGCCAGACATGTCCGGATACAGTGCGTTTCCATACGCGTGTACAGAGATGTACAGGACGGAAACGTAACTTTTCGTCCAGTGTATAGCAAACCGGCAAAAAGAACTCCAATTAAATGATTAACAGTAACGAACTATAAGGTATTTCATAAACATGGCAGGATTGTTCAATCAGCGTGAATTTAGTGCATGGAATTCCTGGAATGCGCTTTTACGCACACCCTCATCTCATATTTCATATAGCCTCTCGTACAGTTATGCTGATTGGTGTTTATGTCCATGTTTATTGCATGCACACCCGGTTAACCTGGTTTGGACATAAAAAACAAGCATCATCATGTGCCAGAAAAACCCTCAGTACCAAACATAATTATCTCATTCCCACGCATTACTAAGTCGTGGCCACGCATTAGGATCCCACGCGCTACTAAGTCGTGGCCACGCATTATTTTATTAACATGAGATGTCACCAGAGGGGCTCCGTAGAAGAGCTATAAGATAAAATGCTATTTTTACTGTGAAACTGCGCTGCCTGACTGGGCCGCGTCTCCCAGTCAGTGGTCTTCAAAGCGCTCTGACACCATAATGGGCTCAATATGACGTGCCGTTGTGTGTAGGCTATTTAACGGCCAGCACTGACGGGAATGGCTCTATGTTACTTTGGATATCAAGAAGACAAGACGAGTGACCATAAGGAGCCAGTGACACAGGAGTCTACTATTCAGCAATTGTCTATGATTGCGCTGGAGGAGCCAGCGGAGGTGGTGAGTAGCCTATTTCGTCCGTTTTTCTATTACTTTTCATGAACTAGGCCTACATTAGGTACAGTATATGTACAGTATATATATATTATTGATTTTTGCTAAGGAAAAGCACAAGGTCCACATGGATCTGTAGATAAATAAGCAGTCAACAGCAGTCAGTAAAGTTTAGCAGCCTACTGTTAATTAGTACTGAGTCCCAACATTGTTTTAGTTCTGAACAAGGCCAGAGCATTATGTAAAATAAAGCCTTTTGTTTCTTGCATCTCCGACATGAGACATCTTTGGGTGCATTTTGTGTAGTCTTGCTGGTGTAAAGTAGCCTAAACTCTGTGTACATTTTTAAATTGTAGTGTTTTATGTCTCAAATTAGAACAGAAAGAGTAAGCTGTATCCCAGAGTGTTTCTTGGTATCAGATTAATTACAGAGGGCTTGAGTTCATCAAAACCTTATTGCTTAGTTTGGATCAAATGCCTTACTTGTAAGTGGAATCATAGTAAGGGATATTATACTTTGTCTGCAATTTATTAAATGAAAGTAACAGACCTTTATTAAAAATGTATTGGACTTCTATAATACCTTTGGGCAAAGACGTGTACCTCCAAATAGGAGCAAAAGGTGATAGTGGGGAAGCCCCTTTCACAAATTGGTGTGATACTTCCCATATTTCCCGGGAGTTAAGAATAATAGGATTGTTTGTAATAATTTTTAAACTCCAAAATAGAGAATATGATTTAATTGGTGTGGGGTCACCTGTTGACTTTTCCATTTTTACCCAAGCATTCTGAGATTGTACCAACCATTGTCCATTGCTCTTGGCTGGGTTGCCCAGTAATAAAGTAATATTTGGCAATCCCAAACCTGCTTTTTAAATAAATAGGTCTGAATAGGATATTCATTTCAACTATATTCTGCCTAAAAAAAATTGGGAGGATCTTCCATGTTAAAATGTCGCTTTGTATCTGTGATAATAGGGGGAGATAGATAATTTTATTTTTTATGTTTTTTTAGATAGATTATGCACATTTTCAGTGCAAAAAAGCAGTGGTCTATGTGTGTGTGCACTTGTGCGTTTTTGTCTGTGCGTGCTTGTGTGTGTACATGTGTCCCTCCCTTTCCCACTTTCATTCCCTGCAGTTCTAGTAGCTAATCTGGTTTTTACCAGTCACTAGAGTTACTAGTCATCAATTCTTGCTCCTATATAAGAAGTAACCTCAGTCAAACAGGGACTTGGTAACTAGCACCACACCTTTTCATCCTTTTTTTTTGCTGGAAGACTTTAGATTTAACTGTGGATGGGGCTCCCCAGGTAGACAGTAATATTCTGTTAATTGGTATATTTATGACAGCAGGGATACCCAGTCACAGAGTATCAAAGGTTCATGTAAACAGCTTAACCTGAATAAGACCCTAACCAGAGTATTTCAAACATAGTCAGTGACATTTACATGCAGAGTAACCTAGCTATTGGCAATACTCCAATTAACCTCTCCTTTCTTCTTTGCATCTTTCCTGTTTCCATGATCCAGGACCAGCAGCAGAAAGACATCAACGCTGCCCCATCCACCTCCTCGCCGTCCAATCGGCAGCCACGCTGCATTGTCGTGGAATCTGCATACCCTGAATCAGGAAGCCCTGGCAATGATGAAATTTTCTTTGCCTCCCCTCCTGATCTTGAGGGGGATGATTTTGCCCCATCCACCTCCTCGCCGTCCAATCGGCAGCCACGCTGCATTGCCGTGGAAACCGCATACCCTGAATCAGGAAGCCCTGGCAATGATGTCATTTTCTTTGCCTCCCCTCCTGATCTTGAGGGGGATGATTTTGCCCCATCCACCTCCTCGCCGTCCAATCGGCAGCCACGCTGCATTGCCGTGGAATCCGCATACCCTGAATCAGGAAGCCCTGGCAATGATGTCATTTTCTTTGCCTCCCCTCCTGATCTTGAAGGGGATGATTTTGCTGACAGCACCTCAAATCACGCATCATCTTGTTCATCTCTGAGTGACAGTACTAGTCTATTTCTGAGTAACAAGGCAGAGATGAATGATGCTGAATTTGAGGCAAGCGAGTCAATGAAGGAGATGTCCAACCCGAGCTGCATCTATAATGTGGTGACGGACCTCGTCATGGAGTTATTCAAGGACATCGAAACGGAGTTGGGCATGCCTGAGAACGGCAGCTCGTGGGAGCCGTTGTGTCTCACCGATGCTGCAATAGTGTCGGTGTGCGTAATGGAAGATGTCTCTGGAGAGTCCGACATAGAAGCAGCCGTGGACCGCACAAGGGAGCTCCGTGTGTTCTTCACTGAGACCACCAAGAGGCGGATCCTCAGCTCAGTGTACAAGGAACTCAGGGTTAACCTGCCCCATGGCAAGAAAGAGATCACCTCTGCCATCAGGGCTGCCGTGTCCATGGAGGTGGAGAGGCTCCTGGCTGACTTTCCAGCTTCCTCTGTGGACTCCTCTTCATCTGTCTCCGACTCCAGAAGAGCAGAGACATTGTCGGCTTTGTCGCCTGAGTCCTCCACCTTTCGGGGAAGGCCGGTGACAATTCATGAGGACACGTTTTGGGAGATCTTTTACAGGCTGCTGTTACACTTGCCCTGTTCAGATACCATCCTGGATGTAGACAAAATGGTGGATGACGTCACCAAGAGACTGTCTAATGTACAGTGGGTAACCACCACCACAAACTGGAGCCAAGTCAATGCATGCTTGGAAGAGAACGATATCATCAGTCTGCTGCGGTATGTCCGGGTGTCGCTGCTTCAAAAATACCCCGTGGACAAGATGAAGAACCTCACGCAGGAGAAGGTGCCAAAGTTCCGCAGCAGACTGATTAAATATGTGCTGAGAGCCATCAACCTCCAGACAGCCAACAGACCAAGCTCAACAGGAAGCGGTCGGATCGGGATGAGCGGGATAAGTGTTGGCTGTGATAACTGTAAGTATTACAGATGCGCTAATTAATATTCATATTAACTTGTGTTGTAATGAAGCATTTTAAAGTGACAACAGTGTGAATGACATCATACTGTGAATGGACTCTTAGTGTTGCTGTCGCGTGAAAACCTTGTACCTCCAAAATGTGAACTTTTCAGGTACAAAGAAAAACATTCTGCATTTTAAAGGTTATCCAATGAGGGTTGAAAGGGTTTCAAAAGCCCAAGGGTTGTAGAATTTTCTCAATCCATAGAGGACCATGTTACCCTTCAGTTGAAGTTGAAACATGAAAATACCCAAAATTAGAGTTGTAGGGTTTTCTCGTGACAACAGCCATAGATAATTAGATAAATGTATGGATGATAAAATACTGATCTGTCTCTATCTATTCATCAGGGAGCGAAGAGGAACCACTGAACAAGAAGAAGAAGAAGAAGAAGGGAATAAGAGGTTTCTGCAGCCGAGCGCTGAAAGCCATAAGGCGTTGCTTCTCCTGCTGCACCAAACCACAGGACATGGAAGACGACATGGAGGACGACATGGAGAAGACTAAACCTAGTGATTTTTCCTCACCTAGGAAGGCACACCAGCGGCTGCTGTTCTCAGTTGGACGTTTAGAGTTCTACAGGTTAAAAAGAAAAGACTGAGACATCTGTCTGTGTGCAATTGGCCTTTAAATCATTAATAAATAAAGGAATAATTTGAATTGGCCATTTGACTGTCTGGTCATCTTTAAGGCTAAAGATAGGCTAGTATAAAGCGATACTTATTTCACAATGGCTAAACTTGCAAAAACACTTTTTGATATTAATAATACAAGTAATAATACCAAGTCTCATCCTGCACTCCACTGCATCCCAGTGAATACAGGGTTTTTGTGAATGTGTAAATTGTACATTTTTAATGTTATAGAATCATGCTATTTTATACATGGATGAAGAGGTATTTTCCTTTTATACACACAGGGTGGTAGGGTTACTACAGTGGTACAGTATCTTATTTAATTTGAGTTCAAGTTCAATTTATTTAAAGTGCATTATCACAAAGTCCCAACACACTTTACAAAAGCTAAATTTAAAAGAACAGTAAAACATATAGCTCATATCACAAATAATATGATATAATATTATAACAGATAGTATAAAACAAGGGGAGAAAAAGAAATTTAGAAAGAACAGTAAAAACAGCTCATATCGCATAGAATATGATATAATGTCACATAAGATAGTATAAAACAAGGATGAAACGATACAAAAGAAATAAAACGGTACATAAGGAAGAAGAATGTTACATGATATATTGGATATTGGACCAGCTAGACTATTTAGGTTACACCATAGAATTTAGAGAATAAGTATGTTTTAACTTTTGCTTTAAAAACAGAAATGGAGCTTGCCTCTCTAATTGGGGTGGGGAGAGCATTCCACGGGTAAGGGGCGCGAAAAGAGAAATCTCTGCTCTGCAGCTGAGTTTTTATTCACCCTCGGGGGTTGAGAGATAGCCAGCATGTTGTGATCGTAGGAGGCGCGGTGGAGTATAAGCTGTAACGAGTTCTGAGAGGTAGGATGGTGCCAGACCGTTACATGCTTTATAAGTTAGGAGAAGGATATTAAGTCTGCTCCTGCCTGTACTGGGAGCCAACGTAGGCTGATCAATATGGGGGTGATGTGATCATTGTCCCCCACCAAAGGGGGGACTATGGATCGGTCACCGTCCGTCCGTCCGTTCGTTCGTTCGTTCGTTCGTTCGTTAGTTAGTCACACTGTAACGTTGACTTTGTGCCGCTAGGGGGCAGCATTGACAATGAATGGGGACTCAGTGGTAAAGCAATACAGTTAAAGTAATCATAGGTAACATAATAGTCTACACACACTACACACTTGGAGACATCAGACTGGGTTGATGTGTTGAAGTGAGAGTCAATGGAGAATTTTTGGGCAAACCTCTAACCACAAGACACTGTAGTTATTGTACAGTTGTTGGACTGTTGGACTGTTATTGCACTCATCACTGCACTACCACTGTGCCGTCAGTGTTGACTACTTATATCATATTACCACTTACCTACTGTGCAATACCATATATCACTTATCATTTAGCATTTATATTATTCATAACACTCACGCTCCTGGTGTTGTATGTTATATTGTATATTGTATTATAAATTGTATTGTAGTGTACATTGTGTAATGTATGGATTGTATTTATTGCGTATTGCAGTTCTTATATTTTGTACTGTATTGAGTAAAAACAGGACAATTACAGTTACTACATTTCAAGATATAACTTGTAAGCCTAATTCTGAGGAGAGTAGGCAACAGAAATATATGGTCAATCTGTCCTTTCATTGTCCCATACCAAAATGCTTATACAATTTCACTCATATTTCAAGTACACTCAGCAATCACTGACTGACCCAAGGGTGGAACTACATCACTGGTGGGGGACAACATGTTTACTATTTGCTTGTATTTCTTAGTTCCGGTTAAAATTCTGGCTGCAGCATTTTGGACCAATTGGAGTGGTTCAAGAGCTGAAATTGGGAGGCCAGAGAAGAGAGAATTGCAATAATCAAGCCTCGATGATGAAGCCAAATGCGTGAATTAAAGTTACCGAGTCCTCCAGTGATAGAATTGGTCAGATTGTGGTGATGTTTCAGAGATGAAAAAATGCTGACTTAGCAATGGCCTTAATGTGAGATTCAAAAGAGAGGGAGGAGTCAAAAATTACACCCAGATTTTTTACTGTTTCACTTTGCGATATAGTACAGCCATCAAGGTTTACTGTGAGGTTTTGAAACTCATGCTTATGTTAAGCTGGTCCAACAAGTTACAGTTTGGTTTTTCCTGCAAAAAGTTCTCTGGCATCCAGGTTTTAACCTCAGCTAAACTTGCCTCTAAGTTTAAGAGATTGGCAGTGTTATCTGGGCTGATAGGCATATACAACTGGGTGTCATCTGAATAGTAATGAATATTAATGTAGTGTTTGTGAATAATATCACCCAGTGGGAGCATGTATAAACAAAATAATAAAGGCCCAAGAACGGATCCTTAAGGTATACCATATTTAAGACTGGAATGATCAGAAGTTGTATTACCGAAAACCACAAAGTGAGTTCTGTCAGATATAAGAGCGAAACCACGAGAGAGCTGACCCTTATGCCAAAATATTTTTTAAGCGATCTAACAGAATTATGTGGTCCACTGGGTCAAAGGCCGAGCTAATGCGTGGACACGACTTAGTAACGCGTGGGAACGAGATCCTTATGTTTGGTACTGAGGAGTAGCCGCTGCGCTACAAGTCCACATACAGCGCTGTGAGCCCTTTTAGCACCAGGGAGCTGGCCAGATTCTAGACTGCTTTGATTAGGGGGCAGTAACAGATGTTGGTTGGTTACCAACTATCGTGTTAATATGACTGTTCTTCAGGACTGTAAGCTAGCTAGATAGCTGTGAGTCCAGACGCCAACAGACCATCAGATCACAGCTGAAGTCTGCATCCACAGCAAATCTAATAACTAATGTAGCCTGAAAACGCCATACTTCATCTTTGGAATAAAAACAACACAACCAAATCAGTGTCTGTGTATTTATTTCTAAAACACAATATACTGTATACAGGGGAAACGGAGGCGTAATCATTACTTCATTATATTAAATATTACAGGCACATCGCCCAAAGCGCTTGAGTAGAAATACACATTTCTGGGAAAAATCACATTCTGTATATTGCCGTGAAATTTCTAATTTACGGAAGTAAACGGAAATATTCTACTTCAGCGTGTCAACAGCTGCATATCCCAGCACACGCCCGTCTACTAAAGATACCCAGGGATTTCAGGTCCCAGATACTTCCGATTATTCCATTGTGGGTGTTTTAGGTGTGACCTAATTGGAGAGGGCTGGAGCCTAGGAACATTCAGTGTTCGATATGAGGCACTGGAATTAGGGAGAGGAGACGGCAGATTCCACAAAAAGGAGATTTATTGTGGCTTGGTCATTCCCTTTAAAGTCATTAAGTGGTGGGTTCTGTATAGAGCACATAAACAGAGAAATCCATATGGCATTTAGAAACAGTTTCGTATTTTCTCAACTTAACACAAATACATAATTAAACTCAAAGTCTCAGTTGGCAGTGAATGGAATTAGACTGATTTCCAAACATACACAAACAATACATCAGCTGAACACTGGAATTAGCCATAAATTGAAATATACAACACATTATATAATCAAACTGATAAGAAATGAAATAATAACCCAATAAGCTAAAGATTAAGCTTTCAACTTCATATATCACTCACTTTAGACGCACTTAGCGAGCACAAAGGGAAGGCCAGTCTGGTTGGTGGTAGAGCAAACCGAACAATGGTTTCTCCTCCTAGTTATCAGAGAGCTCAGGCTCAAAGGCAGATTGAGCACACCTGTGTCTGGATGACCTCAGACAGCAGGTGTGTGCTTGTTGCTCCTCCCAGAGCTCAACAGGGGTGATCACAGACATGGAAGACTTTCAACAGTGGGTATACGGACATTTCCAGGTCAGTTTACTCCCGTGCCCCAGCTCTCAGTTTAGATACCTGGGAATTTCAGGAACCAGAAGTGTCCACACACTTTGTACAGCAGATTGACGGGATTTGGAATGGAATGTAGCCGATGATCCACGGCAAAGCCCCCCAAAAATGTGTTTGAAACAGGCCCCGTGACGTTTCAAACAGGCCACGCCCACAATGTGCGGTACAACATCGAGATTTTCTGTGGCTGCTTTTTCTGTATTCTGAATGTGAAATGTATACGGTGTAAATAATGTGTCGTTACCTTTTCACGGTTATCAAAGACCTGCATCATCATTAACATGCATTGATAGCGGCGTGATATGCTGTTGTAAATTAACGCGCCAAATTTAAATCTGTCAATTTATCGGTAATATCAATCTGTTTACAAGCAACTAAAGCAGATTAATTAATTAGTTGATAGAATATGTTCTTTTCTTCAAATCTTTCGGGTCGAGTTGTGAATTGGCCATGCATTTGTTTCTACTATTAACAACGACAAAGCAAGCCGTTTCAATGGAGTTCAGCGTACAGTTTTCCGCTAACGTTATACAACTTGTGTGCTGTTTGGCTTGCAGGAAGCTGTTTGCTCTGGCGAGCCGCAACCGTTTCTGATGGCATTATTTAAACAGATAAAGCTTATTTAAAAAGGGAAAGCTAAGGTATGTTTTGCATCGGCCATCTACAGCTACTCTGGTATGTAAAACGTGACAATAACAATTGTAAAACACGGACGGCGTTTATGGAATATGATTTGGCCATATTATAGTGATTTGACCGTGGGCCGTTAGAGAGAGAGAGAGAGAGAGAAGGTAGAGACTGCTATTGTAACCTCATGGCTATGCTTTGACCACTGACCACATGGCCTCAAGTGTAAAAAAAAATTATACAACAGTGTATAGAATAGCTATGAATTATGATTTTATAATTTAATCATATCTTGAATGTTACAAGACATGGTGAGGCGCCTCCATAATTCAGAGGAAAATCAAAGGCGTTTTAATCCATCCGAGAGGTATGAAATATTATAGGAAGTCAAGAAGCTGGTTCTTGTACATTTTTATTGTACATGAGGGGCATCCCCAGATAATTTATTTCCATGCCAATGTCCTTTTCAGCTTCAGATCCCCACACAATGTGGCAGTTACGGCATCATTGGAGAAGTCAAAAAGAGCCTGGATGTTCCTGAGGTGCTCATAAAATGTAAGCTGGGTTCATAATTTGGGAATAAAAGTATATTTTGATGTTATTATAATTGTCCACTCTGGATGATAATGCACTGCTTAAATTTAATGAAAGCAGATGGAGTTGTAAGGTTTGGAGTGGTGAATCAATAGGCGTTATGCCCAACTTACTTCCGCATTCTGTTAAAACAGATTTACTAGTTTCCGGTTCAGTGTTACTGAAAGCTTGTTGTTGTAGCAGCTACATGTGGATATGGCGTTGTTTTATTCACGGCGTCTTCGGGAGCTGCCAGAGATGAGCATTTCCGATGTACATCATATATGCAATTTGACCTCCAAGACTCCAAAACTGGATAAAGGGTTTAAGCTGTATGCTTCTTCATACATCTGTGACTATGAGGGTAGCTGTCTGCTAGCTAGCCCGCTAGTTATCTAGCTAGCTCACTACCTAACACTGTTGTTAAGAGAGTCTCACCCAGCAAGTTTCTGATTAATGATTGCTCTATATGTAGATGCCTACATAATCACGTTGTCATTTTATTTTCACCAGTGTCAAACAGAGACAGGCTGACTGGGGAAATCGGTATCAGGGCAGCTGTCACAGGGGGACCTGGTCATGATCCCTGATTAGCCTACTCCTATTCTAAGAGGCTTGATAAATATATTATATTTAATATATTGAAAAGTATTCAACTCAAAAGTATTTATCTTCGGCCGAATCACAGCCGTGCTGATATACAGTACAACAGCACTCCCTCATGTGATATTGCTTAATTATATAGGGAAATTACTGACGATCATTCTATAGTTGCTTACTTTACTAATTTAGCCAGGAATAATCTGTACTAGTTAAAGGTAACCGCTAACCTTAGACAATATGACAGAGCAGTAGCCATCTGCCATCCGGTTAAATCAACAATAACAACAACTTTTTTTTCCAAAAAGAATCATACCACATTATCAAGATAAGGCTGTGATGCTTGTGGCAGATAGCTGGAAGATCCAAATATGAATCAGATTTATCAGAATCGCTGTACAGTTTATTAAAAATGCTTTTGTTTTTACCTGAAACTGGTTCCTTTCAGTCCAGTTGCAGCACACCGAAGGGACTGCCCTCCATTGCAGACGAGCGCCATCTAAGTTTGACAAAGTACATCTAAACCCGATACAACTCCATCTAAATCTCAGGCATAGTAACTGTTTGTATTATTCTGCAAGATTTGAAGCTACAAATGGTTAAATATATGCCTGCACGCTAAATTACAGGTTACACTCGTCACCTGAAACCTAATGTAGGAAAACAGCACACACAGCTTTATTAGCTGGCTCATAATCCAAAATGTTATCAAATATTTTTCATTGATCATTAGCTGGTACTATGCCACACTTGACTGACCTCTAGTGGTGTAAGACCTGCACTATCTCGTCAAGACAGCAGCGGTAGTTTACCAATATCAAGAGTTGCAAAATTATGAGGCTATTTCTGACTGTATTACTGAAAATTACAATTAAAATACAGGGTTTACACCTTATAAAGATAACCCAAGCCTAGTTTCTGCAATTATTTTCAACATTTTGTCATTTTTAATTTTATGTCTCTGTAGCTCCTGGAGGCCTGGGCTGCTGTCTTTAGGGAGGAGGAGAAAGAATTGTGGGAAGGCGTAACCCAGGACCTGATGAGTGATGAGGACGATGATCATGATGGAGCTGGAAGGAAGACATGGCGAGTGAGGAGACCAACGTTTAGAGGCGCGGAGCTCTCAGCACTGTCAGAAGTTGCAGCTCTGCCTTGAGAGTGACCATGGCAACTCACACAACTAGAGTCAGCCCTAGACATTATTTTTGTCCTATTACACCCATGCCTTCCTTCCATACCACCAGCTCTCCTGCAAGGCGTAGATGGCTTCAGATGATAAATACTTGAAGTTATACAAATACTATAATGTTCTTTACTGTTGATCCTTTTGTTTTTTAGTAGGGATTGGTAATAACAGTTGTCTATAAAATGGCACAAAGTAGTAGACTAGCTAATCATTTATTTTAAAAGCCATTGACTTTGTTGAAGCATTAAGGAATGGATGTAAATTCACTGAAATTATAATAAACGGACATAATTAAAAGATTGTGTACAATTATTAAATTGAATAATTTCACTGCTTTTAAATGTACTTTTCAACAGCTGATTGTGAATTCCTGTTGTAGCATATTCAAAACCAAATAGTTTTCAAGATTTCTGAAAAAGGGACAGCTGTATTTCCAAGTATACCATGGTTCTTGTGTGCTTTTAGGACAGGGGTTATCAAATAATCCCAAATAAATGGGAACCCCATCTGTATCATCCAATGTTTACATCTTCTTGTTTGAATTTATCCAGTGTTGTATCTTGTTAGCTAAAAACATGTAAAAGGTATTTAAAATAATTAATAATTAATCAATAATTAAAAGAGAGGAGGGGAGGGGGGCATAGGAAAGCCCTGTGTTCCACGGACTTTTCTGGCAAATATACATTGATGTGGGCGGAGATAATCGGCCTTTTCCGGACGTGTTTGGACCATGTGTGCAGGTGCACGGAGATTCCCGGTGAGTGTACAGTGATATCTGGTCATTTGCGACAGTATACGGGAGTGCGCTGACATTTAACGAGGCGTGTACAGTGACAGAAATCTGCGGTACACAAAAGTTGTGCGTTCTCGGGGTATTACGGACGTGTGGCGGCCCGAATATCTCCTGGCACGTCGCCAGACATGTCCGGATACAGTGCGTTTCCATACGCATGTACAGAGATGTACAGGACGGAAACGTAACTTTTCGTCCAGTGTATAGCAAACCGGCAAAAAGAACTCCAATTAAATGATTAATAGTAACGAACTATAAGGTATTTCATAAATATGGCAGGATTGTTCAATCAGCGTGAATTTAGTGCATGGAATTCCTGGAATGCGCTTTTACGCACACCCTCATCTCATATTTCATATAGCCTCTCCTACAGTTATGCTGATTGGTGTTTATGTCCATGTTTATTGCATGCACACCCGTTTAACCTGGTTTGGACATAAAAAACAAGCATCATGTGCCAGAAAAACCCTCAGTACCAAACATAATTATCTCGTTCCCACGCATTACTAAGTCGTGGCCACGCATTAGGATCCCACGCGTTACTAAGTCGTGGCCACGCATTATTTTATTAACATGAGATGTCACCAGAGGGGCTCCGTAGAAGAGCTATAAGATAAAATGCTATTTTTACTGTGAAACTGCGCTGCCTGACTGGGCCGCGTCTCCCAGTCAGTGGTCTTCAAAGCGCTCTGACACCATAATGGGCTCAATATGACGTGCCGTTGTGTGTAGGCTATTTAACGGCCAGCACTGACGGGAATGGCTCTATGTTACTTTGGATATCAAGAAGACAAGACGAGTGACCATAAGGAGCCAGTGACACAGGAGTCTACTATTCAGCAATTGTTTATGATTGCGCTGGAGGAGCCAGCGGAGGTGGTGAGTAGCCTATTTCGTCCGTTTTTCTATTACTTTTCATGAACTAGGCCTACATTAGGTACAGTATATGTACAGTATATATATATTATTGATTTTTGCTAAGGAAAAGCACAAGGTCCACATGGATCTGTAGATAAATGAGCAGTCAACAGCAGTCAGTAAAGTTTAGCAGCCTACTGTTAATTAGTACTGAGTCCCAACATTGTTTTAGTTCTGAACAAGGCCAGAGCATTATGTAAAATAAAGCCTTTTGTTTCTTGCATCTCCAACATAAGACATCTTTGGGTGCATTTTGTGTAGTCTTGCTGGTGTAAAGTAGCCTAAACTCTGTGTAAAAGTTTAAATTGTAGTGTTTTATGTCTCAAATTAGAACAGAAAGAGTAAGCTGTATCCCAGAGTGTTTCTTGGTATCAGATTAATTACAGAGGGCTTGAGTTCATCAAAACCCTGTTGCTTAGTTTGGATCAAATGCCTTACTTGTAAGTGGAATCATAGTAAGGGGTATTATACTTTGTCTGCAATTTATTAAATGAAAGTAACAGACCTTTATTAAAACCTTTATTGGGCAAAGACGTGTACCTCCAAATAGGAGCAAAAGGTGATAGTGGGGAAGCCCCTTTCACAAATTGGTGTGATACTTCCCATATTTCCAGGGAGTTAAGAATAATAGGATTGTTTGTAATAATTTTTAAACTCCAAAATAGAGAATATGATTTAATTGGTGTGGGGTCACCTGTTGACTTTCCATTTTTACCCAAGCATTCTGAGATTGTACCAACCATTGTCCATTGCTCTTGGCTGGGTTGCCCAGTAATAAAGTAATATTTGGCAATCCCAAACCTGCTTTTTAAATAAATAGGTCTGAATAGGATATTCATTTCAACTATATTCTGCCTAAAAAAAATTGGGAGGATCTTCCATGTTAAAATGTCGCTTTGTATCTGTGATAATAGGGGGAGATAGATAATTTTATTTTTTATGTTTTTTTAGATAGATTATGCACATTTTCAGTGCAAAAAAGCAGTGGTCTATGTGTGTGTGCACTTGTGCGTTTTTGTCTGTGCGTGCTTGTGTGTGTACATGTGTCCCTCCCTTTCCCGTTTTCATTCCCTGCAGTTCTAGTAGCTAATCTGGTTTTTACCAGTCACTAGAGTTACTAGTCATCAATTCTTGCTCCTATATAAGAAGTAACCTCAGTCAAACAGGGACTTGGTAACTAGCACCACACCTTTTCATCCTTTTTTTTTGCTGGAAGACTTTAGATTTAACTGTGGATGGGGCTCCCCAGGTAGACAGTAATATTCTGTTAATTGGTATATTTATGACAGCAGGGATACCCAGTCACAGAGTATCAAAGGTTCATGTAAACAGCTTAACCTGAATAAGACCCTAACCAGAGTATTTCAAACATAGTCAGTGACATTTACATGCAGAGTAACCTAGCTATTGGCAATACTCCAATTAACCTCTCCTTTCTTCTTTGCATCTTTCCTGTTTCCATGATCCAGGACCAGCAGCAGAAAGACATCAACGCTGCCCCATCCACCTCCTCGCCGTCCAATCGGCAGCCACGCTGCATTGTCGTGGAATCCGCATACCCTGAATCAGGAAGCCCTGGCAATGATGTCATTTTCTTTGCCTCCCCTCCTGATCTTGAGGGGGATGATTTTGCCCCATCCACCTCCTCGCCGTCCAATCGGCAGCCACGCTGCATTGCCGTGGAAACCGCATACCCTGAATCAGGAAGCCCTGGCAATGATGTCATTTTCTTTGCCTCCCCTCCTGATCTTGAGGGGGATGATTTTGCCCCATCCACCTCCTCGCCGTCCAATCGGCAGCCACGCTGCATTGCCGTGGAATCCGCATACCCTGAATCAGGAAGCCCTGGCAATGATGTCATTTTCTTTGCCTCCCCTCCTGATCTTGAAGGGGATGATTTTGCTGACAGCACCTCAAATCACGCATCATCTTGTTCATCTCTGAGTGACAGTACTAGTCTATTTCTGAGTAACAAGGCAGAGATGAATGATGCTGAATTTGAGGCAAGCGAGTCAATGAAGGAGATGTCCAACCCGAGCTGCATCTATAATGTGGTGACGGACCTCGTCATGGAGTTATTCAAGGACATCGAAACGGAGTTGGGCATGCCTGAGAACGGCAGCTCGTGGGAGCCGTTGTGTCTCACCGATGCTGCAATAGTGTCGGTGTGCGTAATGGAAGATGTCTCTGGAGAGTCCGACATAGAAGCAGCCGTGGACCGCACAAGGGAGCTCCGTGTGTTCTTCACTGAGACCACCAAGAGGCGGATCCTCAGCTCAGTGTACAAGGAACTCAGGGTTAACCTGCCCCATGGCAAGAAAGAGATCACCTCTGCCATCAGGGCTGCCGTGTCCATGGAGGTGGAGAGGCTCCTGGCTGACTTTCCAGCTTCCTCTGTGGACTCCTCTTCCTCTTCATCTGTCTCCGACTCCAGAAGAGCAGAGACATTGTCGGCTTTGTCGCCTGAGTCCTCTACCTTTCGGGGAAGGCCGGTGACAATTCATGAGGACACGTTTTGGGAGATCTTTTACAGGCTGCTGTTACACTTGCCCTGTTCAGATACCATCCTGGATGTAGACAAAATGGTGGATGACGTCACCAAGAGACTGTCTAATGTACAGTGGGTAAACACCACCACAAACTGGAGCCAAGTCAATGCATGCTTGGAAGAGAACGATATCATCAGTCTGCTGCGGTATGTCCGGGTGTCGCTGCTTCAAAAATACCCCGTGGACAAGATGAAGAACCTCACGCAGGAGAAGGTGCCAAAGTTCCGCAGCAGACTGATTAAATATGTGCTGAGAGCCATCAACCTCCAGACAGCCAACAGACCAAGCTCAACAGGAAGCGGACGGATCGGGATGAGCGGGATAAGTGTTGGCTGTGATAACTGTAAGTATTACAGATGCGCTAATTAATATTCATATTAACTTGTGTTGTAATGAAGCATTTTAAAGTGACAGCAGTGTGAATGACATCATACTGTGAATGGACTCTTAGTGTTGCTGTCGCGTGAAAACCTTGTACCTCCAAAATGTGAACTTTTCAGGTACAAAGAAAAATATTCTGCATTTTAAAGGTTATCCAATGAGGGTTGAAAGGGTTTCAAAAGCCCAAGGGTTGTAGAATTTTCTCAATCCATAGAGGACCATGTTACCCTTCAGTTGAAGTTGAAACATGAAAATACCCAAAATTAGAGTTGTAGGGTTTTCTCGTGACAACAGCCATAGATAATTAGATAAATGTATGGATGATAAAATACTGATCTGTCTCTATCTATTCATCAGGGAGCGAAGAGGAACCACTGAACAAGAAGAAGAAGAAGAAGAAGGGAATAAGAGGTTTCTGCAGCCGAGCGCTGAAAGCCATAAGGCGTTGCTTCTCCTGCTGCACCAAACCACAGGACATGGAGGACGACATGGAGGACGACATGGAGAAGACTAAACCTAGTGATTTTTCCTCACCTAGGAAGGCACACCAGCGGCTGCTGTTCTCAGTTGGACGTTTAGAGTTCTACAGGTTAAAAAGAAAAGACTGAGACATCTGTCTGTGTGCAATTGGCCTTTAAATCATTAATAAATAAAGGAATAATTTGAATTGGCCATTTGACTGTCTGGTCATCTTTAAGGCTAAAGATAGGCTAGTATAAAGCGATACTTATTTCACAATGGCTAAACTTGCAATAACACTTTTTGATATTAATAATACAAGTAATAATACCAAGTCTCATCCTGCACTCCACTGCATCCCAGTGAATACAGGGTTTTCGTGAATGTGTAAATTGTACATTTTTAATGTTATAGAATCATGCTATTTTATACATGGATGAAGAGTTATTTTCCTTTTTATACACACAGGGTGGTAGGGTTACTACAGTGGTACAGTATCTTATTTAATTTGAGTTCAAGTTCAATTTATTTAAAGTGCATTATCACAAAGTCCCAACACACTTTACAAAAGCTAAATTTAAAAGAACAGTAAAACATATAGCTCATATCACAAATAATATGATATAATATTATAACAGATAGTATAAAACAAGGGGAGAAAAAGAAATTTAGAAAGAACAGTAAAAACAGCTCATATCGCATAGAATATGATATAATGTCACATAAGATAGTATAAAACAAGGATGAAACGATACAAAAGAAATAAAACGGTACATAAGGAAGAAGAATGTTACATGATATATTGGATATTGGACCAGCTAGACTATTTAGGTTACACCATAGAATTTAGAGAATAAGTATGTTTTAACTTTTGCTTTAAAAACAGAAATGGAGCTTGCCTCTCT
The DNA here is from genome assembly GCF_048128805.1 of Centroberyx gerrardi. Classification (NCBI taxonomy): domain Eukaryota; kingdom Metazoa; phylum Chordata; class Actinopteri; order Beryciformes; family Berycidae; genus Centroberyx; species Centroberyx gerrardi. Next base: position 7,531,394 of record NC_136000.1, read on the forward strand.
AATTGGGGTGGGGAGAGCATTCCACGGGTAAGGGGCGCGAAAAGAGAAATCTCTGCTCTGCAACTGAGTTTTTATTCACCCTCGGGGGTTGAGAGATAGCCAGCATGTTGTGATCGTAGGAGGCGAGGTGGAGTATAAGCTGTAACGAGTTCTGAGAGGTAGGATGGTGCCAGACCGTTACATGCTTTATAAGTTAGGAGAAGGATCTTAAGTCTGCTCCTGCCTGTACTGGGAGCCAACGTAGGCTGATCAATATGGGGGTGATGTGATCATTGTCCCCCACCAAAGGGGGGACTATGGATCGGTCACCGTCCGTCCGTCCGTTCGTCCGTCCGTTCGTTCGTTAGTTAGTCACACTGTAACGTTGACTTTGTGCCGCTAGGGGGCAGCATTGACAATGAATGGGGACTCAGTGGTAAAGCAATACAGTTAAAGTAATCATAGGTAACATAATAGTCTACACACACTACACACTTGGAGACATCAGACTGGGTTGATGTGTTGAAGTGAGAGTCAATGGAGAATTTTTGGGCAAACCTCTAACCACAAGACACTGTAGTTATTGTACAGTTGTTGGACTGTTGGACTGTTATTGCACTCATCACTGCACTACCACTGTGCCGTCAGTGTTGACTACTTATATCATATTACCACTTACCTACTGTGCAATACCATATATCACTTATCATTTAGCATTTATATTATTCATAACACTCACGCTCCTGGTGTTGTATGTTATATTGTATATTGTATTATAAATTGTATTGTAGTGTACATTGTGTAATGTACGGATTGTATTTATTGCGTATTGTAGTTCTTATATTTTGTACTGTATTGAGTAAAAACAGGACAATTACAGTTACTACATTTCAAGATATAACTTGTAAGCCTAATTCTGAGGAGAGTAGGCAACAGAAATATATGGTCAATCTGTCCTTTCATTGTCCCATACCAAAATGCTTATACAATTTCACTCATATTTCAAGTACACTCAGCAATCACTGACTGACCCAAGGGTGGAACTACATCACTGGTGGGGGACAACATGTTTACTATTTGCTTGTATTTCTTAGTTCCGGTTAAAATTCTGGCTGCAGCATTTTGGACCAATCGGAGTGGTTCAAGAGCTGAAATTGGGAGGCCAGAGAAGACAGAATTGCAATAATCAAGCCTTGATGATGAAGCCAAATGCGTGAATTAAAGTTACCGAGTTCCCCCAGTGATAGAATTGGTCAGATTTTGGTGATGTTTCGGAGATGAAAAAATGCTGACTTAGCAATGGCCTTAATGTGAGATTCAAAAGAGAAGGAGGAGTCAAAAATTACACCCAGATTTTTTACTGTTTCACTTTACGATATAGTACAGCCATCAAGGTTTACTGTGAGGTTTTGAAACTCATGCTTATGTTAAGCTGGTCCAACAAGTTACAGTTTGGTTTTTCCTGCAAAAAGTTCTCTGGCATCCAGGTTTTAACCTCAGCTAAACTTGCCTCTAAGTTTAAGAGATTGGCAGTGTTATCTGGGCTGATAGGCATATACAACTGGGTGTCATCTGAATAGCAGTGAATATTAATGTAGTGTTTGCGAATAATATCAGATCCTTATGTTTGGTACTGAGGAGTAGCCGCTGCGCTACAAGTCTGCATACAGCGCTGTGAGCCCTTTCAGCACCAGGGAGCTGGCCAGATTCTAGACTGCTTTGATTAGGGGGCAGTAACAGATGTTGGTTGGTTACCAACTATCGTGTTAATATGACTGTTCTTCAGGACTGTAAGCTAGCTAGATAGCTGTGAGTCCAGACGCCAACAGACCATCAGATCACAGCTGAAGTCTGCATCCACAGCAAATCTAATAACTAATGTAGCCTGAAAACGCCATACTTCATCTTTGGATGAAGAAAATTATTAGAACACAGAAAAAGCAACCACTGAAAATGTCGATTTATTGGCCTTTTTACCGCGTCATCGCCATTCTGATAAGCAGTGCAACGCAGACGGTGGGACTGTTTTGAAGGGAGCACCTGCTGGGGAGGCAGAACAGGGCAGAACATCCGAGAAGGCCACTGAAGCTGCCCGATCGATCACCGAAAGTTGCGGCAAGTCACCGGTAAGTCAGTAGGCCAAGGTTACCTTGTTTGTACAGCTACCTTATCAGCTTTATTCGTTTAAAAATCCGTTAATTTAGTTGCTGGGTGCGCTAGCCAAACTCCTACCACTAAAAGGCTAGCTTAACGGTAGCGCCAGTCAAGCTTATAAAGAACTAAACCCCAACTTGCTTGTCCATATATATTCTTTTAATGATTTAATGATTTGTTTAAATGATTTAAGTCGACCAGGGAGCTTTTCATGTGTAATAATGCATTGATAGCGGCGTGATATGCTGTTGTAAATTAACGCGCCAAATTTAAATCTGTCAATTTATCGGTAATATCAATCTGTTTATAAGCAACTAAAGCAGATTAATTAATTAGTTGATAGAATATGTTCTTTTCTTCAAATCTTTCGGGTCGAGTTGTGAATTGGCCATGTATTTGTTTCTACTATTAACAACGACAAAGCAAGCCGTTTCAATGGAGTTCAGCGTACAGTTTTCCGCTAACGTTATACAACTTGTGTGCTGTTTGGCTTGCAGGAAGCTGTTTGCTCTGGCGAGCCGCAACCGTTTCTGATGGCATTATTTAAACAGATAAAGCTTATTTAAAAAGGGAAAGCTAAGGTATGTTTTGCATCGGCCATCTACAGCTACTCTGGTATGTAAAACGTGACACTAACAATTGTAAAACACGGACGGCGTTTATGGAATATGATTTGGCCATAATATAGTGATTTGACCGTGGGCCGTTAGAGAGAGAGAGAGAGACAGAGACAGACACTCTTAACACGCTCCTGAAAAAACTAAAATTTTTGGATTCCAAAGTGGGACAGACTATTAAATAATCAAAACACAGTGACTTTTAAAAACTTAAGAGACTATTTTTTGTTTTTCTTCAAAAAGTTAACTCAAGAGTGTTAAAGAAAACAAGAAAAACAAAGTTGAAGATTACCATACCAAACTGGACTACTACAAAAGCTAACCAAGAAGAGCTAACTTAGCAAACCTGGACTCATTTCGACTAAAGTGAGCAATATTGACAAGAAAACTACAATAACTGCATCTTTAAAGAACCCTACAAAAGAGGTAGGCTTTGAAGAAAACAAAATATTTTTTGAAAATCTCTCAGAAATCAGCTATTTTGAGCCAAGCTAAAGCTAAAGCTAGCTGACAGTCACGCTGCCTCTGCACAGGACAGTTAAAATTTGTTACATTCTGGTTGCTATGGAAACCATGCCTGCACAGAGCAGAGAGGTGAAGTTTCCCAGAGAGTGCAAGAGTGCACATGCCAAGAAGAAGTACAAGGAGAAACTTCTAAAAGACAACCCTGATATACTCTTTGCCGACTTCATCTATCTCAACAATAAGAAGATAAAAAACAATTTGATCTTCCACACTGCACAGATTTCTACATGGAAATCCGCTATCTGTAACCAATACAAATTCACAGTTAAAGAAGGCATCGTAAGAATCCCAATCTGCAATGACGAGGCCCTCGATACAGACAACCCACTATTAACTGTCACCTATTACACCAGAGGAACTGTGCTGCTGCAGGGCAATGAGACTAGCCTGAAATCTTTTGAACAGATTTTTCCCTCACTCAAAGCACAAGTAGAGAAAGAGAGGGACTGTGCCCCTGTAGCCTGTTCAGACTCTGAGGAGGACAGCCCGAGACAGCGTGACAGACTCCCTATACCTTACACCAACTCTCCCAAAGAGAAACAGTCTGGATAACACTGTCAATAAGAGTGGTAAAGAGCTAGTGCACCTTTGTCGAGCCTTAGGTCTGTACATGCTTAATGGTCGGATCAGAGGGGATTCTTTAGGGAGATTTACATGTTGTTCAGCACTTGGAGCTAGTGTAGTTGACTATGCAATTACTGACATGGATCCCACCTCTTTCAATGCATTCACTGTCAGGAGACAAACTCCTCTTTCAGACCACAATCAAATTAATACCTATATAAAAACTATTAGGCAACACAGAAAAGAACCCTGTAAGTTGTACAAACTCCCTAAAACATACAGATGGAATACAGAAAGTCCAAAAGAGTTTATAAATGCCCTAAAATCAGAACAGCTAACAAACAAAATTATTAACTTTACTGACAAACCTTATGAAAACAATCCATCTGGAGTCAATCTGGTTGTCAAAGAAATTAGCAATATTTTTGAAACGGCAGCAATTATGGCTGACCTGTTACAAAGTAACAAAAAGCGAAAGAAACATACGAAAACTGAAAAATGGTTTGACGATGAATGTAAATCAATAAGAAAAGAACTACGCAAAATGTCCAGCCTAAAACATCGCCAGCCAGAGAACTTAAACTTCAGAAAAGATTACTGTATAATTCTAAAAAAATATAAAGACACTCTGCTGAAGAAAAAACGAAACCATACCAATGAAACCCTTCAAAAAATTGAAGACTCAATTAAACAGAATCAGTTCTGGAAAATGTGGAATAACTTGAACAAAACAAAACCACAAGACCTACCTATTCAAAATGGTGAAATCTGGAAAAAGCATTTTGAAAACCTTTACAGTGAAATCCTACCCAGGGAACTAAATTCTAATTATAATCTGATCAAACAAAAACTACAATTACTAGAATGCACTATTAAAGACAACCAAAATCCACTTGATTTCCCTATTACTCAAGAGGAATTGGCTGAAAAACTAAAAACTCAGAAATCCAAAAAGGCTTGTGGTCCTGACAGCATCAGAAGTGAAATGCTTAAAAACAGCACACCTGAGCTGCAGAGAGCAGTGCTCAAATTATTCAACCTTGTCCTGAATTCTGGCTGTTTTCCTGACATCTGGAGCCAAGGGTTTATTACCCCGATATACAAGAGTGGTGACAAATTGGATCCTAATAATTTCAGAGGCATTTGTGTGAGCAGTAATCTGGGGAAGTTATTTAGTAGCATTTTAAACAATCGAATCCTAACCTTCCTTAACGAACACAATGTCCTGAGCAAAGGTCCAATTGGATTTCTCCCAAATCACCGTACTACGGACCATATTTACACCCTGCACACCCTAATCAATACACATGTAAACCAAACCAAAAATGGAAAAAATTTTGCATGCTTTATTGACTTCAAAAAAGCATTTGATTCTATTTGGCATGAGGGATTATATTACAAACTTTTACAAAGTGCTGTAGGGGGTAAAGTATATGATGTAATAAAATCAATGTATTCGAAAAACAAATGCGCGATAAAAATTGGCGAAAAACGTACAGAGTTCTTCACCCAAAGAAGAGGAGTTCGGCAGGGTTGCGGCATGAGTCCAACATTATTTAACATTTATATTAATGAATTAGCGGTGCAGTTGGAACAATCTGTAGCTCCCGGACTCAGTCTACAAGATAAGGAAATCAAATTCCTGCTCTATGCAGACGACCTGGTGCTGCTGTCACCCACTGCACAGGGCCTACAGCAGCACCTGGACCTGCTGGAGAACTACTGCCAGACCTGGGCCCTGGCAGTAAACCTGAAAAAGACCAACATCATGGTCTTTCAAAAGAAGCCCAGATGTCAGGAACACAGATACCAGTTCAGTCTAGGCAGCACCGCCTTAGAGCACACCATGCAGTATACTTACCTCGGTCTAATCATTACTGCATCGGGTAATTTCAACATGGCAGTGAATGCATTAAAGGACAAAGCTCGCAGAGCTCTATATGCAATACATAAGAAATTTTACAATAATGATATATCAATTCCAATTTGGTGTAAAATTTTTGATAGTGTAATTCAGCCCATTGCGCTGTATGGAAGTGAGGTATGGGGTCCACTCAGTCACCACAGCTACACTAGATGGGACAAGCATCCGACTGAAACCTTACATGCTGAATTCTGTCGATTAATCCTGAAAATTCAAAGGAAAACACCAACTAATGCATGTAGGGCAGAATTAGGCAGATACCCACTCATAATTCACGTCCAAAAAAGATCCCTAAAATTCTGGATGCATTTAAAATCAAGTCCCAAAGAGTCACTTCATTTCAAAACTCTCAAAACCCAAGAACTGAACCCTGAAAAGAGTCCTCTAAGTCAGCTGGTACTGAGACTAACTAACACACTAACAAATACCAACAAAAACTGTCCTCAGACCAGCACTGCTCTTAAAAACATAAAAGTCTATCAAATAATCAAAGACTGCAAGAACAATTATTTGAAACATTGGGACACTGAAACTAAAACTCAAAGTAAATTAGAATGTTATCGGACCCTAAAAAGTGAATTGGAGGAATATCTCTTGACTGTCAGAGATAAAAAGCAGAGACAGATCCTGACCAGGTACAGATTCAGTGACCACAGTCTGGCTGTAGAGAGGGGAAGGCACAAGAAAACCTGGCTCCCAAAAGAAGAAAGACTCTGTGGTCACTGCAGGACAGGTGAGGTTGAGACAGAGCTGCACTTTCTTCTTCACTGTACAAAATATGAAGATATAAGGAGGACATATTTTGACCTATTTAAAAATGCTGTTTCTGAATTTGATCAACTACCTGAAAATCATCAGTTACAATTAGTTCTAGGTGATGGAAAGACTGCAAAAACAGCAGCAAAATATGTGTTGAGTTGCCACAGCCTGAGGGACAGCAGCTGACTGTCCTCTGAAGACCCTGTCCATATAGTTCTACTGATGTTCAGACAGACAGACAGACGGATAGACAGACAGACAGACGGATATACGGACAGACAGTTCTCTTAAGACTCTGTCCATATACAGTACTTCTATTGTTGTTCATCTGTTATTTCATGTTATGATGGATTTGTGTAATGTCTGTTTTGTGAGACAAATATATGTTTTACCTTTCTTTCATTTTTATGGATGAGCACTATCAGTGCACATTTGCTTTGGCAATATTGTTACACAACTGTCATGCCAATAAAGCTTATTGAATTGAATTGAATTGAGAAGGTAGAGACTGCTATTGTAACCTCATGGCTATGATTTGACCACTGACCACATGGCCTCAAATGTAAATTTGTTTTTATACAACAGTGTATAGAATAGCTATGAATTATGATTTTATAATTTAATCATATGTTGAATGTTACAGGACATGGTGAGGCGCCTCCATAATTCAGAGGAAAATCAAAGGCGTTTTAATCCATCCGAGAGGTATGAAATATTACAGGAAGTCAAGAAGCTGGTTCTTGTACATTTTTATTGTACATGAGGGGCATCCCCAGATAATTTATTTCCATGCCAATGTCCTTTTCAGCTTCAGATCCCCACACAATGTGGCAGTTACGGCATCATTGGAGAAGTCAAAAAGAGCCTGGATGTTCCTGAGGTGCTCATAAAATGTAAGCTGGGTTCATAATTTGGGAATAAAAGTACATTTTGATGTTATTATAATTGTCCACTCTGGATGATAATGCACTGCTTAAATTTAATGAAAGCAGATGGAGTTGTAAGGTTTGGAGTGGTGAATCAATAGGCGTTATGCCCAACTTACTTCCGCATTCTGTTAAAACAGATTTACTAGTTTCCGGTTCAGTGTTACCGAAAGCTTGTTGTAGCAGCTACATGTGGATATGGCGTTGTTTTATTCACGGCGTCTTCAGGAGCTGCCAGAGATGAGCATTTCCGATGTACATCATATATGCAGTTTGACCTCCAAGACTCCAAAACTGGATAAAGGGTTTAAGCTGTATGCTTCTTCATACATCTGTGACTATGAGGGTAGCTGTCTGCTAGCTAGCCCGCTAGTTATCTAGCTAGCTCACTACCTAACACTGTTGTTAAGAGAGTCTCACCCAGCAAGTTTCTGATTAATGATTGCTCTATATGTAGATGCCTACATAATCACGTTGTCATTTTATTTTCACCAGTGTCAAACAGAGACAGGCTGACTGGGGAAATCGGTATCAGGGCAGCTGTCACAGGGGGACCTGGTCATGATCCCTGATTAGCCTACTCCTATTCTAAGAGGCTTGATAAATATATTATATTTAATATATTGAAAAGTATTCAACTCGAAAGTATTTATCTTTGGCACTCGGCCTGCAGCCTCGTGCCTACGACCGAATCACAGCCGTGCTGATATACAGTACAACAGCACTCCCTCATGTGATATTGCTTAATTATATAGGGAAATTACTGACGATCATTCTATAGTTGCTTACTTTACTAATTTAGCCAGGAATAATCTGTACTAGTTAAAGGTAACCGCTAACCTTAGACAATATGACAGAGCAGTAGCCATCTGCCATCCGGTTAAATCAACAATAACAACAACTTTTTTTTCCAAAAAGAATCATACCACATTATCAAGATAAGGCTGTGATGCTTGTGGCAGATAGCTGGAAGATCCAAATATGAATCAGATTTATCAGAATCGCTGTACAGTTTATTAAAAATGCTTTTGTTTTTACCTGAAACTGGTTCCTTTCAGTCCGGTTGCAGCACACCGAAGGGACTGCCCTCCATTGCAGACGAGCGCCATCTAAGTTTGACAAAGTACATCTAAACCCGATACAACTCCATCTAAATCTCAGGCATAGTAACTGTTTGTATTATTCTGCAAGATTTGATGCTACAAATGGTTAAATATATGCCTGCACGCTAAATTACAGGTTACACTCGTCACCTGAAACCTAATGTAGGAAAACAGCACACACAGCTTTATTGGCTGGCTCATAATCCAAAATGTTATCAAATATTTTTCATTGATCATTAGCTGGTACTATGCCACACTTGACTGACCTCTAGTGGTGTAAGACCTGCACTATCTCGTCAAGACAGCAGCGGTAGTTTACCAATATCAAGAGTTGCAAAATTATGAGGCTATTTCTGACTGTATTACTGAAAATTACAATTAAAATACAGGGTTTACACCTTATAAAGATAACCCAAGCCTAGTTTATGCAATTATTTTCAACATTTTGTCATTTTTAATTTTATGTCTCCGTAGCTCCTGGAGGCCTGGGCTGCTGTCTTTAGGGAGGAGGAGAAAGAATTGTGGGAAGGCGTAACCCAGGACCTGATGAGTGATGAGGACGATGATCATGATGGAGCTGGAAGGAAGACATGGCGAGTGAGGAGACCAACGTTTAGAGGCGCGGAGCTCTCAGCACTGTCAGAAGTTGCAGCTCTGCCTTGAGAGTGACCATGGCAACTCACACAACTAGAGTCAGTCCTAGACATTATTTTTGTCCTATTACACCCATGCCTTCCTTCCATACCACCAGCTCTCCTGCAAGGCGTAGATGGCTTCAGATGATAAATACTTGAAGTTATACAAATACTATAATGTTCTTTACTGTTGATCCTTTTGTTTTTTAGTAGGGATTGGTAATAACAGTTGTCTATAAAATGGCACAAAGTAGTAGACTAGCTAATCATTTATTTTAAAAGCCATTGACTTTGTTGAAGCATTAAGGAATGGATGTAAATTCACTGAAATTATAATAAACGGACATAATTAAAAGATTGTGTACAATTATTAAATTGAATAATTTCACTGCTTTTAAATGTACTTTTCAACAGCTGATTGTGAATTCCTGTTGTAGCATATTCAAAACCAAATAGTTTTCAAGATTTCTGAGAAAGGGACAGCTGTATTTCCAAGTATACCATGGTTCTTGTGTGCTTTTAGGACAGGGGTTATCAAATAATCCCAAATAAATGGGAACCCCATCTGTATCATCTAATGTTTACATCTTCTTGTTTGAATTTATCCAGTGTTGTATCTTGTTAGCTAAAAACATGTAAAAGGTATTTAAAATAATTAATAATTAATCAATAATTAAAAGAGAGGGAGGGGAGGGGGGCATAGGAAAGCCCTGTGTTCCACGGACTTTTCTGGCAAATATACATTGATGTGGGCGGAGATAATCGGCCTTTTCTGGACGTGTTTGGACCATGTGTGCAGGTGCACGGAGATTCCCGGTGAGTGTACAGTGATATCTGGTCATTTGCGACAGTATACGGGAGTGCGCTGACATTTAACGAGGCGTGTACAGTGACAGAAATCTGCGGTACACAAAAGTTGTGCGTTCTCGGGGTATTACAGACGTGTGGCGGCCCGAATATCTCCTGGCACGTCGCCAGACATGTCCGGATACAGTGCGTTTCCATACGCGTGTACAGCGATGTACAGGACGGAAACGTAACTTTTCGTCCAGTGTATAGCAAACCGGCAAAAAGAACTCCAATTAAATGATTAATAGTAACGAACTATAAGGTATTTCATAAATATGGCAGGATTGTTCAATCAGCGTGAATTTAGTGCATGGAATTCCTGGAATGCGCTTTTACGCACACCCTCATCTCATATTTCATATAGCCTCTCGTACAGTTATGCTGATTGGTGTTTATGTCCATGTTTATTGCATGCACACCCGTTTAACCTGGTTTGGACATAAAAAACAAGCATCATCATGTGCCAGAAAAACCCTCAGTACCAAACATAATTATCTCGTTCCCACGCATTACTAAGTCGTGGCCACGCATTAGGATCCCACGCGTTACTAAGTCGTGGCCACGCATTATTTTATTAACATGAGATGTCACCAGAGGGGCTCCGTAGAAGAGCTATAAGATAAAATGCTATTTTTACTGTGAAACTGCGCTGCCTGACTGGGCCGCGTCTCCCAGTCAGTGGTCTTCAAAGCGCTCTGACACCATAATGGGCTCAATATGACGTGCCGCTGTGTGTAGGCTATTTAACGGCCAGCACTGACGGGAATGGCTCTATGTTACTTTGGATATCAAGAAGACAAGACGAGTGACCATAAGGAGCCAGAGACACAGGAGTCTACTATTCAGCAATTGTCTATGATTGCGCTGGAGGAGCCAGCGGAGGTGGTGAGTAGCCTATTTCGTCCGTTTTGCTATTACTTTTCATTAACTAGGCCTACATTAGGTACAGTATATGTACAGTATATATATATTATTGATTTTTGCTAAGGAAAAGCACAAGGTCCACATGGATCTGTAGATAAATAAGCAGTCAACAGCAGTCAGTAAAGTTTAGCAGCCTACTGTTAATTAGTACTGAGTCCCAACATTGTTTTAGTTCTGAACAAGGCCAGAGCATTATGTAAAATAAAGCCTTTTGTTTCTTGCATCTCCAACATAAGACATCTTTGGGTGCATTTTGTGTAGTCTTGCTGGTGTAAAGTAGCCTAAACTCTGTGTAAAAGTTTAAATTGTAGTGTTTTATGTCTCAAATTAGAACAGAAAGAGTAAGCTGTATCCCAGAGTGTTTCTTGGTATCAGATTAATTACAGAGGGCTTGAGTTCATCAAAACCGTGTTGCTTAGTTTGGATCAAATGCCTTACTTGTAAGTGGAATCATAGTCAGGGATATTATACTTTGTCTGCAATTTATTAAATGAAAGTAACAGACCTTTATTAAAACCTTTATTGGGCAAAGACGTGTACCTCCAAATAGGAGCAAAAGGTGATAGTGGGGAAGCCCCTTTCACAAATTGGTGTGATACTTCCCATATTTCCAGGGAGTTAAGAATAATAGGATTGTTTGTAATAATTTTTAAACTCCAAAATAGAGAATATGATTTAATTGGTGTGGGGTCACCTGTTGACTTTTCCATTTTTACCCAAGCATTCTGAGATTGTACCAACCATTGTCCATTGCTCTTGGCTGGGTTGCCCAGTAATAAAGTAATATTTGGCAATCCCAAACCTCCTGCTTTTTAAATAAATAGGTCTGAATAGGATATTCATTTCAACTATATTCTGCCTAAAAAAAATTGGGAGGATCTTCCATGTTAAAATGTCGCTTTGTATCTGTGATAATAGGGGGAGATAGATAATTTTGTTTTTTATGTTTTTTTAGATAGATTATGTACATTTTCAGTGCAAAAAAGCAGTGGTCTATGTGTGTGTGCGCTTGTGTGTTTGTCTGTGCGTGCTTGTGTGTGTACATGTGTCCCTCCCTTTCCCACTTTCATTCCCTGCAGTTCTAGTAGCTAATCTGGTTTTTACCAGTCACTAGAGTTACTAGTCATCAATTCTTGCTCCTATATAAGAAGTAACCTCAGTCAAACAGGGACTTGGTAACTAGCACCACACCTTTTCATCCTTTTTTTTTGCTGGAAGACTTTAGATTTAACTGTGGATGGGGCTCCCCAGGTAGACAGTAATATTCTGTTAATTGGTATATTTATGACAGCAGGGATACCCAGTCACAGAGTATCAAAGGTTCATGTAAACAGCTTAACCTGAATAAGACCCTAACCAGAGTATTTCAAACATAGTCAGTGACATTTACATGCAGAGTAACCTAGCTATTGGCAATACTCCAATTAACCTCTCCTGTCTTCTTTGCATCTTTCCTGTTTCCATGATCCAGGACCAGCAGCAGAAAGACATCAACGCTGCCCCATCCACCTCCTCGCCGTCCAATCGGCAGCCACGCTGCATTGTCGTGGAATCCGCATACCCTGAATCAGGAAGCCCTGGCAATGATGTCATTTTCTTTGCCTCCCCTCCTGATCTTGAGGGGGATGATTTTGCCCCATCCACCTCCTCGCCGTCCAATCGGCAGCCACGCTGCATTGCCGTGGAAACCGCATACCCTGAATCAGGAAGCCCTGGCAATGATGTCATTTTCTTTGCCTCCCCTCCTGATCTTGAGGGGGATGATTTTGCCCCATCCACCTCCTCGCCGTCCAATCGGCAGCCACGCTGCATTGCCGTGGAATCCGCATACCCTGAATCAGGAAGCCCTGGCAATGATGTCATTTTCTTTGCCTCCCCTCCTGATCTTGAAGGGGATGATTTTGCTGACAGCACCTCAAATCACGCATCATCTTGTTCATCTCTGAGTGACAGTACTAGTCTATTTCTGAGTAACAAGGCAGAGATGAATGATGCTGAATTTGAGGCAAGCGAGTCAATGAAGGAGATGTCCAACCCGAGCTGCATCTATAATGTGGTGACAGACCTCGTCATGGAGTTATTCAAGGACATCGAAACGGAGTTGGGCATGCCTGAGAACGGCAGCTCGTGGGAGCCGTTGTGTCTCACCGATGCTGCAATAGTGTCGGTGTGCGTAATGGAAGATGTCTCTGGAGAGTCCGACATAGAAGCAGCCGTGGACCGCACAAGGGAGCTCCGTGTGTTCTTCACTGAGACCACCAAGAGGCGGATCCTCAGCTCAGTGTACAAGGAACTCAGGGTTAACCTGCCCCATGGCAAGAAAGAGATCACCTCTGCCATCAGGGCTGCCGTGTCCATGGAGGTGGAGAGGCTCCTGGCTGACTTTCCAGCTTCCTCTGTGGACTCCTCTTCCTCTTCATCTGTCTCCGACTCCAGAAGAGCAGAGACATTGTCGGCTTTGTCGCCTGAGTCCTCCACCTTTCGGGGAAGGCCGGTGACAATTCATGAGGACACGTTTTGGGAGATCTTTTACAGGCTGCTGTTACACTTGCCCTGTTCAGATACCATCCTGGATGTAGACAAAATGGTGGATGACGTCACCAAGAGACTGTCTAATGTACAGTGGGTAAACACCACCACAAACTGGAGCCAAGTCAATGCATGCTTGGAAGAGAACGATATCATCAGTCTGCTGCGGTATGTCCGGGTGTCGCTGCTTCAAAAATACCCCGTGGACAAGATGAAGAACCTCACGCAGGAGAAGGTGCCAAAGTTCCGCAGCAGACTGATTAAATATGTGCTGAGAGCCATCAACCTCCAGACAGCCAACAGACCAAGCTCAACAGGAAGCGGACGGATCGGGATGAGCGGGATAAGTGTTGGCTGTGATAACTGTAAGTATTACAGATGCGCTAATTAATATTCATATTAACTTGTGTTGTAATGAAGCATTTTAAAGTGACAGCAGTGTGAATGACATCATACTGTGAATGGACTCTTAGTGTTGCTGTCGCGTGAAAACCTTGTACCTCCAAAATGTGAACTTTTCAGGTACAAAGAAAAATATTCTGCATTTTAAAGGTTATCCAATGAGGGTTGAAAGGGTTTCAAAAGCCCAAGGGTTGTAGAATTTTCTCAATCCATAGAGGACCATGTTACCCTTCAGTTGAAGTTGAAACATGAAAATACCCAAAATTAGAGTTGTAGGGTTTTCTCGTGACAACAGCCATAGATAATTAGATAAATGTATGGATGATAAAATACTGATCTGTCTCTATCTATTCATCAGGGAGCGAAGAGGAACCACTGAACAAGAAGAAGAAGAAGAAGGGAATAAGAGGTTTCTGCAGCCGAGCGCTGAAAGCCATAAGGCGTTGCTTCTCCTGCTGCACCAAACCACAGGACATGGAGGACGACATGGAGGATGACATGGAGAAGACTAAACCTAGTGATTTTTCCTCACCTAGGAAGGCACACCAGCGGCTGCTGTTCTCAGTTGGACGTTTAGAGTTCTACAGGTTAAAAAGAAAAGACTGAGACATCTGTCTGTGTGCAATTGGCCTTTAATTGATTAATAAATAAAGGAATAATTTGAATTGGCCATTTGACTGTCTGGTCATCTTTAAGGCTAAAGATAGGCTAGTATAAAGCGATACTTATTTCACAATGGCTAAACTTGCAATAACACTTTTTGATATTAATAATACAAGTAATAATACCAAGTCTCATCCTGCACTCCACTGCATCCCAGTGAATACAGGGTTTTCGTGAATGTGTAAATTGTACATTTTTAATGTTATAGAATCATGCTATTTTATACATGGATGAAGAGTTATTTTCCTTTTTATACACACAGGGTGGTAGGGTTACTACAGTGGTACAGTATCTTATTTAATTTGAGTTCAAGTTCAATTTATTTAAAGTGCATTATCACAAAGTCCCAACACACTTTACAAAAGCTAAATTTAAAAGAACAGTAAAACATATAGCTCATATCACAAATAATATGATATAATATTATAACAGATAGTATAAAACAAGGGGAGAAAAAGAAATTTAGAAAGAACAGTAAAAACAGCTCATATCGCATAGAATATGATATAATGTCACATAAGATAGTATAAAACAAGGATGAAACGATACAAAAGAAATAAAACGGTACATAAGGAAGAAGAATGTTACATGATATATTGGATATTGGACCAGCTAGACTATTTAGGTTACACCATAGAATTTAGAGAATAAGTATGTTTTAACTTTTGCTTTAAAAACAGAAATGGAGCTTGCCTCTCTAATTGGGGTGGGGAGAGCATTCCACAGGTAAGGGGCGCGAAAAGAGAAATCTCTGCTCTGCAGCTGAGTTTTTATTCACCCTCGGGGGTTGAGAGATAGCCAGCATGTTGTGATCGTAGGAGGCGAGGTGGAGTATAAGCTGTAACGAGTTCTGAGAGGTAGGATGGTGCCAGACCGTTACATGCTTTATAAGTTAGGAGAAGGATCTTAAGTCTGCTCCTGCCTGTACTGGGAGCCAACGTAGGCTGATCAATATGGGGGTGATGTGATCATTGTCCCCCACCAAAGGGGGGACTATGGATCGGTCTCCGTCCGTTCGTTCGTTCGTTAGTTAGTCACACTGTAACGTTGACTTTGTGCCGCTAGGGGGCGGCATTGACAATGAATGGGGACTCAGTGGTAAAGCAATACAGGCTCTGGTCAATCTGTCCTTTCATTGTCCCATACCAAAATGCTTATACAATTTCACTCATATTTCAAGTACACTCAGCAATCACTGACTGACCCAAGGGTGGAACTACATCACTGGTGGGGGACAACATGTTTACTATTTGCTTGTATTTCTTAGTTCCGGTTAAAATTCTGGCTGCAGCATTTTGGACCAATTGGAGTGGTTCAAGAGCTGAAATTGGGAGGCCAGAGAAGACAGAATTGCAATAATCAAGCCTTGATGATGAAGCCAAATGCGTGAATTAAAGTTACCGAGTCCTCCAGTGATAGAATTGGTCAGATTTTGGTGATGTTTCAGAGATGAAAAAATGCTGACTTAGCAATGGCCTTAATGTGAGATTCAAAAGAGAAGGAGGAGTCAAAAATTACACCCAGATTTTTTACTGTTTCACTTTGCGATATAGTACAGCCATCAAGGTTTACTGTGAGGTTTTGAAACTCATGCTTATGTTAAGCTGGTCCAACAAGTTACAGTTTGGTTTTTCCTGCAAAAAGTTCTCTGGCATCCAGGTTTTAACCTCAGCTAAACTTGCCTCTAAGTTTAAGAGATTGGCAGTGTTATCTGGGCTGATAGGCATATACAACTGGGTGTCATCTGAATAGTAATGAATATTAATGTAGTGTTTGTGAATAATATCACCCAGTGGGAGCACGTATAAACAAATAATAAAGGCCCAAGAACGGATCCTTAAGGTATACCATATTTAAGACTGGAATGATCAGAAGTTGTATTACCGAAAACCACAAAGTGAGTTCTGTCAGATATAAGAGCGAAACCACGAGAGAGCTGACCCTTATGCCAAAATATTTTTTAAGCGATCTAACAGAATTATGTGGTCCACTGGGTCAAAGGCCGAGCTAATGCGTGGACACGACTTAGTAACGCGTGGGAACGAGATCCTTATGTTTGGTACTGAGGAGTAGCCGCTGCGCTACAAGTCCACATACAGCGCTGTGAGCCCTTTCAGCACCAGGGAGCTGGCCAGATTCTAGACTGCTTTGATTAGGGGGCAGTAACAGATGTTGGTTGGTTACCAACTATCGTGTTAATATGACTGTTCTTTAGGACTGTACGCTATAATGTGCACTGTTTGTTTTTATCTAAAGCCATTGTAACTAATACATAATTTCTTTAATTTTAAACCCACCCACACAGATCAAGCGATTCTTTTATGGTAATTCAGCCAATTGGTGCATTGGCTGCTCATCAGTCCATGATGGATATTCATAATTGAAACAAAAGAAATATAGAAAAGACACCGTTTTTCAGAAGGTGACCATGGAGAGATTAAATCACTCACAGCTATTGTCTGGACTATAGCTGTGAGTCCAGACGCCAACAGACCATCAGATCACAGCTGAAGTCTGCATCCACAGCAAATCTAATAACTAATGTAGCCTGAAAACGCCATACTTCATCTTTGGAATAAAAACAACACAACCAAATCAGTGTCTGTGTATTTATTTCTAAAACACAATATACTGTATACAGGGGAAACGGAGGCGTAATCATTACTTTATTATATTAAATATTACAGGCACATCGCCCAAAGCGCTTGAGTAGAAATACACATTTCTGGGAAAAATCACATTCTGTATATTGCCGTGAAATTTCTAATTTACGGAAGTAAACGGAAATATTCTACTTCAGCGTGTCAACAGCTGCATATCCCAGCACACGCCCGTCTACTAAAGATACCCAGGGATTTCAGGTCCCAGATACTTCCGATTATTCCATTGTGGGTGTTTTAGGTGTGACCTAATTGGAGAGGGCTGGAGCCTAGGAACATTCAGTGTTCGATATGAGGCACTGGAATTAGGGAGAGGAGACGGCAGATTCCACAAAAAGGAGATTTATTGTGGCTTGGTCATTCCCTTTAAAGTCATTAAGTGGTGGGTTCTGTATAGAGCACATAAACAGAGAAATCCATATGGCATTTAGAAACAGTTTCGTATTTTCTCAACTTAACACAAATACATAATTAAACTCAAAGTCTCAGTTGGCAGTGAATGGAATTAGACTGATTTCCAAACATACACAAACAATACATCAGCTGAACACTGGAATTAGCCATAAATTGAAATATACAACACATTATATAATCAAACTGATAAGAAATGAAATAATAACCCAATAAGCTAAAGATTAAGCATTCAACTTCATATATCACTCACTTTAGACGCACTTAGCGAGCACAAAGGGAAGGCCAGTCTGGTTGGTGGTAGAGCAAACCGAACAATGGTTTCTCCTCCTAGTTATCAGAGAGCTCAGGCTCAAAGGCAGATTGAGCACACCTGTGTCTGGATGACCTCAGACAGCAGGTGTGTGCTTGTTGCTCCTCCCAGAGCTCAACAGGGGTGATCACAGACATGGAAGACTTTCAACAGTGGGTATACGGACATTTCCAGGTCAGTTTACTCCCGTGCCCCAGCTCTCAGTTTAGATACCTGGGAATTTCAGGAACCAGAAGTGTCCACACACTTTGTACAGCAGATTGACGGGATTTGGAATGGAATGTAGCCGATGATCCACGGCAAAGCCCCCCAAAAATGTGTTTGAAACAGGCCCCGTGACGTTTCAAACAGGCCACGCCCACAATGTGCGGTACAACATCGAGATTTTCTGTGGCTGCTTTTTCTGTATTCTGAATGTGAAATGTATACGGTGTAAATAATGTGTCGTTACCTTTTCACGGTTATCAAAGACCTGCATCATCATTAACATGCATTGATAGCGGCGTGATATGCTGTTGTAAATTAACGCGCCAAATTTAAATCTGTCAATTTATCGGTAATATCAATCTGTTTACAAGCAACTAAAGCAGATTAATTAATTAGTTGATAGAATATGTTCTTTTCTTCAAATCTTTCGGGTCGAGTTGTGAATTGGCCATGCATTTGTTTCTACTATTAACAACGACAAAGCAAGCCGTTTCAATGGAGTTCAGCGTACAGTTTTCCGCTAACGTTATACAACTTGTGTGCTGTTTGGCTTGCAGGAAGCTGTTTGCTCTGGCGAGCCGCAACCGTTTCTGATGGCATTATTTAAACAGATAAAGCTTATTTAAAAAGGGAAAGCTAAGGTATGTTTTGCATCGGCCATCTACAGCTACTCTGGTATGTAAAACGTGACAATAACAATTGTAAAACACGGACGGCGTTTATGGAATATGATTTGGCCATATTATAGTGATTTGACCGTGGGCCGTTAGAGAGAGAGAGAGAGAGAGAAGGTAGAGACTGCTATTGTAACCTCATGGCTATGCTTTGACCACTGACCACATGGCCTCAAGTGTAAAAAAAAATTATACAACAGTGTATAGAATAGCTATGAATTATGATTTTATAATTTAATCATATCTTGAATGTTACAAGACATGGTGAGGCGCCTCCATAATTCAGAGGAAAATCAAAGGCGTTTTAATCCATCCGAGAGGTATGAAATATTATAGGAAGTCAAGAAGCTGGTTCTTGTACATTTTTATTGTACATGAGGGGCATCCCCAGATAATTTATTTCCATGCCAATGTCCTTTTCAGCTTCAGATCCCCACACAATGTGGCAGTTACGGCATCATTGGAGAAGTCAAAAAGAGCCTGGATGTTCCTGAGGTGCTCATAAAATGTAAGCTGGGTTCATAATTTGGGAATAAAAGTATATTTTGATGTTATTATAATTGTCCACTCTGGATGATAATGCACTGCTTAAATTTAATGAAAGCAGATGGAGTCGTAAGGTTTGGAGTGGTGAATCAATAGGCGTTATGCCCAACTTACTTCCGCATTCTGTTAAAACAGATTTACTAGTTTCCGGTTCAGTGTTACTGAAAGCTTGTTGTTGTAGCAGCTACATGTGGATATGGCGTTGTTTTATTCACGGCGTCTTCAGGAGCTGCCAGAGATGAGCATTTCCAATGTACATCATATATGCAGTTTGACCTCCAAGACTCCAAAACTGGATAAAGGGTTTAAGCTGTATGCTTCTTCATACATCTGTGACTATGAGGGTAGCTGTCTGCTAGCTAGCCCGCTAGTTATCTAGCTAGCTCACTACCTAACACTGTTGTTAAGAGAGTCTCACCCAGCAAGTTTCTGATTAATGATTGCTATATATGTAGATGCCTACATAATCACGTTGTCATTTTATTTTCACCAGTGTCAAACAGAGACAGGCTGACTGGGGAAATCGGTATCAGGGCAGCTGTCACAGGGGGACCTGGTCATGATCCCTGATTAGCCTACTCCTATTCTAAGAGGCTTGATAAATATATTATATTTAATATATTGAAAAGTATTCAACTCAAAAGTATTTATCTTCGGCCGAATCACAGCCGTGCTGATATACAGTACAACAGCACTCCCTCATGTGATATTGCTTAATTATATAGGGAAATTACTGACGATCATTCTATAGTTGCTTACTTTACTAATTTAGCCAGGAATAATCTGTACTAGTTAAAGGTAACCGCTAACCTTAGACAATATGACAGAGCAGTAGCCATCTGCCATCCGGTTAAATCAACAATAACAACAACTTTTTTTTCCAAAAAGAATCATACCACATTATCAAGATAAGGCTGTGATGCTTGTGGCAGATAGCTGGAAGATCCAAATATGAATCAGATTTATCAGAATCGCTGTACAGTTTATTAAAAATGCTTTTGTTTTTACCTGAAACTGGTTCCTTTCAGTCCGGTTGCAGCACACCGAAGGGACTGCCCTCCATTGCAGACGAGCGCCATCTAAGTTTGACAAAGTACATCTAAACCCGATACAACTCCATCTAAATCTCAGGCATAGTAACTGTTTGTATTATTCTGCAAGATTTGAAGCTACAAATGGTTAAATATATGCCTGCACGCTAAATTACAGGTTACACTCGTCACCTGAAACCTAATGTAGGAAAACAGCACACACAGCTTTATTGGCTGGCTCATAATCCAAAATGTTATCAAATATTTTTCATTGATCATTAGCTGGTACTATGCCACACTTGACTGACCTCTAGTGGTGTAAGACCTGCACTATCTCGTCAAGACAGCAGCGGTAGTTTACCAATATCAAGAGTTGCAAAATTACGAGGCTATTTCTGACTGTATTACTGAAAATTACAATTAAAATACAGGGTTTACACCTTATAAAGATAACCCAAGCCTAGTTTCTGCAATTATTTTCAACATTTTGTCATTTTTAATTTTATGTCTCCGTAGCTCCTGGAGGCCTGGGCTGCTGTCTTTAGGGAGGAGGAGAAAGAATTGTGGGAAGGCGTAACCCAGGACCTGATGAGTGATGAGGACGATGATCATGATGGAGCTGGAAGGAAGACATGGCGAGTGAGGAGACCGACGTTTAGAGGCGTGGACCTCTCAGCACTGTCAGAAGTTGCAGCTCTGCCTTGAGAGTGACCATGGCAACTCACACAACTAGAGTCAGCCCTAGACATTATTTTTGTCCTATTACACCCATGCCTTCCTTCCATACCACCAGCTCTCCTGCAAGGCGTAGATGGCTTCAGATGATAAATACTTGAAGTTATACAAATACTATAATGTTCTTAACTGTTGATCCTTTTGTTTTTTAGTAGGGATTGATAATAACAGTTGTCTATAAAATGGCACAAAGTAGTAGACTAGCTAATCATTTATTTTAAAAGCCATTGACTTTGTTGAAGCATTAAGGAATGAATGTAAATTCACTGAAATTATAATAAACGGACATAATTAAAAGATTGTGTACAATTATTAAATTGAATAATTTCACTGCTTTTAAATGTACTTTTCAACAGCTGATTGTGAATTCCTGTTGTAGCATATTCAAAACCAAATAGTTTTCAAGATTTCTGAGAAAGGGACAGCTGTATTTCCAAGTATACCATGGTTCTTGTGTGCTTTTAGGACAGGGGTTATCAAATAATCCCAAATAAATGGGAACCCCATCTGTATCATCTAATGTTTACATCTTCTTGTTTGAATTTATCCAGTGTTGTATCTTGTTAGCTAAAAACATGTAAAAGGTATTTAAAATAATTAATAATTAATCAATAATTAAAAGAGAGGGAGGGGAGGGGGGCATAGGAAAGCCCTGTGTTCCACGGACTTTTCTGGCAAATATACATTGATGTGGGCGGAGATAATCGGCCTTTTCCGGACGTGTTTGGACCATGTGTGCAGGTGCACGGAGATTCCCGGTGAGTGTACAGTGATATCTGGTCATTTGTGACAGTATACGGGAGTGCGCTGACATTTAACGAGGCGTGTACAGTGACAGAAATCTGCGGTACACAAAAGTTGTTCGTTCTCGGGGTATTACAGACGTGTGGCGGCCCGAATATCTCCTGGCACGTCGCCAGACATGTCCGGATACAGTGCGTTTCCATACGCGTGTACAGAGATGTACAGGACGGAAACGTAACTTTTCGTCCAGTGTATAGCAAACCGGCAAAAAGAACTGCAATTAAATGATTAACAGGAAGTAAGGAACTATAAGGTATTTCATAAACATGGCAGGATTGTTCAATCAGCGTGAATTTAGTGCATGGAATTCCTGGAATGCGCTTTTACGCACACCCTCATCTCATATTTCATATAGCCTCTCCTACAGTTATGCTGATTGGTGTTTATGTCCATGTTTATTGCATGCACACCCGTTTAACCTGGTTTGGACATAAACAACAAGCATCATCATGTGCCAGAAAAACCCTCAGTACCAAACATAATTATCTCGTTCCCACGCATTACTAAGTCGTGGCCACGCATTAGGATCCCACGCGCTACTAAGTCGTGGCCACGCATTATTTTATTAACATGAGATGTCACCAGAGGGGCTCCGTAGAAGAGCTATAAGATAAAATGCTATTTTTACTGTGAAACTGCGCTGCCTGACTGGGCCGCGTCTCCCAGTCAGTGGTCTTCAAAGCGCTCTGACACCATAATGGGCTCAATATGACGTGCCGTTGTGTGTAGGCTATTTAACGGCCAGCACTGACGGGAATGGCTCTATGTTACTTTGGATATCAAGAAGACAAGACGAGTGACCATAAGGAGCCAGAGACACAAGAGTCTACTATTCAGCAATTGTCTATGATTGCGCTGGAGGAGCCAGCGGAGGTGGTGAGTAGCCTATTTCGTCCGTTTTTCTATTACTTTTCATGAACTAGGCCTACATTAGGTACAGTATATGTACAGTATATATATATTATTGATTTTTGCTAAGGAAAAGCACAAGGTCCACATGGATCTGTAGATAAATGAGCAGTCAACAGCAGTCAGTAAAGTTTAGCAGCCTACTGTTAATTAGTAGAGTCCCAACATTGTTTTAGTTCTGAACAAGGCCAGAGCATTATGTAAAATAAAGCCTTTTGTTTCTTGCATCTCCAACATAAGACATCTTTGGGTGCATTTTGTGTAGTCTTGCTGGTGTAAAGTAGCCTAAACTCTGTGTAAAAGTTTAAATTGTAGTGTTTTATGTCTCAAATTAGAACAGAAAGAGTAAGCTGTATCCCAGAGTGTTTCTTGGTATCAGATTAATTACAGAGGGCTTGAGTTCATCAAAACCCTGTTGCTTAGTTTGGATCAAATGCCTTACTTGTAAGTGGAATCATAGCAAGGGATATTATACTTTGTCTGCAATTTATTAAATGAAAGTAACAGACCTTTATTAAAACCTTTATTGGGCAAAGACGTGTACCTCCAAATAGGAGCAAAAGGTGATAGTGGGGAAGCCCCTTTCACAAATTGGTGTGATACTTCCCATATTTCCCGGGAGTTAAGAATAATAGGATTGTTTGTAATAATTTTTAAACTCCAAAATAGAGAATATGATTTAATTGGTGTGGGGTCACCTGTTGACTTTTCCATTTTTACCCAAGCATTCTGAGATTGTACCAACCATTGTCCATTGCTCTTGGCTGGGTTGCCCAGTAATAAAGTAATATTTGGCAATCCCAAACCTCCTGCTCTTTAAATAAATAGGTCTGAATAGGATATTCATTTCAACTATATTCTGCCTAAAAAAAATTGGGAGGATCTTCCATGTTAAAATGTCGCTTTGTATCTGTGATAATAGGGGGAGATAGATAATTTTATTTTTTATGTTTTTTTAGATAGATTATGCACATTTTCAGTGCAAAAAAGCAGTGGTCTATGTGTGTGTGCACTTGTGCGTTTTTGTCTGTGCGTGCTTGTGTGTGTACATGTGTCCCTCCCTTTCCCGTTTTCATTCCCTGCAGTTCTAGTAGCTAATCTGGTTTTTACCAGTCACTAGAGTTACTAGTCATCAATTCTTGCTCCTATATAAGAAGTAACCTCAGTCAAACAGGGACTTGGTAACTAGCACCACACCTTTTCATCCTTTTTTTTTGCTGGCAGACTTTAGATTTAACTGTGGGTGGGGCTCCCCAGGTAGACAGTAATATTCTGTTAATTGGTATATTTATGACAGCAGGGATACCCAGTCACAGAGTATCAAAGGTTCATGTAAACAGCTTAACCTGAATAAGACCCTAACCAGAGTATTTCAAACATAGTCAGTGACATTTACATGCAGAGTAACCTAGCTATTGGCAATACTCCAATTAACCTCTCCTGTCTTCTTTGCATCTTTCCTGTTTCCATGATCCAGGACCAGCAGCAGAAAGACATCAACGCTGCCCCATCCACCTCCTCGCCGTCCAATCGGCAGCCACGCTGCATTGTCGTGGAATCTGCATACCCTGAATCAGGAAGCCCTGGCAATGATGTCATTTTCTTTGCCTCCCCTCCTGATCTTGAGGGGGATGATTTTGCCCCATCCACCTCCTCGCCGTCCAATCGGCAGCCACGCTGCATTGCCGTGGAATCCGCATACCCTGAATCAGGAAGCCCTGGCAATGATGTCATTTTCTTTGCCTCCCCTCCTGATCTTGAAGGGGATGATTTTGCTGACAGCACCTCAAATCACGCATCATCTTGTTCATCTCTGAGTGACAGTACTAGTCTATTTCTGAGTAACAAGGCAGAGATGAATGATGCTGAATTTGAGGCAAGCGAGTCAATGAAGGAGATGTCCAACCCGAGCTGCATCTATAATGTGGTGACGGACCTCGTCATGGAGTTATTCAAGGACATCGAAACGGAGTTGGGCATGCCTGAGAACGGCAGCTCGTGGGAGCCGTTGTGTCTCACCGATGCTGCAATAGTGTCGGTGTGCGTAATGGAAGATGTCTCTGGAGAGTCCGACATAGAAGCAGCCGTGGACCGCACAAGGGAGCTCCGTGTGTTCTTCACTGAGACCACCAAGAGGCGGATCCTCAGCTCAGTGTACAAGGAACTCAGGGTTAACCTGCCCCATGGCAAGAAAGAGATCACCTCTGCCATCAGGGCTGCCGTGTCCATGGAGGTGGAGAGGCTCCTGGCTGACTTTCCAGCTTCCTCTGTGGACTCCTCTTCCTCTTCATCTGTCTCCGACTCCAGAAGAGCAGAGACATTGTCGGCTTTGTCGCCTGAGTCCTCCACCTTTCGGGGAAGGCCGGTGACAATTCATGAGGACACGTTTTGGGAGATCTTTTACAGGCTGCTGTTACACTTGCCCTGTTCAGATACCATCCTGGATGTAGACAAAATGGTGGATGACGTCACCAAGAGACTGTCTAATGTACAGTGGGTAACCACCACCACAAACTGGAGCCAAGTCAATGCATGCTTGGAAGAGAACGATATCATCAGTCTGCTGCGGTATGTCCGGGTGTCGCTGCTTCAAAAATACCCCGTGGACAAGATGAAGAACCTCACGCAGGAGAAGGTGCCAAAGTTCCGCAGCAGACTGATTAAATATGTGCTGAGAGCCATCAACCTCCAGACAGCCAACAGACCAAGCTCAACAGGAAGCGGACGGATCGGGATGAGCGGGATAAGTGTTGGCTGTGATAACTGTAAGTATTGCAGATGCGCTAATTAATATTCATATTAACTTGTGTTGTAATGAAGCACTTTAAAGTGACAACAGTGTGAATGACATCATACTGTGAATGGACTCTTAGTGTTGCTGTCGCGTGAAAACCTTGTACCTCCAAAATGTGAACTTTTCAGGTACAAAGAAAAACATTCTGCATTTTAAAGGTTATCCAATGAGGGTTGAAAGGGTTTCAAAACCCCAAGGGTTGTAGAATTTTCTCAATCCATAGAGGACCATGTTACCCTTCAGTTGAAGTTGAAACATGAAAATACCCAAAATTAGAGTTGTAGGGTTTTCTCGTGACAACAGCCATAGATAATTAGATAAATGTATGGATGATAAAATACTGATCTGTCTCTATCTATTCATCAGGGAGCGAAGAGGAACCACTGAACAAGAAGAAGAAGAAGAAGAAGAAGGGAATAAGAGGTTTCTGCAGCCGAGCGCTGAAAGCCATAAGGCGTTGCTTCTCCTGCTGCACCAAACCACAGGACATGGAAGACGACATGGAGGATGACATGGAGAAGACTAAACCTAGTGATTTTTCCTCACCTAGGAAGGCACACCAGCGGCTGCTGTTCTCAGTTGGACGTTTAGAGTTCTACAGGTTAAAAAGAAAAGACTGAGACATCTGTCTGTGTGCAATTGGCCTTTAAATGATTAATAAATAAAGGAATAATTTGAATTGGCCATTTGACTGTCTGGTCATCTTTAAGGCTAAAGATAGGCTAGTATAAAGTGATACTTATTTCACAATGGCTAAACTTGCAATAACACTTTTTGATATTAATAATACAAGTAATAATACCAAGTCTCATCCTGCACTCCACTGCATCCCAGTGAATACAGGGTTTTCGTGAATGTGTAAATTGTACATTTTTAATGTTATAGAATCATGCTATTTTATACATGGATGAACAGTTATTTTCCTTTTATACACACAGGGTGGTAGGGTTACTACAGTGGTACATTATCAATTTCAATTTATTTAAAGTGCATTATCACAAAGTCCCAACACACTTTACAAAAGCTAAATTTAAAAGAACAGTAAAACATATAGCTCATATCACAAATAATATGATATAATATTATAACAGATAGTATAAAACAAGGGGAGAAAAAGAAATTTAGAAAGAACAGTAAAAACAGCTCATATCGCATAGAATATGATATAATGTCACATAAGATAGTATAAAACAAGGATGAAACGATACAAAAGAAATAAAACGGTACATAAGGAAGAAGAATGTTACATGATATATTGGATATTGGACCAGCTAGACTATTTAGGTTACACCATAGAATTTAGAGAATAAGTATGTTTTAACTTTTGCTTTAAAAACAGAAATGGAGCTTGCCTCTCTAATTGGGGTGGGGAGAGCATTCCACGGGTAAGGGGCGCGAAAAGAGAAATCTCTGCTCTGCAGCTGAGTTTTTATTCACCCTTGGGGGTTGAGAGATAGCCAGCATGTTGTGATCGTAGGAGGCGAGGTGGAGTATAAGCTGTAACGAGTTCTGAGAGGTAGGATGGTGCCAGACCGTTACATGCTTTATAAGTTAGGAGAAGGATCTTAAGTCTGCTCCTGCCTGTACTGGGAGCCAACGTAGGCTGATCAATATGGGGGTGATGTGATCATTGTCCCCCACCAAAGGGGGGACTATGGATCGGTCTCCGTCCGTCCGTTCGTTCGTTCGTTAGTTAGTCACACTGTAACGTTGACTTTGTGCCGCTAGGGGGCGGCATTGACAATGAATGGGGACTCAGTGGTAAAGCAATACAGTTAAAGTAATCATAGGTAACATAATAGTCTACACACACTACACACTTGGAGACATCAGACTGGGTTGATGTGTTGAAGTGAGAGTCAATGGAGAATTTTTGGGCAAACCTCTAACCACAAGACACTGTAGTTATTGTACAGTTGTTGGACTGTTGTACTGTTATTGCACTCATCACTGCACTACCACTGTGCCGTCAGTGTTGACTACTTATATCATATTACCACTTACCTACTGTGCAATACCATATATCACTTATCATTTAGCATTTATATTATTCATAACACTCACGCTCCTGGTGTTGTATGTTATATTGTATATTGTATTATAAATTGTATTGTAGTGTACATTGTGTAATGTACGGATTGTATTTATTGCGTATTGCAGTTCTTATATTTTGTACTGTATTGAGTAAAAACAGGACAATTACAGTTACTACATTTCAAGATATAACTTGTAAGCCTAATTCTGAGGAGAGTAGGCAACAGAAATATATGGTCAATCTGTCCTTTCATTGTCCCATACCAAAATGCTTATACAATTTCACTCATATTTCAAGTACACTCAGCAATCACTGACTGACCCAAGGGTGGAACTACATCACTGGTGGGGGACAACATGTTTACTATTTGCTTGTATTTCTTAGTTCCGGTTAAAATTCTGGCTGCAGCATTTTGGACCAATTGGAGTGGTTCAAGAGCTGAAATTGGGAGGCCAGAGAAGACAGAATTGCAATAATCAAGCCTTGATGATGAAGCCAAATGCGTGAATTAAAGTTACCGAGTTCCCCCAGTGATAGAATTGGTCAGATTTTGGTGATGTTTCGGAGATGAAAAAATGCTGACTTAGCAATGGCCTTAATGTGAGATTCAAAAGAGAAGGAGGAGTCAAAAATTACACCCAGATTTTTTACTGTTTCACTTTACGATATAGTACAGCCATCAAGGTTTACTGTGAGGTTTTGAAACTCTTCAAAACGCTTATGTTAAGCTGGTCCAACAAGTTACAGTTTGGTTTTTCCTGCAAAAAGTTCTCTGACATCCAGGTTTTAACCTCAGCTAAACTTGCCTCTAAATTTAAGAGGTTGGCAGTGTTATCTGGGCTGATAGGCATATACAACTGGGTGTCATCTGAATAGCAGTGAATATTAATGTAGTGTTTGCGAATAATATCAGATCCTTATGTTTGGTACTGAGGAGTAGCCGCTGCGCTACAAGTCCACATACAGCGCTGTGAGCCCTTTCAGCACCAGGGAGCTGGCCAGATTCTAGACTGCTTTGATTAGGGGGCAGTAACAGATGTTGGTTGGTTACCAACTATCGTGTTAATATGACTGTTCTTCAGGACTGTAAGCTAGCTAGATAGCTGTGAGTCCAGACGCCAACAGACCATCAGATCACAGCTGAAGTCTGCATCCACAGCAAATCTAATAACTAATGTAGCCTGAAAACGCCATACTTCATCTTTGGATGAAGAAAATTATTAGAACACAGAAAAAGCAACCACTGAAAATGTCGATTTATTGGCCTTTTTACCGCGTCATCGCCATTCTGATAAGCAGTGCAACGCAGACGGTGGGACTGTTTTGAAGGGAGCACCTGCTGGGGAGGCAGCACGGGGCAGAACATCCGAGAAGGCCACTGAAGCTGCCCGATCGATCACCGAAAGTTGCGGCAAGTCACCGGTAAGTCAGTAGGCCAAGGTTACCTTGTTTGTACAGCTACCTTATCAGCTTTATTTGTTTAAAAATCCGTTAATTTAGTTGCTGGGTGCGCTAGCCAAACTCCTACCACTAAAAGGCTAGCTTAACGGTAGCGCCAGTCAAGCTTATAAAGAACTAAACCCCAACTTGCTTGTCCATATATATTCTTTTAATGATTTAATGATTTGTTTAAATGATTTAAGTCGACCAGGGAGCTTTTTATGTGTAATAATGCATTGATAGCGGCGTGATATGCTGTTGTAAATTAACGCGCCAAATTTAAATCTGTCAATTTATCGGTAATATCAATCTGTTTATAAGCAACTAAAGCAGATTAATTAATTAGTTGATAGAATATGTTCTTTTCTTCAAATCTTTCGGGTCGAGTTGTGAATTGGCCATGTATTTGTTTCTACTATTAACAACGACAAAGCAAGCCGTTTCAATGGAGTTCAGCGTACAGTTTTCCGCTAACGTTATACAACTTGTGTGCTATTTAGCTTGCAGGAAGCTGTTTGCTCTGGCGAGCCGCAACCGTTTCTGATGGCGTTATTTAAACAGATAAAGCTTATTTAAAAAGGGAAAGCTAAGGTATGTTTTGCATCGGCCATCTACAGCTACTCTGGTATGTAAAACGTGACACTAACAATTGTAAAACACGGACGGCGTTTATGGAATATGATTTGGCCATATTATAGTGATTTGACCGTGGGCCGTTAGAGAGAGAGACAGAGACAGACACTCTTAACACGCTCCTGAAAAAACGAAAATTTTTGGATTCCAAAGTGGGACAGACTATTAAATAATCAAAACACAGTGACTTTTAAAAACTTAAGAGACTATTTTTTGTTTTTCTTCAAAAAGTTAACTCAAGAGTGTTAAAGAAAACAAGAAAAACAAAGTTGAAGACTACCATACCAAACTGGACTACTACAAAAGCTAACCAAGAAGAGCTAACTTAGCAAACCTGGACTCATTTCGACTAAAGTGAGCAATATTGACAAGAAAACTACAATAACTGCATCTTTAAAGAACCCTACAAAAGAGGTAGGCTTTGAAGAAAACAAAATATTTTTTGAAAATCTCAGAAATCAGCTATTTTGAGCCAAGCTAAAGCTAAAGCTAGCTGACAGTCACGCTGCCTCTGCACAGGACAGTTAAAAATTGTTACATTCTGGTTGCTATGGAAACCATGCCTGCACAGAGCAGAGAGGTGAAGTTTCCCAGAGAGTGCAAGAGTGCACATGCCAAGAAGAAGTACAAGGAGAAACTTCTAAAAGACAACCCTGATATACTCTTTGCCGACTTCATCTATCTCAACAATAAGAAGATAAAAAACAATTTGATCTTCCACACTGCACAGATTTCTACATGGAAATCTGCTATCTGTAACCAATACAAATTCACAATTAAAGAAGGCATCGTAAGAATCACAATCTGCAATGACGAGGCCCTCGATACAGACAACCCACTGTTAACTGTCACCTATTACACCAGAGGAACTGTGCTGCTGCAGGGCAATGAGACTAGCCTGAAATCTTTTGAACAGACTTTTCCCTCGCTCAAAGCACAAGTAGAGAAAGAGACGGACTGTGCCCCTGTAGCCTGTTCAGACTCTGAGGAGGACAGCCCCGAGACAGCGGCCCTCTCCCCCCCTCCTTCCGCCGGTGACAGACAGCTGAGAGAGAGCCTGGCCCTGCTGGAGATGGACCTGGCAGAGTTTAAAGTCGAGATGAAACGGCATTTCGAGAGTATCTAACTTCCGTATCGTGACGTATTTCCGAGTGAAACAGGAAAGACAGGCGGGACATAACGTTGGGAGGAATTTGATTTGAACGTTGAAAAGTGGGTGTGTCATAACACCCGAAGACACACCGAAGTACCGTGCTGTTGCTAGCTAGCTAACTAATGAATCTTAGCCTCTTAGCTCTGTGCGCTAAAAGTTGAAGATTGATTGATGGGTGGATGTCATGATATTATTGGTTGAAATTAGTTACAGGCATGCTTACGTAAGCACACGGCATATTTTGTTTTACAGGAAGAAAACATGATTGAATTTTGATATAAGAATACAATGAAATTGATTTTTGGTATTTTTTTTGGCATATATTGTTAAATAGGTGCACAGTATGACCGGGGATGTGATCTAAAAGGGTTAAAAAGGCATTTTTCATTTCATCTCGTCTTTAAAGAGCTCAGCCAGGCCAGGCTCTCAGACTCCAGCACCAGCAGCCCCATCCAGCAGCTCAGAGAGGAGGTCCAGCAGCTGAAGACGGAGTGTCAGACCACCGTAGCTGAGCTCAGAGAGTCTCTGAGAGCGGTGCAGGAGGAAAATAAGAACCTGCATACACAGATGTTTCAGATGAACAAAGATGCTGAAAGAAGAGAAAAATCCCTCACCAGTGAACTGCAGCACCTGAGAGAACAGCTCCACATCGCCAGGACCTCCAACCACACAGACAAACACACTAACAATCACACACACCCTGATACAGACACATATAGCCAAACACCCACTGATGCACAGACAGGTACTACAAACACACCCACACATAGCCTTTCTCACTGTTCAGGTCAGCCAACTAAGACCCCCACTGACACACACACAGTCCCTGAGACACAGCCCCCTCCAAGCAGACCAGCTGAGCAGACTCTACATGTGGCCCTCCTGATGGACTCCAACCGCAGATTCCTCGATCCCCAGAAGCTCTTCCCTGGACATCTGGTAACAGCAAAGCGCTGCAGTACAACCGGCCACGCACAGCAGCTCCTGAGGAAGGAAATCCTGGGAAATCCACAGTGCATCATCGTCCACACCGGCACCAATGACATCCACTCCCTTCACAGCGGCACTGCTGAGGCTGTGCGGAAAGTGGCTGAGAAGGCCAACAAGGAGTTCCCCGACTCTCGTATTGTGATTTCCACACTCTTGCCGCGGCACGACATTCCTCCACGTCATCAATGGGATTAATAGTGATATCCGCCGAGGATGTGCTTCCTTACCTAATGTACACCTTGCACATCATCCTGGGATCAGCCTGCATGACATGTATGATGGAATCCACCTGCATGATATGGGTGTGCGGACTCTTGCGAAGACCCTTAAAGATGCTGCCCTGGGCCGCAACCCCTACACACCCAGCTACCTACCATCTGCAGGAAATCACCGCCCGCCACACCCATACACCCCCAGGTACACCCCTTTCCCACCTGGAAGACCCAACGACGATGCCGAAGCCCCTTCATTTCCGTGCCGCCGCGCCCCCCCATTCTTACCTGCAATCCCACCTACTACTCATCTACCTGCAACTCCCCGTCCAAACACAGCTTCACACTTCCCAGCACCAAATCATAGGCAAGGTAAACCTCCAGTCACAAAACGCCCCACACAACAAAAGCCTGAGAGCTACGCTGCAGCTGTGGCCCGACCCACTTCTACTGCCACACCCACACCCGGCCCCCCAGCATCCAGTGAACTAGGGGAAATAAAAGAGATGCTGCACACGCTGTGCACCAGGCTACTGTTGGGCCGATAAGAGACCAAAAAAAACAAAAAAACAAGTCAAGTTACTTTACCACATTATAGTCTCTGATGTTAAACTTATAGAATTATTTGAATTGATACAAGGATCTAATAATAACAATAAACCTACTACTAATAAGAATAAATAACCAATATAGATATATTACTATATAAATTAATTAATGTCAAATGATCTTTTCTTTTAGTCTGTTCCATTAAGGATATCCATTTTAATGATTCTAAATGCGTTCATTCTGTTTGAGTTGTTGGAATATCCAGGGTCTGAACTCTTCAGCCTTTGGCCTGAAAAGCACAAACCCTGAATTTCTCAGGAGCATTCACAATGCTGACATCATTATCCTAACGGAGACTTGGTGCCGCAAAGACACACCTACATCCTGTCCCTCAGGCTTCTATGAAATCATTGTACCCTCACAAAAACTAAGCACAACCCATCGTGGTCGAGACTCCGGAGGAATTTTGGTGTGGTATAGAGAGGATCTTGCCGACCACATTTCTATAATTAATATAGGCAAATCACACTGCTGGCTAAAACTAAACAAAAAAATTGGCATAACAGAAAATGACATTTACCTCTGTGCAGTATATATCCCTCCAGTAGAATCTCCTTACTATGAAGAGGAATACATTAATGACTTCCACTCACAAATAAGCCATTTCCAGGCCCAGGGAAATGTGCTGCTATGTGGTGATTTCAATGGTCGAACTGGATCTGAATCTGACCAAATTGATTCACAAGGCAATAATCATGTGTTTGGTCAAAACTCCCTATACCTTACACCAACTCTCCCAAAGAGAAACAGTCTGGATAACACTGTCAATAAGAGTGGTAAAGAGCTAGTGCACCTTTGTCGAGCCTTAGGTCTGTACATGCTTAATGGTCGGATCAGAGGGGATTCTTTAGGGAGATTTACATGTTGTTCAGCACTTGGAGCTAGTGTAGTTGACTATGCAATTACTGACATGGATCCCACCTCTTTCAATGCATTCACTGTCAGGAGACAAACTCCTCTTTCAGACCACAATCAAATTAATACCTATATAAAAACTATTAGGCAACACAGAAAAGAACCCTGTAAGTTGTACAAACTCCCTAAAACATACAGATGGAATACAGAAAGTCCAAAAGAGTTTATAAATGCCCTAAAATCAGAACAGCTAACAAACAAAATTATTAACTTTACTGACAAACCTTATGAAAACAATCCATCTGGAGTCAATCTGGTTGTCAAAGAAATTAGCAATATTTTTGAAACGGCAGCAATTATGGCTGACCTGTTACAAAGTAACAAAAAGCGAAAGAAACATACGAAAACTGAAAAATGGTTTGACGATGAATGTAAATCAATAAGAAAAGAACTACGCAAAATGTCCAGCCTAAAACATCGCCAGCCAGAGAACTTAAACTTCAGAAAAGATTACTGTATAATTCTAAAAAAATATAAAGACACTCTGCTGAAGAAAAAACGAAACCATACCAATGAAACCCTTCAAAAAATTGAAGGCTCAATTAAACAGAATCAGTTCTGGAAAATGTGGAATAACTTGAACAAAACAAAACCACAAGACCTACCTATTCAAAATGGTGAAATCTGGAAAAAGCATTTTGAAAACCTTTACAGTGAAATCCTACCCAGGGAACTATATTCTAATTATAATCTGATCAAACAAAAACTACAATTACTAGAATGCACTATTAAAGACAACCAAAATCCACTTGATTTCCCTATTACTCAAGAGGAATTGGCTGAAAAACTAAAAACTCAGAAATCCAAAAAGGCTTGTGGTCCTGACAGCATCAGAAGTGAAATGCTTAAAAACAGCACACCTGAGCTGCAGAGAGCAGTGCTCAAATTATTCAACCTTGTCCTGAATTCTGGCTGTTTTCCTGACATCTGGAGCCAAGGGTTTATTACCCCGATATACAAGAGTGGTGACAAATTGGATCCTAATAATTTCAGAGGCATTTGTGTGAGCAGTAATCTGGGGAAGTTATTTAGTAGCATTTTAAACAATCGAATCCTAACCTTCCTTAACGAACACAATGTCCTGAGCAAAGGTCCAATTGGATTTCTCCCAAATCACCGTACTACGGACCATATTTACACCCTGCACACCCTAATCAATACACATGTAAACCAAACCAAAAATGGAAAAAATTTTGCATGCTTTATTGACTTCAAAAAAGCATTTGATTCTATTTGGCATGAGGGATTATATTACAAACTTTTACAAAGTGCTGTAGGGGGTAAAGTATATGATGTAATAAAATCAATGTATTCGAAAAACAAATGCGCGATAAAAATTGGCGAAAAACGTACAGAGTTCTTCACCCAAAGAAGAGGAGTTCGGCAGGGTTGCGGCATGAGTCCAACATTATTTAACATTTATATTAATGAATTAGCGGTGCAGTTGGAACAATCTGTAGCTCCCGGACTCAGTCTACAAGATAAGGAAATCAAATTCCTGCTCTATGCAGACGACCTGGTGCTGCTGTCACCCACTGCACAGGGCCTACAGCAGCACCTGGACCTGCTGGAGAACTACTGCCAGACCTGGGCCCTGGCAGTAAACCTGAAAAAGACCAACATCATGGTCTTTCAAAAGAAGCCCAGATGTCAGGAACACAGATACCAGTTCAGTCTAGGCAGCACCGCCTTAGAGCACACCATGCAGTATACTTACCTCGGTCTAATCATTACTGCATCGGGTAATTTCAACATGGCAGTGAATGCATTAAAGGACAAAACTCGCAGAGCTCTATATGCAATACATAAGAAATTTTACAATAATGATATATCAATTCCAATTTGGTGTAAAATTTTTGATAGTGTAATTCAGCCCATTGCGCTGTATGGAAGTGAGGTATGGGGTCCACTCAGTCACCATAGCTACACTAGATGGGACAAGCATCCGACTGAAACCTTACATGCTGAATTCTGTCGATTAATCCTGAAAATTCAAAGGAAAACACCAACTAATGCATGTAGGGCAGAATTAGGCAGATACCCACTCATAATTCACGTCCAAAAAAGATCCCTAAAATTCTGGATGCATTTAAAATCAAGTCCCAAAGAGTCACTTCATTTCAAAACTCTCAAAACCCAAGAACTGAACCCTGAAAAGAGTCCTCTAAGTCAGCTGGTACTGAGACTAACTAACACACTAACAAATACCAACAAAAACTGTCCTCAGACCAGCACTGCTCTTAAAAACATAAAAGTCTATCAAATAATCAAAGACTGCAAGAACAATTATTTGAAACATTGGGACACTGAAACTAAAACTCAAAGTAAATTAGAATGTTATCGGACCCTAAAAAGTGAATTGGAGGAATATCTCTTGACTGTCAGAGATAAAAAGCAGAGACAGATCCTGACCAGGTACAGATTCAGTGACCACAGTCTGGCTGTAGAGAGGGGAAGGCACAAGAAAACCTGGCTCCCAAAAGAAGAAAGACTCTGTGGTCACTGCAGGACAGGTGAGGTTGAGACCGAGCTGCACTTTCTTCTTCACTGTACAAAATATGAAGATATAAGGAGGACATATTTTGACCCATTTAAAAATGCTGTTTCTGAATTTGATCAACTACCTGAAAATCATCAGTTACAATTAGTTCTAGGTGATGGAAAGACTGCAAAAACAGCAGCAAAATATGTGTTGAGTTGCCACAGCCTGAGGGACAGCAGCTGACTGTCCTCTGAAGACCCTGTCCATATAGTTCTACTGATGTTCAGACAGACAGACAGACGGATATACAGACAGACAGTTCTCTTAAGACTGTCCATATACAGTACTTCTATTGTTGTTCATCTGTTATTTCATGTTATGATGTGTAACAAAGGCACACTTCGTTACTAATCCTTTGCACTATTTGCACATTTGTACTGTACACTTGATTTATTAAATGGTTTGCACAGCATAGTTTGCACAGTAATATTTGCACAGCATTAATAATTGCAAACCGAGTCATGATTTAAAGTATTTTATTGAATATATATTTTACTAAACATTTTAAGTTTGTTTGTGTGAGGTATTTTATCTTGTCCTGCTGGAGCAGTTACTCAGCATGGGCAAGGACTGAAGCTCCACCTGAAGGAAACAAACAAATGTTCAGTACTTGACATGAAATGGGTTTTCATTGTTGGTTGAATGTCATGATTTGGTATGGGCAAGTGCAATATTTCTAAGTGCAATACCTTAAGTGCAATATATATTTCTAAGTGTAATACTACAGTGGTGCAATGTAAGGGTTTTAATTGTTGGTTCATGCAATCACTTACCTGTGCTGTCTTGTCTGTGTTCCAGGGTGTTCGGGCAAAAGAGTTCCCCGGGGTGTCCGAGCACCTATATATAGTTCCGGGAGGGACCATGTGATGGGATAGCAGAGGGGGTGTTGTGTGTGGGTGTTTGAACTCAAATGTATATTGTTTATATGTTGCAGTATTTATTGTTTGAGAGCAACATCTATTTAACTGTATGTATCTGATAGATATGTAGAATGGTAGGTTAAAGGGGGCAGTATATTGTATTGTTGAATGCTATTGTTCAAGTGACCCCTATAGTTGGTAGCATCCAGGTTGATTACCTGAAGCAGGGTATAAAAGGCTGCCAGTGTTCATCTGACTCTGTTATTGGTAGGACCCTGGAGAGCTGCTCACAGCCATGCTCTCCTTTTTGCAAACTAGCTTTGTTTTGTCTTGTCATGTCATTTTTGTGGGTGAATAAACACCTTTGGTTGCACCGTATCACCGCCTCTTTTGCTGTGAATCCAGCCGCTAATCGGGTC
The DNA here is from genome assembly GCF_048128805.1 of Centroberyx gerrardi. NCBI lineage: Eukaryota > Metazoa > Chordata > Actinopteri > Beryciformes > Berycidae > Centroberyx > Centroberyx gerrardi. Next base: position 7,568,839 of record NC_136000.1, read on the forward strand.
AAGCCTAACATGATGGATTTGTGTAATGTCTGTTTTGTGAGACAAATGTATGTTTTACCTTTCTTTCATTTTTATGGATGAGCACTATCAGTGCACATTTGCTTTGGCAATATTGTTACACAACTGTCATGCCAATAAAGCTTATTGAATTGAATTGAGAAGGTAGAGACTGCTATTGTAACCTCATGGCTATGATTTGACCACTGACCACATGGCCTCAAGTGTAAATTTGTTTTTATACAACAGTGTATAGAATAGCTATGACTTATGATTTTATAATTTAATCATATGTTGAATGTTACAGGACATGGTGAGGCGCCTCCATAATTCAGAGGAAAATCAAAGGCGTTTTAATCCATCCGAGAGGTATGAAATATTACAGGAAGTCAAGAAGCTGGTTCTTGTACATTTTTATTGTACATGAGGGGCATCCCCAGATAATTTATTTCCATGCCAATGTCCTTTTCAGCTTCAGATCCCCACACAATGTGGCAGTTACGGCATCATTGGAGAAGTCAAAAAGAGCCTGGATGTTCCTGAGGTGCTCATAAAATGTAAGCTGGGTTCATAATTTGGGAATAAAAGTACATTTTGATGTTATTATAATTGTCCACTCTGGATGATAATGCACTACTTAAATTTAATGAAAGCAGATGGAGTCGTAAGGTTTGGAGTGGTGAATCAATAGGCGTTATGCCCAACTTACTTCCGCATTCTGTTAAAACAGATTTACTAGTTTCCGGTTCAGTGTTACTGAAAGCTTGTTGTTGTAGCAGCTACATGTGGATATGGCGTTGTTTTATTCACGGCGTCTTCGGGAGCTGCCAGAGATGAGCATTTCCAATGTACATCGTATATGCAGTTTGACCTCCAAGACTCCAAAACTGGATAAAGGGTTTAAGCTGTATGCTTCTTCATACATCTGTGACTATGAGGGTAGCTGTCTGCTAGCTAGCCCGCTAGTTATCTAGCTAGCTCACTACCTAACACTGTTGTTAAGAGAGTCTCACCCAGCAAGTTTCTGATTAATGATTGCTATATATGTAGATGCCTACATAATCACGTTGTCATTTTATTTTCACCAGTGTCAAACAGAGACAGGCTGACTGGGGAAATCGGTATCAGGGCAGCTGTCACAGGGGGACCTGGTCATGATCCCTGATTAGCCTACTCCTATTCTAAGAGGCTTGATAAATATATTATATTTAATATATTGAAAAGTATTCAACTCGAAAGTATTTATCTTTGGCACTCGGCCTGCAGCCTCGTGCCTACGACCGAATCACAGCCGTGCTGATATACAGTACAACAGCACTCCCTCATGTGATATTGCTTAATTATATAGGGAAATTACTGACGATCATTCTATAGTTGCTTACTTTACTAATTTAGCCAGGAATAATCTGTACTAGTTAAAGGTAACCGCTAACCTTAGACAATATGACAGAGCAGTAGCCATCTGCCATCCGGTTAAATCAACAATAACAACAACTTTTTTTTCCAAAAAGAATCATACCACATTATCAAGATAAGGCTGTGATGCTTGTGGCAGATAGCTGGAAGATCCAAATATGAATCAGATTTATCAGAATCGCTGTACAGTTTATTAAAAATGCTTTTGTTTTTACCTGAAACTGGTTCCTTTCAGTCCGGTTGCAGCACACCGAAGGGACTGCCCTCCATTGCAGACGAGCGCCATCTAAGTTTGACAAAGTACATCTAAACCCGATACAACTCCATCTAAATCTCAGGCATAGTAACTGTTTGTATTATTCTGCAAGATTTGATGCTACAAATGGTTAAATATATGCCTGCACGCTAAATTACAGGTTACACTCGTCACCTGAAACCTAATGTAGGAAAACAGCACACACAGCTTTATTGGCTGGCTCATAATCCAAAATGTTATCAAATACTTTTCATTGATCATTAGCTGGTACTATGCCACACTTGACTGACCTCTAGTGGTGTAAGACCTGCACTATCTCGTCAAGACAGCAGCGGTAGTTTACAAATATCAAGAGTTGCAAAATTATGAGGCTATTTCTGACTGTATTACTGAAAATTACAATTAAAATACAGGGTTTACACCTTATAAAGATAACCCAAGCCTAGTTTCTGCAATTATTTTCAACATTTTGTCATTTTTAATTTTATGTCTCTGTAGCTCCTGGAGGCCTGGGCTGCTGTCTTTAGGGAGGAGGAGAAAGAATTGTGGGAAGGCGTAACCCAGGACCTGATGAGTGATGAGGACGATGATCATGATGGAGCTGGAAGGAAGACATGGCGAGTGAGGAGACCGACGTTTAGAGGCGTGGACCTCTCAGCACTGTCAGAAGTTGCAGCTCTGCCTTGAGAGTGACCATGGCAACTCACACAACTAGAGTCAGCCCTAGACATTATTTTTGTCCTATTACACCCATGCCTTCCTTCCATACCACCAGCTCTCCTGCAATGCGTAGATGGCTTCAGATGATAAATACTTGAAGTTATACAAATACTATAATGTTCTTTACTGTTGATCCTTTTGTTTTTTAGTAGGGATTGATAATAACAGTTGTCTATAAAATGGCACAAAGTAGTAGACTAGCTAATCATTTATTTTAAAAGCCATTGACTTTGTTGAAGCATTAAGGAATGAATGTAAATTCACTGAAATTATAATAAACGGACATAATTAAAAGATTGTGTACAATTATTAAATTGAATAATTTCACTGCTTTTAAATGTACTTTTCAACAGCTGATTGTGAATTCCTGTTGTAGCATATTCAAAACCAAATAGTTTTCAAGATTTCTGAGAAAGGGACAGCTGTATTTCCAAGTATACCATGGTTCTTGTGTGCTTTTAGGACAGGGGTTATCAAATAATCCCAAATAAATGGGAACCCCATCTGTATCATCTAATGTTTACATCTTCTTGTTTGAATTTATCCAGTGTTGTATCTTGTTAGCTAAAAACATGTAAAGGGTATTTAAAATAATTAATAATTAATCAATAATTAAAAGAGAGGACGGGAGGGGGGCATAGGAAAGCCCTGTGTTCCACGGACTTTTCTGGCAAATATACATTGATGTGGGCGGAGATAATCGGCCTTTTCCGGACGTGTTTGGACCATGTGTGCAGGTGCACGGAGATTCCCGGTGAGTGTACAGTGATATCTGGTCATTTGCGACAGTATACGGGAGTGCGCTGACATTTAACGAGGCGTGTACAGTGACAGAAATCTGCGGTACACAAAAGTTGTGCGTTCTCGGGGTATTACGGACGTGTGGCGGCCCGAATATCTCCTGGCACGTCGCCAGACATGTCCGGATACAGTGCGTTTCCATACGCGTGTACAGAGATGTACAGGACGGAAACGTAACTTTTCGTCCAGTGTATAGCAAACCGGCAAAAAGAACTCCAATTAAATGATTAATAGTAACGAACTATAAGCTATTTCATAAATATGGCAGGATTGTTCAATCAGCGTGAATTTAGTGCATGGAATTCCTGGAATGCGCTTTTACGCACACCCTCATCTCATATTTCATATAGCCTCTCGTACAGTTATGCTGATTGGTGTTTATGTCCATGTTTATTGCATGCACACCCGTTTAACCTGGTTTGGACATAAACAACAAGCATCATCATGTGCCAGAAAAACCCTCAGTACCAAACATAATTATCTCGTTCCCACGCATTACTAAGTCGTGGCCACGCATTAGGATCCCACGCGTTACTAAGTCGTGGCCACGCATTATTTTATTAACATGAGATGTCACCAGAGGGGCTCCGTAGAAGAGCTATAAGATAAAATGCTATTTTTACTGTGAAACTGCGCTGCCTGACTGGGCCGCGTCTCCCAGTCAGTGGTCTTCAAAGCGCTCTGACACCATAATGGGCTCAATATGACGTGCCGTTGTGTGTAGGCTATTTAACGGCCAGCACTGACGGGAATGGCTCTATGTTACTTTGGATATCAAGAAGACAAGACGAGTGACCATAAGGAGCCAGAGACACAGGAGTCTACTATTCAGCAATTGTTTATGATTGCGCTGGAGGAGCCAGCGGAGGTGGTGAGTAGCCTATTTCGTCCGTTTTTCTATTACTTTTCATGAACTAGGCCTACATTAGGTACAGTATATGTACAGTATATATATATTATTGATTTTTGCTAAGGAAAAGCACAAAGTCCACATGGATCTGTAGATAAATGAGCAGTCAACAGCAGTCAGTAAAGTTTAGCAGCCTACTGTTAATTAGTAGAGTCCCAACATTGTTTTAGTTCTGAACAAGGCCAGAGCATTATGTAAAATAAAGCCTTTTGTTTCTTGCATCTCCAACATAAGACATCTTTGGGTGCATTTTGTGTAGTCTTGCTGGTGTAAAGTAGCCTAAACTCTGTGTAAAAGTTTAAATTGTAGTGTTTTATGTCTCAAATTAGAACAGAAAGAGTAAGCTGTATCCCAGAGTGTTTCTTGGTATCAGATTAATTACAGAGGGCTTGAGTTCATCAAAACTGTGTTGCTTAGTTTGGATCAAATGCCTTACTTGTAAGTGGAATCATAGTAAGGGATATTATACTTTGTCTGCAATTTATTAAATGAAAGTAACAGACCTTTATTAAAAATGTATTGGACTTCTATAATACCTTTGGGCAAAGACGTGTACCTCCAAATAGAAGCAAAAGGTGATAGTGGGGAAGCCCCTTTCACAAATTGATGTGATACTTCCCATATTTCCAGGGAGTTAAGAATAATAGGATTTTTTGTAATACTTTTTAAACTCCAAAATAGAGAATATGATTTAATTGGTGTGGGGTCACCTCTTGACTTTTCCATTTTTACCCAAGCATTCTGAGATTGTACCAACCATTGTCCATTGCTCTTGGCTGGGTTGCCCAGTAATAAAGTAATATTTGGCAATCCCAAACCTCCTGCTCTTTAAATAAATAGGTCTGAATAGGATATTCATTTCAACTATGTTCTGCCTAAAAAAAATTGTGAGGATCTTCCATGTTAAAATGTCGCTTTGTATCTGTGATAATAGGGGGAGATAGATAATTTTGTTTTTTATGTTTTTTTAGATAGATTATGCACATTTTCAGTGCAAAAAAGCAGTGGTCTATGTGTGTGTGCACTTGTGCGTTTTTGTCTGTGCGTGCTTGTGTGTGTACATGTGTCCCTCCCTTTCCCGCTTTCATTCCCTGCAGTACTAGTAGCTAATCTGGTTTTTACCAGTCACTAGAGTTACTAGTCATCAATTCTTGCTCCTATATAAGAAGTAACCTCAGTCAAACAGGGACTTGGTAACTAGCACCACACCTTTTCATCCTTTTTTTTTGCTGGAAGACTTTAGATTTAACTGTGGATGGGGCTCCCCAGGTAGACAGTAATATTCTGTTAATTGGTATATTTATGACAGCAGGGATACCCAGTCACAGAGTATCAAAGATTCATGTAAACAGCTTAACCTGAATAAGACCCTAACCAGAGTATTTCAAACATAGTCAGTGACATTTACATGCAGAGTAACCTAGCTATTGGCAATACTCCAATTAACCTCTCCTGTCTTCTTTGCATCTTTCCTGTTTCCATGATCCAGGACCAGCAGCAGAAAGACATCAACGCTGCCCCATCCACCTCCTCGCCGTCCAATCGGCAGCCACGCTGCATTGTCGTGGAATCTGCATACCCTGAATCAGGAAGCCCTGGCAATGATGAAATTTTCTTTGCCTCCCCTCCTGATCTTGAGGGGGATGATTTTGCCCCATCCACCTCCTCGCCGTCCAATCGGCAGCCACGCTGCATTGCCGTGGAAACCGCATACCCTGAATCAGGAAGCCCTGGCAATGATGTCATTTTCTTTGCCTCCCCTCCTGATCTTGAGGGGGATGATTTTGCCCCATCCACCTCCTCGCCGTCCAATCGGCAGCCACGCTGCATTGCCGTGGAATCCGCATACCCTGAATCAGGAAGCCCTGGCAATGATGTCATTTTCTTTGCCTCCCCTCCTGATCTTGAAGGGGATGATTTTGCTGACAGCACCTCAAATCACGCATCATCTTGTTCATCTCTGAGTGACAGTACTAGTCTATTTCTGAGTAACAAGGCAGAGATGAATGATGCTGAATTTGAGGCAAGCGAGTCAATGAAGGAGATGTCCAACCCGAGCTGCATCTATAATGTGGTGACGGACCTCGTCATGGAGTTATTCAAGGACATCGAAACGGAGTTGGGCATGCCTGAGAACGGCAGCTCGTGGGAGCCGTTGTGTCTCACCGATGCTGCAATAGTGTCGGTGTGCGTAATGGAAGATGTCTCTGGAGAGTCCGACATAGAAGCAGCCGTGGACCGCACAAGGGAGCTCCGTGTGTTCTTCACTGAGACCACCAAGAGGCGGATCCTCAGCTCAGTGTACAAGGAACTCAGGGTTAACCTGCCCCATGGCAAGAAAGAGATCACCTCTGCCATCAGGGCTGCCGTGTCCATGGAGGTGGAGAGGCTCCTGGCTGACTTCCCAGCTTCCTCTGTGGACTCCTCTTCCTCTTCATCTGTCTCCGACTCCAGAAGAGCAGAGACATTGTCGGCTTTGTCGCCTGAGTCCTCCACCTTTCGGGGAAGGCCGGTGACAATTCATGAGGACACGTTTTGGGAGATCTTTTACAGGCTGCTGTTACACTTGCCCTGTTCAGATACCATCCTGGATGTAGACAAAATGGTGGATGACGTCACCAAGAGACTGTCTAATGTACAGTGGGTAAACACCACCACAAACTGGAGCCAAGTCAATGCATGCTTGGAAGAGAACGATATCATCAGTCTGCTGCGGTATGTCCGGGTGTCGCTGCTTCAAAAATACCCCGTGGACAAGATGAAGAACCTCACGCAGGAGAAGGTGCCAAAGTTCCGCAGCAGACTGATTAAATATGTGCTGAGAGCCATCAACCTCCAGACAGCCAACAGACCAAGCTCAACAGGAAGCGGACGGATCGGGATGAGCGGGATAAGTGTTGGCTGTGATAACTGTAAGTATTACAGATGCGCTAATTAATATTCATATTAACTTGTGTTGTAATGAAGCATTTTAAAGTGACAACAGTGTGAATGACATCATACTGTGAATGGACTCTTAGTGTTGCTGTCGCGTGAAAACCTTGTACCTCCAAAATGTGAACTTTTCAGGTACAAAGAAAAACATTCTGCATTTTAAAGGTTATCCAATGAGGGTTGAAAGGGTTTCAAAAGCCCAAGGGTTGTAGAATTTTCTCAATCCATAGAGGACCATGTTACCCTTCAGTTGAAGTTGAAACATGAAAATACCCAAAATTAGAGTTGTAGGGTTTTCTCGTGACAACAGCCATAGATAATTAGATAAATGTATGGATGATAAAATACTGATCTGTCTCTATCTATTCATCAGGGAGCGAAGAGGAACCACTGAACAAGAAGAAGAAGAAGAAGAAGGGAATAAGAGGTTTCTGCAGCCGAGCGCTGAAAGCCATAAGGCGTTGCTTCTCCTGCTGCACCAAACCACAGGACATGGAGGACGACATGGAGGACGACATGGAGAAGACTAAACCTAGTGATTTTTCCTCACCTAGGAAGGCACACCAGCGGCTGCTGTTCTCAGTTGGACGTTTAGAGTTCTACAGGTTAAAAAGAAAAGACTGAGACATCTGTCTGTGTGCAATTGGCCTTTAAATGATTAATAAATAAAGGAATAATTTGAATTGGCCATTTGACTGTCTGGTCATCTTTAAGGCTAAAGATAGGCTAGTATAAAGCGATACTTATTTCACAATGGCTAAACTTGCAATAACACTTTTTGATATTAATAATACAAGTAATAATACCAAGTCTCATCCTGCACTCCACTGCATCCCAGTGAATACAGGGTTTTCGTGAATGTGTAAATTGTACATTTTGAATGTTATAGAATCATGCTATTTTATACATGGATGAAGAGTTATTTTCCTTTTTATACACACAGGGTGGTAGGGTTACTACAGTGGTACAGTATCTTATTTAATTTGAGTTCAAGTTCAATTTATTTAAAGTGCATTATCACAAAGTCCCAACACACTTTACAAAAGCTAAATTTAAAAGAACAGTAAAACATATAGCTCATATCACAAATAATATGATATAATATTATAACAGATAGTATAAAACAAGGGGAGAAAAAGAAATTTAGAAAGAACAGTAAAAACAGCTCATATCGCATAGAATATGATATAATGTCACATAAGATAGTATAAAACAAGGATGAAACGATACAAAAGAAATAAAACGGTACATAAGGAAGAAGAATGTTACATGATATATTGGATATTGGACCAGCTAGACTATTTAGGTTACACCATAGAATTTAGAGAATAAGTATGTTTTAACTTTTGCTTTAAAAACAGAAATGGAGCTTGCCTCTCTAATTGGGGTGGGGAGAGCATTCCACGGGTAAGGGGCGCGAAAAGAGAAATCTCTGCTCTGCAACTGAGTTTTTATTCACCCTCGGGGGTTGAGAGATAGCCAGCATGTTGTGATCGTAGGAGGCGAGGTGGAGTATAAGCTGTAACGAGTTCTGAGAGGTAGGATGGTGCCAGACCGTTACATGCTTTATAAGTTAGGAGAAGGATCTTAAGTCTGCTCCTGCCTGTACTGGGAGCCAACGTAGGCTGATCAATATGGGGGTGATGTGATCATTGTCCCCCACCAAAGGGGGGACTATGGATCGGTCTCCGTCCGTCCGTTCGTTCGTTCGTTCGTTCGTTAGTTAGTCACACTGTAACGTTGACTTTGTGCCGCTAGGGGGCAGCATTGACAATGAATGGGGACTCAGTGGTAAAGCAATACAGTTAAAGTAATCATAGGTAACATAATAGTCTACACACACTACACACTTGGAGACATCAGACTGGGTTGATGTGTTGAAGTGAGAGTCAATGGAGAATTTTTGGGCAAACCTCTAACCACAAGACACTGTAGTTATTGTACAGTTGTTGGACTGTTGGACTGTTATTGCACTCATCACTGCACTACCACTGTGCCGTCAGTGTTGACTACTTATATCATATTACCACTTACCTACTGTGCAATACCATATATCACTTATCATTTAGCATTTATATTATTCATAACACTCACGCTCCTGGTGTTGTATGTTATATTGTATATTGTATTATAAATTGTATTGTAGTGTACATTGTGTAATGTATGGATTGTATTTATTGCGTATTGCAGTTCTTATATTTTGTACTGTATTGAGTAAAAACAGGACAATTACAGTTACTACATTTCAAGATATAACTTGTAAGCCTAATTCTGAGGAGAGTAGGCAACAGAAATATATGGTCAATCTGTCCTTTCATTGTCCCATACCAAAATGCTTATACAATTTCACTCATATTTCAAGTACACTCAGAAATCACTGACTGACCCAAGGGTGGAACTACATCACTGGTGGGGGACAACATGTTTACTATTTGCTTGTATTTCTTAGTTCCGGTTAAAATTCTGGCTGCAGCATTTTGGACCAATTGGAGTGGTTCAAGAGATGAAATTGGGAGGCCAGAGAAGACAGAATTGCAATAATCAAGCCTTGATGATGAAGCCAAATGCGTGAATTAAAGTTACCGAGTTCCCCCAGTGATAGAATTGGTCAGATTTTGGTGATGTTTCGGAGATGAAAAAATGCTGACTTAGCAATGGCCTTAATGTGAGATTCAAAAGAGAAGGAGGAGTCAAAAATTACACCCAGATTTTTTACTGTTTCACTTTACGATATAGTACAGCCATCAAGGTTTACTGTGAGGTTTTGAAACTCATGCTTATGTTAAGCTGGTCCAACAAGTTACAGTTTGGTTTTTCCTGCAAAAAGTTCTCTGACATCCAGGTTTTAACCTCAGCTAAACTTGCCTCTAAGTTTAAGAGATTGGCAGTGTTATCTGGGCTGATAGGCATATACAACTGGGTGTCATCTGAATAGTAATGAATATTAATGTAGTGTTTGCGAATAATATCAGATCCTTATGTTTGGTACTGAGGAGTAGCCGCTGCGCTACAAGTCCACATACAGCGCTGTGAGCCCTTTCAGCACCAGGGAGCTGGCCAGATTCTAGACTGCTTTGATTAGGGGGCAGTAACAGATGTTGGTTGGTTACCAACTATCGTGTTAATATGACTGTTCTTCAGGACTGTAAGCTAGCTAGATAGCTGTGAGTCCAGACGCCAACAGACCATCAGATCACAGCTGAAGTCTGCATCCACAGCAAATCTAATAACTAATGTAGCCTGAAAACGCGATACTTCATCTTTGGATGAAGAAAATTATTAGAACACAGAAAAAGCAACCACTGAAAATGTCGATTTATTGGCCTTTTTACCGCGTCATCGCCATTCTGATAAGCAGTGCAACGCAGACGGTGGGACTGTTTTGAAGGGAGCACCTGCTGGGGAGGCAGCACGGGGCAGAACATCCGAGAAGGCCACTGAAGCTGCCCGATCGATCACCGAAAGTTGCGGCAAGTCACCGGTAAGTCAGTAGGCCAAGGTTACCTTGTTTGTACAGCTACCTTATCAGCTTTATTTGTTTAAAAATCCGTTAATTTAGTTGCTGGGTGCGCTAGCCAAACTCCTACCACTAAAAGGCTAGCTTAACGGTAGCGCCAGTCAAGCTTATAAAGAACTAAACCCCAACTTGCTTGTCCATATATATTCTTTTAATGATTTAATGATTTGTTTAAATGATTTAAGTCGACCAGGGAGCTTTTTATGTGTAATAATGCATTGATAGCGGCGTGATATGCTGTTGTAAATTAACGCGCCAAATTTAAATCTGTCAATTTATCGGTAATATCAATCTGTTTATAAGCAACTAAAGCAGATTAATTAATTAGTTGATAGAATATGTTCTTTTCTTCAAATCTTTCGGGTCGAGTTGTGAATTGGCCATGTATTTGTTTCTACTATTAACAACGACAAAGCAAGCCGTTTCAATGGAGTTCAGCGTACAGTTTTCCGCTAACGTTATACAACTTGTGTGCTGTTTGGCTTGCAGGAAGCTGTTTGCTCTGGCGAGCCGCAACCGTTTCTGATGGCATTATTTAAACAGATAAAGCTTATTTAAAAAGGGAAAGCTAAGGTATGTTTTGCATCGGCCATCTACAGCTACTCTGGTATGTAAAACGTGACACTAACAATTGTAAAACACGGACGGCGTTTATGGAATATGATTTGGCCATATTATAGTGATTTGACCGTGGGCCGTTAGAGAGAGAGACAGAGACAGACACTCTTAACACGCTCCTGAAAAAACGAAAATTTTTGGATTCCAAAGTGGGACAGACTATTAAATAATCAAAACACAGTGACTTTTAAAAACTTAAGAGACTATTTTTTGTTTTTCTTCAAAAAGTTAACTCAAGAGTGTTAAAGAAAACAAGAAAAACAAAGTTGAAGACTACCATACCAAACTGGACTACTACAAAAGCTAACCAAGAAGAGCTAACTTAGCAAACCTGGACTCATTTCGACTAAAGTGAGCAATATTGACAAGAAAACTACAATAACTGCATCTTTAAAGAACCCTACAAAAGAGGTAGGCTTTGAAGAAAACAAAATATTTTTTGAAAATCTCAGAAATCAGCTATTTTGAGCCAAGCTAAAGCTAAAGCTAGCTGACAGTCACGCTGCCTCTGCACAGGACAGTTAAAAATTGTTACATTCTGGTTGCTATGGAAACCATGCCTGCACAGAGCAGAGAGGTGAAGTTTCCCAGAGAGTGCAAGAGTGCACATGCCAAGAAGAAGTACAAGGAGAAACTTCTAAAAGACAACCCTGATATACTCTTTGCCGACTTCATCTATCTCAACAATAAGAAGATAAAAAACAATTTGATCTTCCACACTGCACAGATTTCTACATGGAAATCTGCTATCTGTAACCAATACAAATTCACAATTAAAGAAGGCATCGTAAGAATCACAATCTGCAATGACGAGGCCCTCGATACAGACAACCCACTGTTAACTGTCACCTATTACACCAGAGGAACTGTGCTGCTGCAGGGCAATGAGACTAGCCTGAAATCTTTTGAACAGACTTTTCCCTCGCTCAAAGCACAAGTAGAGAAAGAGACGGACTGTGCCCCTGTAGCCTGTTCAGACTCTGAGGAGGACAGCCCCGAGACAGCGGCCCTCTCCCCCCCTCCTTCCGCCGGTGACAGACAGCTGAGAGAGAGCCTGGCCCTGCTGGAGATGGACCTGGCAGAGTTTAAAGTCGAGATGAAACGGCATTTCGAGAGTATCTAACTTCCGTATCGTGACGTATTTCCGAGTGAAACAGGAAAGACAGGCGGGACATAACGTTGGGAGGAATTTGATTTGAACGTTGAAAAGTGGGTGTGTCATAACACCCGAAGACACACCGAAGTACCGTGCTGTTGCTAGCTAGCTAACTAATGAATCTTAGCCTCTTAGCTCTGTGCGCTAAAAGTTGAAGATTGATTGATGGGTGGATGTCATGATATTATTGGTTGAAATTAGTTACAGGCATGCTTACGTAAGCACACGGCATATTTTGTTTTACAGGAAGAAAACATGATTGAATTTTGATATAAGAATACAATGAAATTGATTTTTGGTATTTTTTTTGGCATATATTGTTAAATAGGTGCACAGTATGACCGGGGATGTGATCTAAAAGGGTTAAAAAGGCATTTTTCATTTCATCTCGTCTTTAAAGAGCTCAGCCAGGCCAGGCTCTCAGACTCCAGCACCAGCAGCCCCATCCAGCAGCTCAGAGAGGAGGTCCAGCAGCTGAAGACGGAGTGTCAGACCACCGTAGCTGAGCTCAGAGAGTCTCTGAGAGCGGTGCAGGAGGAAAATAAGAACCTGCATACACAGATGTTTCAGATGAACAAAGATGCTGAAAGAAGAGAAAAATCCCTCACCAGTGAACTGCAGCACCTGAGAGAACAGCTCCACATCGCCAGGACCTCCAACCACACAGACAAACACACTAACAATCACACACACCCTGATACAGACACATATAGCCAAACACCCACTGATGCACAGACAGGTACTACAAACACACCCACACATAGCCTTTCTCACTGTTCAGGTCAGCCAACTAAGACCCCCACTGACACACACACAGTCCCTGAGACACAGCCCCCTCCAAGCAGACCAGCTGAGCAGACTCTACATGTGGCCCTCCTGATGGACTCCAACCGCAGATTCCTCGATCCCCAGAAGCTCTTCCCTGGACATCTGGTAACAGCAAAGCGCTGCAGTACAACCGGCCACGCACAGCAGCTCCTGAGGAAGGAAATCCTGGGAAATCCACAGTGCATCATCGTCCACACCGGCACCAATGACATCCACTCCCTTCACAGCGGCACTGCTGAGGCTGTGCGGAAAGTGGCTGAGAAGGCCAACAAGGAGTTCCCCGACTCTCGTATTGTGATTTCCACACTCTTGCCGCGGCACGACATTCCTCCACGTCATCAATGGGATTAATAGTGATATCCGCCGAGGATGTGCTTCCTTACCTAATGTACACCTTGCACATCATCCTGGGATCAGCCTGCATGACATGTATGATGGAATCCACCTGCATGATATGGGTGTGCGGACTCTTGCGAAGACCCTTAAAGATGCTGCCCTGGGCCGCAACCCCTACACACCCAGCTACCTACCATCTGCAGGAAATCACCGCCCGCCACACCCATACACCCCCAGGTACACCCCTTTCCCACCTGGAAGACCCAACGACGATGCCGAGGCCCCTTCATTTCCGTGCCGCCGCGCCCCCCCATTCTTACCTGCAATCCCACCTACTACTCATCTACCTGCAACTCCCCGTCCAAACACAGCTTCACACTTCCCAGCACCAAATCATAGGCAAGGTAAACCTCCAGTCACAAAACGCCCCACACAACAAAAGCCTGAGAGCTACGCTGCAGCTGTGGCCCGACCCGCTTCTACTGCCACACCCACACCCGGCCCCCCAGCATCCAGTGAACTAGGGGAAATAAAAGAGATGCTGCACACGCTGTGCACCAGGCTACTGTTGGGCCGATAAGAGACCAAAAAAAACAAAAAAACAAGTCAAGTTACTTTACCACATTATAGTCTCTGATGTTAAACTTATAGAATTATTTGAATTGATACAAGGATCTAATAATAACAATAAACCTACTACTAATAAGAATAAATAACCAATATAGATATATTACTATATAAATTAATTAATGTCAAATGATCTTTTCTTTTAGTCTGTTCCATTAAGGATATCCATTTTAATGATTCTAAATGCGTTCATTCTGTTTGAGTTGTTGGAATATCCAGGGTCTGAACTCTTCAGCCTTTGGCCTGAAAAGCACAAACCCTGAATTTCTCAGGAGCATTCACAATGCTGACATCATTATCCTAACGGAGACTTGGTGCCGCAAAGACACACCTACATCCTGTCCCTCAGGCTTCTATGAAATCATTGTACCCTCACAAAAACTAAGCACAACCCATCGTGGTCGAGACTCCGGAGGAATTTTGGTGTGGTATAGAGAGGATCTTGCCGACCACATTTCTATAATTAATATAGGCAAATCACACTGCTGGCTAAAACTAAACAAAAAAATTGGCATAACAGAAAATGACATTTACCTCTGTGCAGTATATATCCCTCCAGTAGAATCTCCTTACTATGAAGAGGAATACATTAATGACTTCCACTCACAAATAAGCCATTTCCAGGCCCAGGGAAATGTGCTGCTATGTGGTGATTTCAATGCTCGAACTGGATCTGAATCTGACCAAATTGATTCACAAGGCAATAATCATGTGTTTGGTCAAAACTCCCTATACCTTACACCAACTCTCCCAAAGAGAAACAGTCTGGATAACACTGTCAATAAGAGTGGTAAAGAGCTAGTGCACCTTTGTCGAGCCTTAGGTCTGTACATGCTTAATGGTCGGATCAGAGGGGATTCTTTAGGGAGATTTACATGTTGTTCAGCACTTGGAGCTAGTGTAGTTGACTATGCAATTACTGACATGGACCCCACCTCTTTCAATGCATTCACTGTCAGGAGACAAACTCCTCTTTCAGACCACAATCAAATTAATACCTATATAAAAACTATTAGGCAACACAGAAAAGAACCCTGTAAGTTGTACAAACTCCCTAAAACATACAGATGGAATACAGAAAGTCCAAAAGAGTTTATAAATGCCCTAAAATCAGAACAGCTAACAAACAAAATGATTAACTTTACTGACAAACCTTATGAAAACAATCCATCTGGAGTCAATCTGGTTGTCAAAGAAATTAGCAATATTTTTGAAACGGCAGCAATTATGGCTGACCTGTTACAAAGTAACAAAAAGCGAAAGAAACATACGAAAACTGAAAAATGGTTTGACGATGAATGTAAATCAATAAGAAAAGAACTACGCAAAATGTCCAACCTAAAACATCGCCAGCCAGAGAACTTAAACTTCAGAAAAGATTACTGTATAATTCTAAAAAAATATAAAGACACTCTGCTGAAGAAAAAACGAAACCATACCAATGAAACCCTTCAAAAAATTGAAGGCTCAATTAAACAGAATCAGTTCTGGAAAATGTGGAATAACTTGAACAAAACAAAACCACAAGACCTACCTATTCAAAATGGTGAAATCTGGAAAAAGCATTTTGAAAACCTTTACAGTGAAATCCTACCCAGGGAACTAAATTCTAATTATAATCTGATCAAACAAAAACTACAATTACTAGAATGCACTATTAAAGACAACCAAAATCCACTTGATTTCCCTATTACTCAAGAGGAATTGGCTGAAAAACTAAAAACTCAGAAATCCAAAAAGGCTTGTGGTCCTGACAGCATCAGAAGTGAAATGCTTAAAAACAGCACACCTGAGCTGCAGAGAGCAGTGCTCAAATTATTCAACCTTGTCCTGAATTCTGGCTGTTTTCCTGACATCTGGAGCCAAGGGTTTATTACCCCGATATACAAGAGTGGTGACAAATTGGATCCTAATAATTTCAGAGGCATTTGTGTGAGCAGTAATCTGGGGAAGTTATTTAGTAGCATTTTAAACAATCGAATCCTAACCTTCCTTAACGAACACAATGTCCTGAGCAAAGGTCCAATTGGATTCTCCCAAATCACCGTACTACGGACCATATTTACACCCTGCACACCCTAATCAATACACATGTAAACCAAACCAAAAATGGAAAAAATTTTGCATGCTTTATTGACTTCAAAAAAGCATTTGATTCTATTTGGCATGAGGGATTATATTACAAACTTTTACAAAGTGCTGTAGGGGGTAAAGTATATGATGTAATAAAATCAATGTATTCGAAAAACAAATGCGCGATAAAAATTGGCGAAAAACGTACAGAGTTCTTCACCCAAAGAAGAGGAGTTCGGCAGGGTTGCGGCATGAGTCCAACATTATTTAACATTTATATTAATGAATTAGCGGTGCAGTTGGAACAATCTGTAGCTCCCGGACTCAGTCTACAAGATAAGGAAATCAAATTCCTGCTCTATGCAGACGACCTGGTGCTGCTGTCACCCACTGCACAGGGCCTACAGCAGCACCTGGACCTGCTGGAGAACTACTGCCAGACCTGGGCCCTGGCAGTAAACCTGAAAAAGACCAACATCATGGTTTTTCAAAAGAAGCCCAGATGTCAGGAACACAGATACCAGTTCAGTCTAGGCAGCACCGCGTTAGAGCACACCATGCAGTATACTTACCTCGGTCTAATCATTACTGCATCGGGTAATTTCAACATGGCAGTGAATGCATTAAAGGACAAAACTCGCAGAGCTCTATATGCAATACATAAGAAATTTTACAATAATGATATATCAATTCCAATTTGGTGTAAAATTTTTGATAGTGTAATTCAGCCCATTGCGCTGTATGGAAGTGAGGTATGGGGTCCACTCAGTCACCATAGCTACACTAGATGGGACAAGCATCCGACTGAAACCTTACATGCTGAATTCTGTCGATTAATCCTGAAAATTCAAAGGAAAACACCAACTAATGCATGTAGGGCAGAATTAGGCAGATACCCACTCATAATTCACGTCCAAAAAAGATCCCTAAAATTCTGGATGCATTTAAAATCAAGTCCCGGAGAGTCACTTCATTTCAAAACTCTCAAAACCCAAGAACTGAACCCTGAAAAGAGTCCTCTAAGTCAGCTGGTACTGAGACTAACACACTAACAAATACCAACACAAACTGTCCTCAGACCAGCACTGCTCTTAAAAACATAAAAGTCTATCAAATAATCAAAGATTGCAAGAACAATTATTTGAAACATTGGGACACTGAAACTAAAACTCAAAGTAAATTAGAATGTTATCGGACCCTAAAAAGTGAATATGAATTGGAGGAATATCTCTTGACTGTCAGAGATAAAAAGCAGAGACAGATCCTGACCAGGTACAGATTCAGTGACCACAGTCTGGCTGTAGAGAGGGGAAGGCACAAGAAAACCTGGCTCCCAAAAGAAGAAAGACTCTGTGGTCACTGCAGGACAGGTGAGGTCGAGACAGAGCTGCACTTTCTTCTTCACTGTACAAAATATGAAGATATAAGGAGGACATATTTTGACCTATTTAAAAATGCTGTTTCTGAATTTGATCAACTACCTGAAAATCGTCAGTTACAATTAGTTCTAGGTGATGGAAAGACTGCAAAAACAGCAGCAAAATATGTGTTGAGTTGCCACAGCCTGAGGGACAGCAGCTGACTGTCCTCTGAAGACCCTGTCCATATAGTTCTACTGATGTTCAGACAGACAGACAGATATACAGACAGACAGTTCTCTTAAGACTGTCCATATACAGTACTTCTATTGTTGTTCATCTGTTATTTCATGTTATGATGTGTAACGAAGGCACACTTCGTTACTAATCCTTTGCACTATTTGCACATTTGTATTGTACACTTGATTTATTAAATGGTTTGCACAGCATAGTTTGCACAGTAATATTTGCACAGCATTAATAATTGCAAACAGAGTCATGATTTAAAGTATTTTATTGAATATATATTTTACTAAACATTTTAAGTTTGTTTGTGTGAGGTATTTTATCTTGTCCTGCTGGAGCAGTTACTCAGCATGGGCAAGGATTGAAGCTCCACCTGAAGGAAACAAACAAATGTTCAGTACTTAACCTGACATGAAATGGGTTTTCATTGTTGGTTGAATGTCATGATTTGGTATGGGCAAGTGCAATATTTCTAAGTGCAATACCTTAAGTGCAATATATATTTCTAAGTGTAATACTACAGTGGTGCAATGTAAGGGTTTTAATTGTTGGTTCATGCAATCACTTACCTGTGCTGTCTTGTCTGTGTTCCAGGGTGTTCGGGCAAAAGAGTTCCCCGGGGTGTCCGAGCACCTATATATAGTTCCGGGAGGGACCATGTGATGGGATAGCAGAGGGGGTGTTGTGTGTGGGTGTTTGAACTCAAATGTATATTGTTTATATGTTGCAGTATTTATTGTTTGAGAGCAACATCTATTTAACTGTATGTATCTGATAGATATGTAGAATGGTAGGTTAAAGGGGGCAGTATATTGTATTGTTGAATGCTATTGTTCAAGTGACCCCTATAGTTGGTAGCATCCAGGTTGATTACCTGAAGCAGGGTATAAAAGGCTGCCAGTGTTCATCTGACTCTGTTATTGGTAGGACCCTGGAGAGCTGCTCACAGCCATGCTCTCCTTTTTGCAAACTAGCTTTGTTTTGTCTTGTCATGTCATTTTTGTGGGTGAATAAACACCTTTGGTTGCACCGTATCACCGCCTCTTTTGCTGTGAATCCAGCCGCTAATCGGGTCAAGCCTAACATGATGGATTTGTGTAATGTCTGTTTTGTGAGACAAATGTATGTTTTACCTTTCTTTCATTTTTATGGATGAGCACTATCAGTGCACATTTGCTTTGGCAATATTGTTACACAACTGTCATGCCAATAAAGCTTATTGAATTGAATTGAGAAGGTAGAGACTGCTATTGTAACCTCATGGCTATGATTTGACCACTGACCACATGGCCTCAAGTGTAAATTTGTTTTTATACAACAGTGTATAGAATAGCTATGACTTATGATTTTATAATTTAATCATATGTTGAATGTTACAGGACATGGTGAGGCGCCTCCATAATTCAGAGGAAAATCAAAGGCGTTTTAATCCATCCGAGAGGTATGAAATATTACAGGAAGTCAAGAAGCTGGTTCTTGTACATTTTTATTGTACATGAGGGGCATCCCCAGATAATTTATTTCCATGCCAATGTCCTTTTCAGCTTCAGATCCCCACACAATGTGGCAGTTACGGCATCATTGGAGAAGTCAAAAAGAGCCTGGATGTTCCTGAGGTGCTCATAAAATGTAAGCTGGGTTCATAATTTGGGAATAAAAGTACATTTTGATGTTATTATAATTGTCCACTCTGGATGATAATGCACTACTTAAATTTAATGAAAGCAGATGGAGTCGTAAGGTTTGGAGTGGTGAATCAATAGGCGTTATGCCCAACTTACTTCCGCATTCTGTTAAAACAGATTTACTAGTTTCCGGTTCAGTGTTACCGAAAGCTTGTTGTTGTAGCAGCTACATGTGGATATGGCGTTGTTTTATTCACGGCGTCTTCGGGAGCTGCCAGAGATGAGCATTTCCAATGTACATCGTATATGCAGTTTGACCTCCAAGACTCCAAAACTGGATAAAGGGTTTAAGCTGTATGCTTCTTCATACATCTGTGACTATGAGGGTAGCTGTCTGCTAGCTAGCCCGCTAGTTATCTAGCTAGCTCACTACCTAACACTGTTGTTAAGAGAGTCTCACCCAGCAAGTTTCTGATTAATGATTGCTATATATGTAGATGCCTACATAATCACGTTGTCATTTTATTTTCACCAGTGTCAAACAGAGACAGGCTGACTGGGGAAATCGGTATCAGGGCAGCTGTCACAGGGGGACCTGGTCATGATCCCTGATTAGCCTACTCCTATTCTAAGAGGCTTGATAAATATATTATATTTAATATATTGAAAAGTATTCAACTCGAAAGTATTTATCTTTGGCACTCGGCCTGCAGCCTCGTGCCTACGACCGAATCACAGCCGTGCTGATATACAGTACAACAGCACTCCCTCATGTGATATTGCTTAATTATATAGGGAAATTACTGACGATCATTCTATAGTTGCTTACTTTACTAATTTAGCCAGGAATAATCTGTACTAGTTAAAGGTAACCGCTAACCTTAGACAATATGACAGAGCAGTAGCCATCTGCCATCCGGTTAAATCAACAATAACAACAACTTTTTTTTCCAAAAAGAATCATACCACATTATCAAGATAAGGCTGTGATGCTTGTGGCAGATAGCTGGAAGATCCAAATATGAATCAGATTTATCAGAATCGCTGTACAGTTTATTAAAAATGCTTTTGTTTTTACCTGAAACTGGTTCCTTTCAGTCCGGTTGCAGCACACCGAAGGGACTGCCCTCCATTGCAGACGAGCGCCATCTAAGTTTGACAAAGTACATCTAAACCCGATACAACTCCATCTAAATCTCAGGCATAGTAACTGTTTGTATTATTCTGCAAGATTTGAAGCTACAAATGGTTAAATATATGCCTGCACGCTAAATTACAGGTTACACTCGTCACCTGAAACCTAATGTAGGAAAACAGCACACACAGCTTTATTGGCTGGCTCATAATCCAAAATGTTATCAAATACTTTTCATTGATCATTAGCTGGTACTATGCCACACTTGACTGACCTCTAGTGGTGTAAGACCTGCACTATCTCGTCAAGACAGCAGCGGTAGTTTACCAATATCAAGAGTTGCAAAATTATGAGGCTATTTCTGACTGTATTACTGAAAATTACAATTAAAATACAGGGTTTACACCTTATAAAGATAACCCAAGCCTAGTTTCTGCAATTATTTTCAACATTTTGTCATTTTTAATTTTATGTCTCTGTAGCTCCTGGAGGCCTGGGCTGCTGTCTTTAGGGAGGAGGAGAAAGAATTGTGGGAAGGCGTAACCCAGGACCTGATGAGTGATGAGGACGATGATCATGATGGAGCTGGAAGGAAGACATGGCGAGTGAGGAGACCAACGTTTAGAGGCGCGGAGCTCTCAGCACTGTCAGAAGTTGCAGCTCTGCCTTGAGAGTGACCATGGCAACTCACACAACTAGAGTCAGCCCTAGACATTATTTTTGTCCTATTACACCCATGCCTTCCTTCCATACCACCAGCTCTCCTGCAAGGCGTAGATGGCTTCAGATGATAAATACTTGAAGTTATACAAATACTATAATGTTCTTTACTGTTGATCCTTTTGTTTTTTAGTAGGGATTGGTAATAACAGTTGTCTATAAAATGGCACAAAGTAGTAGACTAGCTAATCATTTATTTTAAAAGCCATTGACTTTGTTGAAGCATTAAGGAATGGATGTAAATTCACTGAAATTATAATAAACGGACATAATTAAAAGATTGTGTACAATTATTAAATTGAATAATTTCACTGCTTTTAAATGTACTTTTCAACAGCTGATTGTGAATTCCTGTTGTAGCATATTCAAAACCAAATAGTTTTCAAGATTTCTGAGAAAGGGACAGCTGTATTTCCAAGTATACCATGGTTCTTGTGTGCTTTTAGGACAGGGGTTATCAAATAATCCCAAATAAATGGGAACCCCATCTGTATCATCTAATGTTTACATCTTCTTGTTTGAATTTATCCAGTGTTGTATCTTGTTAGCTAAAAACATGTAAAAGGTATTTAAAATAATTAATAATTAATCAATAATTAAAAGAGAGGGAGGGGAGGGGGGCATAGGAAAGCCCTGTGTTCCACGGACTTTTCTGGCAAATATACATTGATGTGGGCGGAGATAATCGGCCTTTTCTGGACGTGTTTGGACCATGTGTGCAGGTGCACGGAGATTCCCGGTGAGTGTACAGTGATATCTGGTCATTTGCGACAGTATACGGGAGTGCGCTGACATTTAACGAGGCGTGTACAGTGACAGAAATCTGCGGTACACAAAAGTTGTGCGTTCTCGGGGTATTACGGACGTGTGGCGGCCCGAATATCTCCTGGCACGTCGCCAGACATGTCCGGATACAGTGCGTTTCCATACGCATGTACAGAGATGTACAGGACGGAAACGTAACTTTTCGTCCAGTGTATAGCAAACCGGCAAAAAGAACTGCAATTAAATGATTAATAGTAACGAACTATAAGGTATTTCATAAATATGGCAGGATTGTTCAATCAGCGTGAATTTAGTGCATGGAATTCCTGGAATGCGCTTTTACGCACACCCTCATCTCATATTTCATACAGCCTCTCCTACAGTTATGCTGATTGGTGTTTATGTCCATGTTTATTGCATGCACACCCGTTTAACCTGGTTTGGACATAAAAAACAAGCATCATCATGTGCCAGAAAAACCCTCAGTACCAAACATAATTATCTCGTTCCCACGCATTACTAAGTCGTGGCCACGCATTAGGATCCCACGCGTTACTAAGTCGTGGCCACGCATTATTTTATTAACATGAAATGTCACCAGAGGGGCTCCGTAGAAGAGCTATAAGATAAAATGCTATTTTTACTGTGAAACTGCGCTGCCTGACTGGGCCGCGTCTCCCAGTCAGTGGTCTTCAAAGCGCTCTGACACCATAATGGGCTCAATATGACGTGCCGTTGTGTGTAGGCTATTTAACGGCCAGCACTGACGGGAATGGCTCTATGTTACTTTGGATATCAAGAAGACAAGACGAGTGACCATAAGGAGCCAGTGACACAGGAGTCTACTATTCAGCAATTGTTTATGATTGCGCTGGAGGAGCCAGCGGAGGTGGTGAGTAGCCTATTTCGTCCGTTTTTCTATTACTTTTCATGAACTAGGCCTACATTAGGTACAGTATATGTACAGTATATATATATTATTGATTTTTGCTAAGGAAAAGCACAAGGTCCACATGGATCTGTAGATAAATGAGCAGTCAACAGCAGTCAGTAAAGTTTAGCAGCCTACTGTTAATTAGTACTGAGTCCCAACATTGTTTTAGTTCTGAACAAGGCCAGAGCATTATGTAAAATAAAGCCTTTTGTTTCTTGCATCTCCAACATAAGACATCTTTGGGTGCATTTTGTGTAGTCTTGCTGGTGTAAAGTAGCCTAAACTCTGTGTAAAAGTTTAAATTGTAGTGTTTTATGTCTCAAATTAGAACAGAAAGAGTAAGCTGTATCCCAGAGTGTTTCTTGGTATCAGATTAATTACAGAGGGCTTGAGTTCATCAAAACCCTGTTGCTTAGTTTGGATCAAATGCCTTACTTGTAAGTGGAATCATAGTAAGGGGTATTATACTTTGTCTGCAATTTATTAAATGAAAGTAACAGACCTTTATTAAAACCTTTATTGGGCAAAGACGTGTACCTCCAAATAGGAGCAAAAGGTGATAGTGGGGAAGCCCCTTTCACAAATTGGTGTGATACTTCCCATATTTCCAGGGAGTTAAGAATAATAGGATTGTTTGTAATAATTTTTAAACTCCAAAATAGAGAATATGATTTAATTGGTGTGGGGTCACCTGTTGACTTTCCATTTTTACCCAAGCATTCTGAGATTGTACCAACCATTGTCCATTGCTCTTGGCTGGGTTGCCCAGTAATAAAGTAATATTTGGCAATCCCAAACCTGCTTTTTAAATAAATAGGTCTGAATAGGATATTCATTTCAACTATATTCTGCCTAAAAAAAATTGGGAGGATCTTCCATGTTAAAATGTCGCTTTGTATCTGTGATAATAGGGGGAGATAGATAATTTTATTTTTTATGTTTTTTTAGATAGATTATGCACATTTTCAGTGCAAAAAAGCAGTGGTCTATGTGTGTGTGCACTTGTGCGTTTTTGTCTGTGCGTGCTTGTGTGTGTACATGTGTCCCTCCCTTTCCCGTTTTCATTCCCTGCAGTTCTAGTAGCTAATCTGGTTTTTACCAGTCACTAGAGTTACTAGTCATCAATTCTTGCTCCTATATAAGAAGTAACCTCAGTCAAACAGGGACTTGGTAACTAGCACCACACCTTTTCATCCTTTTTTTTTGCTGGAAGACTTTAGATTTAACTGTGGATGGGGCTCCCCAGGTAGACAGTAATATTCTGTTAATTGGTATATTTATGACAGCAGGGATACCCAGTCACAGAGTATCAAAGGTTCATGTAAACAGCTTAACCTGAATAAGACCCTAACCAGAGTATTTCAAACATAGTCAGTGACATTTACATGCAGAGTAACCTAGCTATTGGCAATACTCCAATTAACCTCTCCTTTCTTCTTTGCATCTTTCCTGTTTCCATGATCCAGGACCAGCAGCAGAAAGACATCAACGCTGCCCCATCCACCTCCTCGCCGTCCAATCGGCAGCCACGCTGCATTGTCGTGGAATCCGCATACCCTGAATCAGGAAGCCCTGGCAATGATGTCATTTTCTTTGCCTCCCCTCCTGATCTTGAGGGGGATGATTTTGCCCCATCCACCTCCTCGCCGTCCAATCGGCAGCCACGCTGCATTGCCGTGGAAACCGCATACCCTGAATCAGGAAGCCCTGGCAATGATGTCATTTTCTTTGCCTCCCCTCCTGATCTTGAGGGGGATGATTTTGCCCCATCCACCTCCTCGCCGTCCAATCGGCAGCCACGCTGCATTGCCGTGGAAACCGCATACCCTGAATCAGGAAGCCCTGGCAATGATGTCATTTTCTTTGCCTCCCCTCCTGATCTTGAAGGGGATGATTTTGCTGACAGCACCTCAAATCACGCATCATCTTGTTCATCTCTGAGTGACAGTACTAGTCTATTTCTGAGTAACAAGGCAGAGATGAATGATGCTGAATTTGAGGCAAGCGAGTCAATGAAGGAGATGTCCAACCCGAGCTGCATCTATAATGTGGTGACGGACCTCGTCATGGAGTTATTCAAGGACATCGAAACGGAGTTGGGCATGCCTGAGAACGGCAGCTCGTGGGAGCCGTTGTGTCTCACCGATGCTGCAATAGTGTCGGTGTGCGTAATGGAAGATGTCTCTGGAGAGTCCGACATAGAAGCAGCCGTGGACCGCACAAGGGAGCTCCGTGTGTTCTTCACTGAGACCACCAAGAGGCGGATCCTCAGCTCAGTGTACAAGGAACTCAGGGTTAACCTGCCCCATGGCAAGAAAGAGATCACCTCTGCCATCAGGGCTGCCGTGTCCATGGAGGTGGAGAGGCTCCTGGCTGACTTTCCAGCTTCCTCTGTGGACTCCTCTTCCTCTTCATCTGTCTCCGACTCCAGAAGAGCAGAGACATTGTCGGCTTTGTCGCCTGAGTCCTCTACCTTTCGGGGAAGGCCGGTGACAATTCATGAGGACACGTTTTGGGAGATCTTTTACAGGCTGCTGTTACACTTGCCCTGTTCAGATACCATCCTGGATGTAGACAAAATGGTGGATGACGTCACCAAGAGACTGTCTAATGTACAGTGGGTAAACACCACCACAAACTGGAGCCAAGTCAATGCATGCTTGGAAGAGAACGATATCATCAGTCTGCTGCGGTATGTCCGGGTGTCGCTGCTTCAAAAATACCCCGTGGACAAGATGAAGAACCTCACGCAGGAGAAGGTGCCAAAGTTCCGCAGCAGACTGATTAAATATGTGCTGAGAGCCATCAACCTCCAGACAGCCAACAGACCAAGCTCAACAGGAAGCGGACGGATCGGGATGAGCGGGATAAGTGTTGGCTGTGATAACTGTAAGTATTACAGATGCGCTAATTAATATTCATATTAACTTGTGTTGTAATGAAGCATTTTAAAGTGACAACAGTGTGAATGACATCATACTGTGAATGGACTCTTAGTGTTGCTGTCGCGTGAAAACCTTGTACCTCCAAAATGTGAACTTTTCAGGTACAAAGAAAAACATTCTGCATTTTAAAGGTTATCCAATGAGGGTTGAAAGGGTTTCAAAAGCCCAAGGGTTGTAGAATTTTCTCAATCCATAGAGGACCATGTTACCCTTCAGCTGAAGTTGAAACATGAAAATACCCAAAATTAGAGTTATAGGGTTTTCTCGTGACAACAGCCATAGATAATTAGATAAATGTATGGATGATAAAATACTGATCTGTCTCTATCTATTCATCAGGGAGCAAAGAGGAACCACTGAACAAGAAGAAGAAGAAGAAGAAGGGAATAAGAGGTTTCTGCAGCCGAGCGCTGAAAGCCATAAGGCGTTGCTTCTCCTGCTGCACCAAACCACAGGACATGGAAGACGACATGGAGGACGACATGGAGAAGACTAAACCTAGCGATTTTTCCTCACCTAGGAAGGCACACCAGCGGCTGCTGTTCTCAGTTGGACGTTTAGAGTTCTACAGGTTAAAAAGAAAAGACTGAGACATCTGTCTGTGTGCAATTGGCCTTTAAATGATTAATAAATAAAGGAATAATTTGAATTGGCCATTTGACTGTCTGGTCATCTTTAAGGCTAAAGATAGGCTAGTATAAAGCGATACTTATTTCACAATGGCTAAACTTGCAATAACACTTTTTGATATTAATAATACAAGTAATAATACCAAGTCTCATCCTGCACTCCACTGCATCCCAGTGAATACAGGGTTTTCGTGAATGTGTAAATTGTACATTTTTAATGTTATAGAATCATGCTATTTTATACATGGATGAAGAGTTATTTTCCTTTTTATACACACAGGGTGGTAGGGTTATTACAGTGGTACAGTATCTTATTTAATTTGAGTTCAAGTTCAATTTATTTAAAGTGCATTATCACAAAGTCCCAACACACTTTACAAAAGCTAAATTTAAAAGAACAGTAAAACATATAGCTCATATCACAAATAATATGATATAATATTATAACAGATAGTATAAAACAAGGGGAGAAAAAGAAATTTAGAAAGAACAGTAAAAACAGCTCATATCGCATAGAATATGATATAATGTCACATAAGATAGTATAAAACAAGGATGAAACGATACAAAAGAAATAAAACGGTACATAAGGAAGAAGAATGTTACATGATATATTGGATATTGGACCAGCTAGACTATTTAGGTTACACCATAGAATTTAGAGAATAAGTATGTTTTAACTTTTGCTTTAAAAACAGAAATGGAGCTTGCCTCTCTAATTGGGGTGGGGAGAGCATTCCACGGGTAAGGGGCGCGAAAAGAGAAATCTCTGCTCTGCAGCTGAGTTTTTATTCACCCTCGGGGGTTGAGAGATAGCCAGCATGTTGTGATCGTAGGAGGCGAGGTGGAGTATAAGCTGTAACGAGTTCTGAGAGGTAGGATGGTGCCAGACCGTTACATGCTTTATAAGTTAGGAGAAGGATCTTAAGTCTGCTCCTGTACTGGGAGCCAACGTAGGCTGATCAATATGGGGGTGATGTGATCATTGTCCCCCACCAAAGGGGGGACTATGGATCGGTCTCCGTCCGTCCGTTCGTTCGTTCGTTCGTTAGTCACACTGTAACGTTGACTTTGTGCCGCTAGGGGGCGGCATTGACAATGAATGGGGACTCAGTGGTAAAGCAATACAGTTAAAGTAATCATAGGTAACATAATAGTCTACACACACTACACACTTGGAGACATCAGACTGGGTTGATGTGTTGAAGTGAGAGTCAATGGAGAATTTTTGGGCAAACCTCTAACCACAAGACACTGTAGTTATTGTACAGTTGTTGGACTGTTGGACTGTTATTGCACTCATCACTGCACTACCACTGTGCCGTCAGTGTTGACTACTTATATCATATTACCACTTACCTACTGTGCAATACCATATATCACTTATCATTTAGCATTTATATTATTCATAACACTCACGCTCCTGGTGTTGTATGTTATATTGTATATTGTATTATAAATTGTATTGTAGTGTGCATTGTGTAATGTACGGATTGTATTTATTGCATATTGTAGTTCTTATATTTCGTACTGTATTGAGTAAAAACAGGACAATTACAGTTACTACATTTCAAGATATAACTTGTAAGCCTAATTCTGAGGAGAGTAGGCAACAGAAATATATGGTCAATCTGTCCTTTCATTGTCCCATACCAAAATGCTTATACAATTTCACTCATATTTCAAGTACACTCAGCAATCACTGACTGACCCAAGGGTGGAACTACATCACTGGTGGGGGACAACATGTTTACTATTTGCTTGTATTTCTTAGTTCCGGTTAAAATTCTGGCTGCAGCATTTTGGACCAATTGGAGTGGTTCAAGAGCTGAAATTGGGAGGCTGGAGAAGAGAGAATTGCAATAATCAAGCCTTGATGATGAAGCCAAATGCGTGAATTAAAGTTACCGAGTCCTCCAGTGATAGAATTGGTCAGATTGTGGTGATGTTTCAGAGATGAAAAAATGCTGACTTAGCAATGGCCTTAATGTGAGATTCAAAAGAGAGGGAGGAGTCAAAAATTACACCCAGATTTTTTACTGTTTCACTTTGCGATATAGTACAGCCATCAAGGTTTACTGTGAGGTTTTGAAACTCATGCTTATGTTAAGCTGGTCCAACAAGTTACAGTTTGGTTTTTCCTGCAAAAAGTTCTCTGGCATCCAGGTTTTAACCTCAGCTAAACTTGCCTCTAAGTTTAAGAGATTGGCAGTGTTATCTGGGCTGATAGGCATATACAACTGGGTGTCATCTGAATAGTAATGAATATTAATGTAGTGTTTGCGAATAATATCACCCAGTGGGAGCATGTATAAACAAAATAATAAAGGCCCAAGAACGGATCCTTAAGGTATACCATATTTAAGACTGGAATGATCAGAAGTTGTATTACCGAAAACCACACAGTGACTTCTGTCAGATATAAGAGCGAAACCACGAGAGAGCTGACCCTTATGCCAAAATATTTTTTAAGCGATCTAACAGAATTATGTGGTCCACTGGGTCAAAGGCCGAGCTAATGCGTGGACACGACTTAGTAACGCGTGGGAACGAGATCCTTATGTTTGGTACTGAGGAGTAGCCGCTGCGCTACAAGTCTGCATACAGCGCTGTGAGCCCTTTCAGCACCAGGGAGCTGGCCAGATTCTAGACTGCTTGACTCAGATTCTAGTCTTCAGGACTGTACGCTATAATGTGCACTGTTTGTTTTTATCTAAAGCCATTGTAACTAATACATAATTTCTTTAATTTTAAACCCACCCACACAGATCAAGCGATTCTTTTATGGTAATTCAGCCAATTGGTGCATTGGCTGCTCATCAGTCCATGATGGATATTCATAATTGAAACAAAAGGCATAGGCTATAGAAAAGACACCGTTTTTCAGAAGGTGACCATGGAGAGATGAAATCACTCACAGCTATTGTCTGGACTATAGCTGTGAGTCCAGACGCCAACAGACCATCAGATCACAGCTGAAGTCTGCATCCACAGCAAATCTAATAACTAATGTAGCCTGAAAACGCCATACTTCATCTTTGGAATAAAAACAACACAACCAAATCAGTGTCTGTGTATTTATTTCTAAAACACAATATACTGTATACAGGGGAAACGGAGGCGTAATCATTACTTTATTATATTAAATATTACAGGCACATCGCCCAAAGCGCTTGAGTAGAAATACACATTTCTGGGAAAAATCACATTCTGTATATTGCCGTGAAATTTCTAATTTAAGGAAGTAAACGGAAATATTCTAGCCTACTTCAGCGTGTCAACAGCTGCATATCCCAGCACACGCCCGTCTACTTAAGATACCCAGGGATTTCAGGTCCCAGATACTTCCGATTATTCCATTGTGGGTATACGGACATTTCCAGGTCAGTTTACTCCCGTGCCCCAGCTCTCAGTTTAGATACCTGGGAATTTCAGGAACCAGAAGTGTCCACACACTTTGTACAGCAGATTGACGGGATTTGGAATGGAATGTAGCCGATGATCCACGGCAAAGCCCCCCAAAAATGTGTTTGAAACAGGCCCCGTGACGTTTCAAACAGGCCACGCCCACAACGTGCGGTACAACATCGACATTTTCTGTGGCTGCTTTTTCTGTATTCTGAATGTGAAATGTATACGGTGTAAATAATGTGTCGTTACCTTTTCACGGTTATCAAAGAACTGCATCATCATTAACATGCATTGATAGCGGCGTGATATGCTGTTGTAAATTAACGCGCCAAATTTAAATCTGTCAATTTATCGGTAATATCAATCTGTTTATAAGCAACTAAAGCAGATTAATTAATTAGTTGATAGAATATGTGCTTTTCTACAAATCTTTTGGGTCGAGTTGTGAATTGGCCATGCATTTGTTTCTACTATTAACAACGACAAAGGAAGCCGTTTCAATGGAGTTCAGCGTACAGTTTTCCGCTAACGTTATACAACTTGTGTGCTGTTTGGCTTGCAGGAAGCCGTTTGCTCTGGCGAGCCGCAACCGTTTCTGATGGCATTATTTAAACAGATAAAGCTTATTTAAAAAGGGAAAGCTAAGGTATGTTTTGCATCGGCCATCTACAGCTACTCTGGTATGTAAAACGTGACACTAACAATTGTAAAACACGGACGGCGTTTATGGAATATGATTTGGCCATATTATAGTGATTTGACCGTGGGCCGTTAGAGAGAGAGAGAGAGACAGAGACAGACACTCTTAACACGCTCCTCAAATTTTTGGATTCCAAAGTGGGCCAGACTATTAAATAATCAAAACACAGTGACTTTTAAAAACTTAAGAGACTATTTTTTGTTTTTCTTCAAAAAGTTAACTCAAGAGTGTTAAAGAAAACAAGAAAAACAAAGTTGAAGACTACCATACCAAACTGGACTACTACAAAAGCTAACCAAGAAGAGCTAACTTAGCAAACCTGGACTCATTTCGACTAAAGTGAGCAATATTGACAAGAAAACTACAATAACTGCATCTTTAAAGAACCCTACAAAAGAGGTAGGCTTTGAAGAAAACAAAATATTTTTTGAAAATCTCTCAGAAATCAGCTATTTTGAGCCAAGCTAAAGCTAAAGCTAGCTGACAGTCACGCTGCCTCTGCACAGGACAGTTAAAAATTGTTACATTCTGGTTGCTATGGAAACCATGCCTGCACAGAGCAGAGAGGTGAAGTTTCCCAGAGAGTGCAAGAGTGCACATGCCAAGAAGAAGTACAAGGAGAAACTTCTAAAGGACAACCCTGATATACTCTTTGCCGACTTCATCTATCTCAACAATAAGAAGATAAAAAACAATTTGATCTTCCACACTGCACAGATTTCTACATGGAAATCCGCTATCTGTAACCAATACAAATTCACAGTTAAAGAAGGCATCGTAAGAATCCCAATCTGCAATGACGAGGCCCTCGATACAGACAACCCACTATTAACTGTCACCTATTAGACCAGAGGAACTGTGCTGCTGCAGGGCAATGAGACTAGCCTGAAATCTTTTGAACAGATTTTTCCCTCACTCAAAGCACAAGTAGAGAAAGAGAGGGACTGTGCCCCTGTAGCTTGTTCAGACTCTGAGGAGGACAGCCCGAGACAGCCCCCCCCCCCTCCACAGTGCATCATCGTCCACACCGGCACCAATGACATCCACTCCCTTCGCAGCGGCACTGCTGAGGCTGTGCGGAAAGTGGCTGAGAAGGCCAACAAGGAGTTCCCCGACTCTCGTATTGTGATTTCCACACTCTTGCCGCGGCACGACATTCCTCCACATGTCATCAATGGGATTAATAGTGATATCCGCCGAGGATGTGCTTCCTTACCTAATGTACACCTTGCACATCATCCTGGGATCAGCCTGCATGACATGTATGATGGAATCCACCTGCATGATATGGGTGTGCGGACTCTTGCGAAGACCCTTAAAGATGCTGCCCTGGGCCGCAACCCCTACACACCCAGCTACCTACCATCTGCAGGAAATCACCGCCCGCCACACCCATACACCCCCAGGTACACCCCTTTCCCACCTGGAAGACCCAACGACGATGCCGAGGCCCCTTCATTTCCGTGCCGCCGCGCCCCCCATACTTACCTGCAATCCCACCTACTACTCATCTACCTGCAACTCCCCGTCCAAACACAGCTTCACACTTCCCAGCACCAAATCATAGGCAAGGTAAACCTCCAGTCACAAAACGCCCCACACAACAAAAGCCTGAGAGCTACGCTGCAGCTGTGGCCCGACCCGCTTCTACTGCCACACCCACACCCGGCCCCCCAGCATCCAGTGAACTAGGGGAAATAAAAGAGATGCTGCACACGCTGTGCACCAGGCTACTGTTGGGCCGATAAGAGACCAAAAAAAACAAAAAAACAAGTCAAGTTACTTTACCACATTATAGTCTCTGATGTTAAACTTATAGAATTATTTGAATTGATACAAGGATCTAATAATAACAATAAACCTACTACTAATAATAATAAATAACCAATATAGATATATTACTATATAAATTAATTAATGTCAAATGATCTTTTCTTTTAGTCTGTTCCATTAAGGATATCCATTTTAATGATTCTAAATGCGTTTATTCTGTTTGAGTTGTTGGAATATCCAGGGTCTGAACTCTTCAGCCTTTGGCCTGAAAAGCACAAACCCTGAATTTCTCAGGAGCATTCACAATGCTGACATCATTATCCTAACGGAGACTTGGTGCCGCAAAGACACACCTACATCCTGTCCCTCAGGCTTCTATGAAATCATTGTACCCTCACAAAAACTAAGCACAACCCATCGTGGTCGAGACTCCGGAGGAATTTTGGTGTGGTATAGAGAGGATCTTGCCGACCACATTTCTATAATTAATATAGGCAAATCACACTGCTGGCTAAAACTAAACAAAAGAATTGGCATAACAGAAAATGACATTTACCTCTGTGCAGTATATATCCCTCCAGTAGAATCTCCTTACTATGAAGAGGAATACATTAATGACTTCCACTCACAAATAAGCCATTTCCAGGCCCAGGGAAATGTGCTGCTATGTGGTGATTTCAATGGTCGAACTGGATCTGAATCTGACCAAATTGATTCACAAGGCAATAATCATGTGTTTGGTCAAAACTCCCTATACCTTACACCAACTCTCCCAAAGAGAAACAGTCTGGATAACACTGTCAATAAGAGTGGTAAAGAGCTAGTGCACCTTTGTCGAACCTTAGGTCTGTACATGCTTAATGGTCGGATCAGAGGGGATTCTTTAGGGAGATTTACATGTTGTTCAGCACTTGGAGCTAGTGTAGTTGACTATGCAATTACTGACATGGATCCCACCTCTTTCAATGCATTCACTGTCAGGAGACAAACTCCTCTTTCAGACCACAATCAAATTAATACCTATATAAAAACTATTAGGCAACACAGAAAAGAACCCTGTAAGTTGTACAAACTCCCTAAAACATACAGATGGAATACAGAAAGTCCAAAAGAGTTTATAAATGCCCTAAAATCAGAACAGCTAACAAACAAAATTATTAACTTTACTGACAAACCTTATGAAAACAATCCATCTGGAGTCAATCTGGTTGTCAAAGAAATTAGCAATATTTTTGAAACGGCAGCAATTATGGCTGACCTGTTACAAAGTAACAAAAAGCGAAAGAAACATACGAAAACTGAAAAATGGTTTGACGATGAATGTAAATCAATAAGAAAAGAACTACGCAAAATGTCCAACCTAAAACATCGCCAGCCAGAGAACTTAAACTTCAGAAAAGATTACTGTATAATTCTAAAAAAATATAAAGACACTCTGCTGAAGAAAAAACGAAACCATACCAATGAAACCCTTCAAAAAATTGAAGGCTCAATTAAACAGAATCAGTTCTGGAAAATGTGGAATAACTTGAACAAAACAAAACCACAAGACCTACCTATTCAAAATGGTGAAATCTGGAAAAAGCATTTTGAAAACCTTTACAGTGAAATCCTACCCAGGGAACTAAATTCTAATTATAATCTGATCAAACAAAAACTACAATTACTAGAATGCACTATTAAAGACAACCAAAATCCACTTGATTTCCCTATTACTCAAGAGGAATTGGCTGAAAAACTAAAAACTCAGAAATCCAAAAAGGCTTGTGGTCCTGACAGCATCAGAAGTGAAATGCTTAAAAACAGCACACCTGAGCTGCAGAGAGCAGTGCTCAAATTATTCAACCTTGTCCTGAATTCTGGCTGTTTTCCTGACATCTGGAGCCAAGGGTTTATTATCCCGATATACAAGAGTGGTGACAAATTGGATCCTAATAATTTCAGAGGCATTTGTGTGAGCAGTAATCTGGGGAAGTTATTTAGTAGCATTTTAAACAATCGAATCCTAACCTTCCTTAACGAACACAATGTCCTGAGCAAAGGTCCAATTGGATTTCTCCCAAATCACCGTACTATGGACCATATTTACACCCTGCACACCCTAATCAATACACATGTAAACCAAACCAAAAATGGAAAAAATTTTGCATGCTTTATTGACTTCAAAAAAGCATTTGATTCTATTTGGCATGAGGGATTATATTACAAACTTTTACAAAGTGCTGTAGGGGGTAAAGTATATGATGTAATAAAATCAATGTATTCGAAAAACAAATGCGCGATAAAAATTGGCGAAAAACGTACAGAGTTCTTCACCCAAAGAAGAGGAGTTCGGCAGGGTTGCGGCATGAGTCCAACATTATTTAACATTTATATTAATGAATTAGCGGTGCAGTTGGAACAATCTGTAGCTCCCGGACTCAGTCTACAAGATAAGGAAATCAAATTCCTGCTCTATGCAGACGACCTGGTGCTGCTGTCACCCACTGCACAGGGCCTACAGCAGCACCTGGACCTGCTGGAGAACTACTGCCAGACCTGGGCCCTGGCAGTAAACCTGAAAAAGACCAACATCATGGTCTTTCAAAAGAAGCCCAGATGTCAGGAACACAGATACCAGTTCAGTCTAGGCAGCACCGCCTTAGAGCACACCATGCAGTATACTTACCTCGGTCTAATCATTACTGCATCGGGTAATTTCAACATGGCAGTGAATGCATTAAAGGACAAAGCTCGCAGAGCTCTATATGCAATACATAAGAAATTTTACAATAATGATATATCAATTCCAATTTGTTGTAAAATTTTTGATAGTGTAATTCAGCCCATTGCGCTGTATGGAAGTGAGGTATGGGGTCCACTCAGTCACCATAGCTACACTAGATGGGACAAGCATCCGACTGAAACCTTACATGCTGAATTCTGTCGATTAATCCTGAAAATTCAAAGGAAAACACCAACTAATGCATGTAGGGCAGAATTAGGCAGATACCCACTCATAATTCACATGAATTAATGAAGAGTCACTTCATTTCAAAACTCTCAAAACCCAAGAACTGAACCCTGAAAAGAGTCCTCTAAGTCAGCTGGTACTGAGACTAACTAACACACTAACAAATACCAACACAAACTGTCCTCAGACCAGCACTGCTCTTAAAAACATAAAAGTCTATCAATCAATCAAAGATTGCAAGAACAATTATTTGAAACATTGGGACACTGAAACTAAAACTCAAAGTAAATTAGAATGTTATCGGACCCTAAAAAGTGAATATGAATTGGAGGAATATCTCTTGACTGTCAGAGATAAAAAGCAGAGACAGATCCTGACCAGGTACAGATTCAGTGACCACAGTCTGGCTGTAGAGAGGGGAAGGCACAAGAAAACCTGGCTCCCAAAAGAAGAAAGACTCTGTGGTCACTGCAGGACAGGTGAGGTCGAGACAGAGCTGCACTTTCTTCTTCACTGTACAAAATATGAAGATATAAGGAGGACATATTTTGACCTGTTTAAAAATGCTGTTTCTGAATTTGATCAACTACCTGAAAATCATCAGTTACAATTAGTTCTAGGTGATGGAAAGACTGCAAAAACAGCAGCAAAATATGTGTTGAGTTGCCACAGCCTGAGGGACAGCAGCTGACTGTCCTCTGAAGACCCTGTCCATATAGTTCTACTGATGTTCAGACAGACAGACAGACAGTTCTCTTAAGACTGTCCATATACAGTACTTCTATTGTTGTTCATCTGTTATTTCATGTTATGATGTGTAACGAAGGCACACTTCGTTACTAATCCTTTGCACTATTTGCACATTTGTATTGTACACTTGATTTATTAAATGGTTTGCACAGCATAGTTTGCACAGTAATATTTGCACAGCATTAATAATTGCAAACCGAGTCATGATTTAAAGTATTTTATTGAATATATATTTTACTAAACATTTTAAGTTTGTTTGTGTGAGGTATTTTATCTTGTCCTGCTGGAGCAGTTACTCAGCATGGGCAAGGATTGAAGCTCCACCTGAAGGAAACAAACAAATGTTCAGTACTTAACCTGACATGAAATGGGTTTTCATTGTTGGTTGAATGTCATGATTTGGTATGGGCAAGTGCAATATTTCTAAGTGCAATACCTTAAGTGCAATATATATTTCTAAGTGTAATACTACAGTGGTGCAATGTAAGGGTTTTAATTGTTGGTTCATGCAATCACTTACCTGTGCTGTCTTGTCTGTGTTCCAGGGTGTTCGGGCAAAAGAGTTCCCCGGGGTGTCCGAGCACCTATATATAGTTCCGGGAGGGACCATGTGATGGGATAGCAGAGGGGGTGTTGTGTGTGGGTGTTTGAACTCAAATGTATATTGTTTATATGTTGCAGTATTTATTGTTTGAGAGCAACATCTATTTAACTGTATGTATCTGATAGATATGTAGAATGGTAGGTTAAAGGGGGCAGTATATTGTATTGTTGAATGCTATTGTTCAAGTGACCCCTATAGTTGGTAGCATCCAGGTTGATTACCTGAAGCAGGGTATAAAAGGCTGCCAGTGTTCATCTGACTCTGTTATTGGTAGGACCCTGGAGAGCTGCTCACAGCCATGCTCTCCTTTTTGCAAACTAGCTTTGTTTTGTCTTGTCATGTCATTTTTGTGGGTGAATAAACACCTTTGGTTGCAACGTATCACCGCCTCTTTTGCTGTGAATCCAGCCGCTAATCGGGTCAAGCCTAACATGATGGATTTGTGTAATGTCTGTTTTGTGAGACAAATGTATGTTTTACCTTTCTTTCATTTTTATGGCTGAGCACTATCAGTGCACATTTGCTTTGGCAATATTGTTACACAACTGTCATGCCAATAAAGCTTATTGAATTGAATTGAGAAGGTAGAGACTGCTATTGTAACCTCATGGCTATGATTTGACCACTGACCACATGGCCTCAAGTGTAAATTTGTTTTTATACAACAGTGTATAGAATAGCTATGACTTATGATTTTATAATTTAATCATATGTTGAATGTTACAGGACATGGTGAGGCGCCTCCATAATTCAGAGGAAAATCAAAGGTGTTTTAATCCATCCGAGAGGTATGAAATATTACAGGAAGTCAAGAAGCTGGTTCTTGTACATTTTTATTGTACATGAGGGGCATCCCCAGATAATTTATTTCCATGCCAATGTCCTTTTCAGCTTCAGATCCCCACACAATGTGGCAGTTACGGCATCATTGGAGAAGTCAAAAAGAGCCTGGATGTTCCTGAGGTGCTCATAAAATGTAAGCTGGGTTCATAATTTGGGAATAAAAGTACATTTTGATGTTATTATAATTGTCCACTCTGGATGATAATGCACTGCTTAAATTTAATGAAAGCAGATGGAGTTGTAAGGTTTGGAGTGGTGAATCAATAGGCGTTATGCCCAACTTCCGCATTCTGTTAAAACAGATTTACTAGTTTCCGGTTCAGTGTTACTGAAAGCTTGTTGTTGTAGCAGCTACATGTGGATATGGCGTTGTTTTATTCACGGCGTCTTCGGGAGCTGCCAAAGATGAGCATTTCCAATGTACATCGTATATGCAGTTTGACCTCCAAGACTCCAAAACTGGATAAAGGGTTTAAGCTGTATGCTTCTTCATACATCTGTGACTATGAGGGTAGCTGTCTGCTAGCTAGCCCGCTAGTTATCTAGCTAGCTCACTACCTAACACTGTTGTTAAGAGAGTCTCACCCAGCAAGTTTCTGATTAATGATTGCTCTATATGTAGATGCCTACATAATCACGTTGTCATTTTATTTTCACCAGTGTCAAACAGAGACAGGCTGACTGGGGAAATCGGTATCAGGGCAGCTGTCACAGGGGGACCTGGTCATGATCCATGATTAGCCTACTCCTATTCTAAGAGGCTTGATAAATATATTATATTTAATATATTGAAAAGTATTCAACTCAAAAGTATTTATCTTCGGCCGAATCACAGCCGTGCTGATATACAGTACAACAGCACTCCCTCATGTGATATTGCTTAATTATATAGGGAAATTACTGACGATCATTCTATAGTTGCTTACTTTACTAATTTAGCCAGGAATAATCTGTACTAGTTAAAGGTAACCGCTAACCTTAGACAATATGACAGAGCAGTAGCCATCTGCCATCCGGTTAAATCAACAATAACAACAACTTTTTTTTCCAAAAAGAATCATACCACATTATCAAGATAAGGCTGTGATGCTTGTGGCAGATAGCTGGAAGATCCAAATATGAATCAGATTTATCAGAATCGCTGTACAGTTTATTAAAAATGCTTTTGTTTTTACCTGAAACTGGTTCCTTTCAGTCCAGTTGCAGCACACCGAAGGGACTGCCCTCCATTGCAGACGAGCGCCATCTAAGTTTGACAAAGTACATCTAAACCCGATACAACTCCATCTAAATCTCAGGCATAGTAACTGTTTGTATTATTCTGCAAGATTTGAAGCTACAAATGGTTAAATATATGCCTGCACGCTAAATTACAGGTTACACTCGTCACCTGAAACCTAATGTAGGAAAACAGCACACACAGCTTTATTAGCTGGCTCATAATCCAAAATGTTATCAAATATTTTTCATTGATCATTAGCTGGTACTATGCCACACTTGACTGACCTCTAGTGGTGTAAGACCTGCACTATCTCGTCAAGACAGCAGCAGTAGTTTACAAATATCAAGAGTTGCAAAATTACGAGGCTATTTCTGACTGTATTACTGAAAATTACAATTAAAATACAGGGTTTACACCTTATAAAGATAACCCAAGCCTAGTTTCTGCAATTATTTTCAACATTTTGTCATTTTTAATTTTATGTCTCCGTAGCTCCTGGAGGCCTGGGCTGCTGTCTTTAGGGAGGAGGAGAAAGAATTGTGGGAAGGCATAACCCAGGACCTGATGAGTGATGAGGACGATGATCATGATGGAGCTGGAAGGAAGACATGGCGAGTGAGGAGACCGACGTTTAGAGGCGTGGAGCTCTCAGCACTGTCAGAAGTTGCAGCTCTGCCTTGAGAGTGACCATGGCAACTCACACAACTAGAGTCAGCCCTAGACATTATTTTTGTCCTATTACACCCATGCCTTCCTTCCATACCACCAGCTCTCCTGCAATGCGTAGATGGCTTCAGATGATAAATACTTGAAGTTATACAAATACTATAATGTTCTTTACTGTTGATCCTTTTGTTTTTTAGTAGGGATTGATAATAACAGTTGTCTATAAAATGGCACAAAGTAGTAGACTAGCTAATCATTTATTTTAAAAGCCATTGACTTTGTTGAAGCATTAAGGAATGAATGTAAATTCACTGAAATTATAATAAACGGACATAATTAAAAGATTGTGTACAATTATTAAATTGAATAATTTCACTGCTTTTAAATGTACTTTTCAACAGCTGATTGTGAATTCCTGTTGTAGCATATTCAAAACCAAATAGTTTTCAAGATTTCTGAGAAAGGGACAGCTGTATTTCCAAGTATACCATGGTTCTTGTGTGCTTTTAGGACAGGGGTTATCAAATAATCCCAAATAAATGGGAACCCCATCTGTATCATCTAATGTTTACATCTTCTTGTTTGAATTTATCCAGTGTTGTATCTTGTTAGCTAAAAACATGTAAAGGGTATTTAAAATAATTAATAATTAATCAATAATTAAAAGAGAGGACGGGAGGGGGGCATAGGAAAGCCCTGTGTTCCACGGACTTTTCTGGCAAATATACATTGATGTGGGCGGAGATAATCGGCCTTTTCCGGACGTGTTTGGACCATGTGTGCAGGTGCACGGAGATTCCCGGTGAGTGTACAGTGATATCTGGTCATTTGTGACAGTATACGGGAGTGCGCTGACATTTAACGAGGCGTGTACAGTGACAGAAATCTGCGGTACACAAAAGTTGTTCGTTCTCGGGGTATTACGGACGTGTGGCGGCCCGAATATCTCCTGGCACGTCGCCAGACATGTCCGGATACAGTGCGTTTCCATACGCGTGTACAGAGATGTACAGGACGGAAACGTAACTTTTCGTCCAGTGTATAGCAAACCGGCAAAAAGAACTCCAATTAAATGATTAATAGTAACGAACTATAAGGTATTTCATAAATATGGCAGGATTGTTCAATCAGCGTGAATTTAGTGCATGGAATTCCTGGAATGCGCTTTTACGCACACCCTCATCTCATATTTCATATAGCCTCTCGTACAGTTATGCTGATTGGTGTTTATGTCCATGTTTATTGCATGCACACCCGTTTAACCTGGTTTGGACATAAACAACAAGCATCATCATGTGCCAGAAAAACCCTCAGTACCAAACATAATTATCTCGTTCCCACGCATTACTAAGTCGTGGCCACGCATTAGGATCCCACGCGTTACTAAGTCGTGGCCACGCATTATTTTATTAACATGAGATGTCACCAGAGGGCTCCGTAGAAGAGCTATAAGATAAAATGCTATTTTTACTGTGAAACTGCGCTGCCTGACTGGGCCGCGTCTCCCAGTCAGTGGTCTTCAAAGCGCTCTGACACCATAATGGGCTCAATATGACGTGCCGTTGTGTGTAGGCTATTTAACGGCCAGCACTGACGGGAATGGCTCTATGTTACTTTGGATATCAAGAAGACAAGACGAGTGACCATAAGGAGCCAGAGACACAAGAGTCTACTATTCAGCAATTGTTTATGATTGCGCTGGAGGAGCCAGCGGAGGTGGTGAGTAGCCTATTTCGTCCGTTTTTCTATTACTTTTCATGAACTAGGCCTACATTAGGTACAGTATATGTACAGTATATATATATTATTGATTTTTGCTAAGGAAAAGCACAAAGTCCACATGGATCTGTAGATAAATGAGCAGTCAACAGCAGTCAGTAAAGTTTAGCAGCCTACTGTTAATTAGTAGAGTCCCAACATTGTTTTAGTTCTGAACAAGGCCAGAGCATTATGTAAAATAAAGCCTTTTGTTTCTTGCATCTCCAACATAAGACATCTTTGGGTGCATTTTGTGTAGTCTTGCTGGTGTAAAGTAGCCTAAACTCTGTGTAAAAGTTTAAATTGTAGTGTTTTATGTCTCAAATTAGAACAGAAAGAGTAAGCTGTATCCCAGAGTGTTTCTTGGTATCAGATTAATTACAGAGGGCTTGAGTTCATCAAAACCCTGTTGCTTAGTTTGGATCAAATGCCTTACTTGTAAGTGGAATCATAGTCAGGGATATTATACTTTGTCTGCAATTTATTAAATGAAAGTAACAGACCTTTATTAAAACCTTTATTGGGCAAAGACGTGTACCTCCAAATAGGAGCAAAAGGTGATAGTGGGGAAGCCCCTTTCACAAATTGGTGTGATACTTCCCATATTTCCCGGGAGTTAAGAATAATAGGATTGTTTGTAATAATTTTTAAACTCCAAAATAGAGAATATGATTTAATTGGTGTGGGGTCACCTGTTGACTTTTCCATTTTTACCCAAGCATTCTGAGATTGTACCAACCATTGTCCATTGCTCTTGGCTGGGTTGCCCAGTAATAAAGTAATATTTGGCAATCCCAAACCTCCTGCTTTTTAAATAAATAGGTCTGAATAGGATATTCATTTCAACTATATTCTGCCTAAAAAAAATTGGGAGGATCTTCCATGTTAAAATGTCGCTTTGTATCTGTGATAATAGGGGGAGATAGATAATTTTGTTTTTTATGTTTTTTTAGATAGATTATGCACATTTTCAGTGCAAAAAAGCAGTGGTCTATGTGTGTGTGCGCTTGTGTGTTTGTCTGTGCGTGCTTGTGTGTGTACATGTGTCCCTCCCTTTCCCGCTTTCATTCCCTGCAGTTCTAGTAGCTAATCTGGTTTTTACCAGTCACTAGAGTTACTAGTCATCAATTCTTGCTCCTATATAAGAAGTAACCTCAGTCAAACAGGGACTTGGTAACTAGCACCACACCTTTTCATCCTTTTTTTTTTGCTGGAAGACTTTAGATTTAACTGTGGATGGGGCTCCCCAGGTAGACAGTAATATTCTGTTAATTGGTATATTTATGACAGCAGGGATACCCAGTCACAGAGTATCAAAGGTTCATGTAAACAGCTTAACCTGAATAAGACCCTAACCAGAGTATTTCAAACATAGTCAGTGACATTTACATGCAGAGTAACCTAGCTATTGGCAATACTCCAATTAA
The DNA here is from genome assembly GCF_048128805.1 of Centroberyx gerrardi. Taxonomy (NCBI): domain Eukaryota; kingdom Metazoa; phylum Chordata; class Actinopteri; order Beryciformes; family Berycidae; genus Centroberyx; species Centroberyx gerrardi. Next base: position 7,611,492 of record NC_136000.1, read on the forward strand.
CCTCTCCTTTCTTCTTTGCATCTTTCCTGTTTCCATGATCCAGGACCAGCAGCAGAAAGACATCAACGCTGCCCCATCCACCTCCTCGCCGTCCAATCGGCAGCCACGCTGCATTGTCGTGGAATCCGCATACCCTGAATCAGGAAGCCCTGGCAATGATGTCATTTTCTTTGCCTCCCCTCCTGATCTTGAGGGGGATGATTTTGCCCCATCCACCTCCTCGCCGTCCAATCGGCAGCCACGCTGCATTGCCGTGGAAACCGCATACCCTGAATCAGGAAGCCCTGGCAATGATGTCATTTTCTTTGCCTCCCCTCCTGATCTTGAGGGGGATGATTTTGCCCCATCCACCTCCTCGCCGTCCAATCGGCAGCCACGCTGCATTGCCGTGGAATCCGCATACCCTGAATCAGGAAGCCCTGGCAATGATGTCATTTTCTTTGCCTCCCCTCCTGATCTTGAAGGGGATGATTTTGCTGACAGCACCTCAAATCACGCATCATCTTGTTCATCTCTGAGTGACAGTACTAGTCTATTTCTGAGTAACAAGGCAGAGATGAATGATGCTGAATTTGAGGCAAGCGAGTCAATGAAGGAGATGTCCAACCCGAGCTGCATCTATAATGTGGTGACGGACCTCGTCATGGAGTTATTCAAGGACATCGAAACGGAGTTGGGCATGCCTGAGAACGGCAGCTCGTGGGAGCCGTTGTGTCTCACCGATGCTGCAATAGTGTCGGTGTGCGTAATGGAAGATGTCTCTGGAGAGTCCGACATAGAAGCAGCCGTGGACCGCACAAGGGAGCTCCGTGTGTTCTTCACTGAGACCACCAAGAGGCGGATCCTCAGCTCAGTGTACAAGGAACTCAGGGTTAACCTGCCCCATGGCAAGAAAGAGATCACCTCTGCCATCAGGGCTGCCGTGTCCATGGAGGTGGAGAGGCTCCTGGCTGACTTCCCAGCTTCCTCTGTGGACTCCTCTTCCTCTTCATCTGTCTCCGACTCCAGAAGAGCAGAGACATTGTCGGCTTTGTCGCCTGAGTCCTCCACCTTTCGGGGAAGGCCGGTGACAATTCATGAGGACACGTTTTGGGAGATCTTTTACAGGCTGCTGTTACACTTGCCCTGTTCAGATACCATCCTGGATGTAGACAAAATGGTGGATGACGTCACCAAGAGACTGTCTAATGTACAGTGGGTAACCACCACCACAAACTGGAGCCAAGTCAATGCATGCTTGGAAGAGAACGATATCATCAGTCTGCTGCGGTATGTCCGGGTGTCGCTGCTTCAAAAATACCCCGTGGACAAGATGAAGAACCTCACGCAGGAGAAGGTGCCAAAGTTCCGCAGCAGACTGATTAAATATGTGCTGAGAGCCATCAACCTCCAGACAGCCAACAGACCAAGCTCAACAGGAAGCGAATGGATCGGGATGAGCGGGATAAGTGTTGGCTGTGATAACTGTAAGTATTACAGATGCGCTAATTAATATTCATATTAACTTGTGTTGTAATGAAGCATTTTAAAGTGACAACAGTGTGAATGACATCATACTGTGAATGGACTCTTAGTGTTGCTGTCGCGTGAAAACCTTGTACCTCCAAAATGTGAACTTTTCAGGTACAAAGAAAAACATTCTGCATTTTAAAGGTTATCCAATGAGGGTTGAAAGGGTTTCAAAAGCCCAAGGGTTGTAGAATTTTCTCAATCCATAGAGGACCATGTTACCCTTCAGTTGAAGTTGAAACATGAAAATACCCAAAATTAGAGTTGTAGGGTTTTCTCGTGACAACAGCCATAGATAATTAGATAAATGTATGGATGATAAAATACTGATCTGTCTCTATCTATTCATCAGGGAGCGAAGAGGAACCACTGAACAAGAAGAAGAAGAAGAAGAAGGGAATAAGAGGTTTCTGCAGCCGAGCGCTGAAAGCCATAAGGCGTTGCTTCTCCTGCTGCACCAAACCACAGGACATGGAAGACGACATGGAGGACGACATGGAGAAGACTAAACCTAGTGATTTTTCCTCACCTAGGAAGGCACACCAGCGGCTGCTGTTCTCAGTTGGACGTTTAGAGTTCTACAGGTTAAAAAGAAAAGACTGAGACATCTGTCTGTGTGCAATTGGCCTTTAATTGATTAATAAATAAAGGAATAATTTGAATTGGCCATTTGACTGTCTGGTCATCTTTAAGGCTAAAGATAGGCTAGTATAAAGTGATACTTATTTCACAATGGCTAAACTTGCAATAACACTTTTTGATATTAATAATACAAGTAATAATACCAAGTCTCATCCTGCACTCCACTGCATCCCAGTGAATACAGGGTTTTCGTGAATGTGTAAATTGTACATTTTTAATGTTATAGAATCATGCTATTTTATACATGGATGAAGAGTTATTTTCCTTTTATACACACAGGGTGGTAGGGTTACTACAGTGGTACATTATCAATTTCAATTTATTTAAAGTGCATTATCACAAAGTCCCAACACACTTTACAAAAGCTAAATTTAAAAGAACAGTAAAACATATAGCTCATATCACAAATAATATGATATAATATTATAACAGATAGTATAAAACAAGGGGAGAAAAAGAAATTTAGAAAGAACAGTAAAAACAGCTCATATCGCATAGAATATGATATAATGTCACATAAGATAGTATAAAACAAGGATGAAACGATACAAAAGAAATAAAACGGTACATAAGGAAGAAGAATGTTACATGATATATTGGATATTGGACCAGCTAGACTATTTAGGTTACACCATAGAATTTAGAGAATAAGTATGTTTTAACTTTTGCTTTAAAAACAGAAATGGAGCTTGCCTCTCTAATTGGGGTGGGGAGAGCATTCCACAGGTAAGGGGCGCGAAAAGAGAAATCTCTGCTCTGCAGCTGAGTTTTTATTCACCCTCGGGGGTTGAGAGATAGCCAGCATGTTGTGATCGTAGGAGGCGCGGTGGAGTATAAGCTGTAACGAGTTCTGAGAGGTAGGATGGTGCCAGACCGTTACATGCTTTATAAGTTAGGAGAAGGATATTAAGTCTGCTCCTGCCTGTACTGGGAGCCAACGTAGGCTGATCAATATGGGGGTGATGTGATCATTGTCCCCCACCAAAGGGGGGACTATGGATCGGTCTCCGTCCGTTCGTTCGTTCGTTCGTTCGTTCGTTAGTTAGTCACACTGTAACGTTGACTTTGTGCCGCTAGGGGGCAGCATTGACAATGAATGGGGACTCAGTGGTAAAGCAATACAGTTAAAGTAATCATAGGTAACATAATAGTCTACACACACTACACACTTGGAGACATCAGACTGGGTTGATGTGTTGAAGTGAGAGTCAATGGAGAATTTTTGGGCAAACCTCTAACCACAAGACACTGTAGTTATTGTACAGTTGTTGGACTGTTGGACTGTTATTGCACTCATCACTGCACTACCACTGTGCCGTCAGTGTTGACTACTTATATCATATTACCACTTACCTACTGTGCAATACCATATATCACTTATCATTTAGCATTTATATTATTCATAACACTCACGCTCCTGGTGTTGTATGTTATATTGTATATTGTATTATAAATTGTATTGTAGTGTACATTGTGTAATGTACGGATTGTATTTATTGCGTATTGCAGTTCTTATATTTTGTACTGTATTGAGTAAAAACAGGACAATTACAGTTACTACATTTCAAGATATAACTTGTAAGCCTAATTCTGAGGAGAGTAGGCAACAGAAATATATGGTCAATCTGTCCTTTCATTGTCCCATACCAAAATGCTTATACAATTTCACTCATATTTCAAGTACACTCAGCAATCACTGACTGACCCAAGGGTGGAACTACATCACTGGTGGGGGACAACATGTTTACTATTTGCTTGTATTTCTTAGTTCCGGTTAAAATTCTGGCTGCAGCATTTTGGACCAATTGGAGTGGTTCAAGAGCTGAAATTGGGAGGCCAGAGAAGACAGAATTGCAATAATCAAGCCTTGATGATGAAGCCAAATGCGTGAATTAAAGTTACCGAGTTCCCCCAGTGATAGAATTGGTCAGATTTTGGTGATGTTTCGGAGATGAAAAAATGCTGACTTAGCAATGGCCTTAATGTGAGATTCAAAAGAGAAGGAGGAGTCAAAAATTACACCCAGATTTTTTACTGTTTCACTTTACGATATAGTACAGCCATCAAGGTTTACTGTGAGGTTTTGAAACTCTTCAAAACGCTTATGTTAAGCTGGTCCAACAAGTTACAGTTTGGTTTTTCCTGCAAAAAGTTCTCTGACATCCAGGTTTTAACCTCAGCTAAACTTGCCTCTAAATTTAAGAGGTTGGCAGTGTTATCTGGGCTGATAGGCATATACAACTGGGTGTCATCTGAATAGCAGTGAATATTAATGTAGTGTTTGCGAATAATATCAGATCCTTATGTTTGGTACTGAGGAGTAGCCGCTGCGCTACAAGTCCACATACAGCGCTGTGAGCCCTTTCAGCACCAGGGAGCTGGCCAGATTCTAGACTGCTTTGATTAGGGGGCAGTAACAGATGTTGGTTGGTTACCAACTATCGTGTTAATATGACTGTTCTTCAGGACTGTAAGCTAGCTAGATAGCTGTGAGTCCAGACGCCAACAGACCATCAGATCACAGCTGAAGTCTGCATCCACAGCAAATCTAATAACTAATGTAGCCTGAAAACGCCATACTTCATCTTTGGATGAAGAAAATTATTAGAACACAGAAAAAGCAACCACTGAAAATGTCGATTTATTGGCCTTTTTACCGCGTCATCGCCATTCTGATAAGCAGTGCAACGCAGACGGTGGGACTGTTTTGAAGGGAGCACCTGCTGGGGAGGCAGAACAGGGCAGAACATCCGAGAAGGCCACTGAAGCTGCCCGATCGATCACCGAAAGTTGCGGTAAGTCACCGGTAAGTCAGTAGGCCAAGGTTACCTTGTTTGTACAGCTACCTTATCAGCTTTATTCGTTTAAAAATCCGTTAATTTAGTTGCTGGGTGCGCTAGCCAAACTCCTACCACTAAAAGGCTAGCTTAACGGTAGCGCCAGTCAAGCTTATAAAGAACTAAACCCCAACTTGCTTGTCCATATATATTCTTTTAATGATTTAATGATTTGTTTAAATGATTTAAGTCGACCAGGGAGCTTTTTATGTGTAATAATGCATTGATAGCGGCGTGATATGCTGTTGTAAATTAACGCGCCAAATTTAAATCTGTCAATTTATCGGTAATATCAATCTGTTTACAAGCAACTAAAGCAGATTAATTAATTAGTTGATAGAATATGTTCTTTTCTTCAAATCTTTCGGGTCGAGTTGTGAATTGGCCATGCATTTGTTTCTACTATTAACAACGACAAAGCAAGCCGTTTCAATGGAGTTCAGCGTACAGTTTTCCGCTAACGTTATACAACTTGTGTGCTATTTGGCTTGCAGGAAGCCGTTTGCTCTGGCGAGCCGCAACCGTTTTTGATGGCGTTATTTAAACAGATAAAGCTTATTTAAAAAGGGAAAGCTAAGGTATGTTTTGCATCGGCCATCTACAGCTACTCTGGTATGTAAAACGTGACACTAACTCCCATTTGCAAAAAGGTGTGGGACACCTAGGTGGAGGCTTAATTCAAGCCTGCTCTTGGATGATAATTTTAGGGAAGCTCTGCGTAACCATATTAATTTATATAAAGAAACAAATTTACTATCTTCACCGTCTGCTGGAGTGACCTGGGAAGCCCTCAAAGCTTTTCTCAGAGGCCATATTATTCAGTACGCATCTTTTAAAAAAAAGGCCAGTATGGCCAAATATCTGGAGCTTGAGGGGCAGATTCAAACAGCAGAGAGTACTTTCAAGCAGGATATGTCCTCAGTCAATCTTATGGTCCTCACCCGCCTGAAGTATGAACTTAATTCTATATTGACCCAGAGAGCAGAGTTTGCCTTATTTAGAGCAAGGCATAAGCACTTTGAGGAAGGGGATAAGGCAGGCAGGATGTTAGCAAGGTACATCAGACAGCGGGAAAATGCGAGTATTATACTAGGGGTCACAGATGAAGGTGGCAATCTACAGTCCAGTTCTACCTCAATTAATGAAATATTTAGAAACTACTATAAAAACCTATACAAATCAGAACTGCAGGCAGACAGTCAGGAGATCTCTTCATTCCTCACCAGTTTGTCCCTCCCCTCCTTGTCCGAAGAGCAGCGTGAGCTGCTAGATATGCCTATTACGATAGAGGAACTTAAAGATACCATTAAAAATTTGCGAAGTGGGCGTGCTCCAGGCCTAGACGGCTTTACAGCCGAGTTTTATAAGACCTATGTTGATGAAATCTCTCCAGTGTTATTAAGTATGTACGAGGAAGCGATGGATAAGGGCACCTTACCACCCACTCTGAATGAGGCTCTGATTTCTCTTATTCTCAAAAAGGGTAAACCGGCTTCTGACTGTAAAAGTTATAGACCCATTTCCCTTCTTGGACAAGACCGAAAGATCTTTTCAAAGATCTTGGCTAATCAACTGGATAAAATTGTTACAAGTATAATCCATCCCGATCAAGTCGGTTTTATTCGTTCAAGAAGCTTTGCAGACAATATCAGACGCCTTCTCAATATTATGTGGTTTTCTCAGAGTGAGAACTGTCCTATGGCAATCTCATTGGACGCGGAGAAGGCGTTCGATAGAGTCGAGTGGCGTTATCTATTCCTCGCTCTTGAACAATATGGATTTAGCCAAAAAGTCATTAGCTGGATTCGGCTTCTATATGCTAACCCCAAAGCATCAGTTCTTACTAATGGTATCATCTCCCATAATTTTGACTTAGGTAGAGGTACTGCACAGGGTGATCCTTTATCCCCCCTCCTTTTCGCTTTGGCCCTCGAACCTCTAGCCGCTGCCATCCGTAAGGCTCACAATTTTCCAGGGATACAAATAGGAAAGACAGCTCATAAAATCATGCTGTACGCAGATGATATTCAGATTTTTGTGTCACAACCCGACAGGTCATTACCTGTCCTCTTTGATATTATAAAATCATTCTCAAGACTCTCAGGATATAGGGTTAATTGGACAAAGTCTGAAGCTCTCCCTTTGACAACTTACTGCCCTAGAACACTGTTTCAGGTGGGTAAGTTCCAATGGCCTAAAAAGGGAATTACTTATTTAGGTATAACGTTTCCTCCCCTTATTAAAGATCTGATTAGTGTGAATATAGTCCCTCTTTTGGATAAGTTCAAGAATGATATAGAAAGGTGGAACCCTCTATTCTTATCTCTATGGGGAAAGGCCAATATCCTCAAGATGAATTGTGCTCCTAAATTTAATTATCTCCTACAAGCCCTCCCAGTTAAGATCCCACTGAAATATTTCAAACAATTTGACAAACTATGTAATCAATTTTTATGGAACAACAAACGTCCTAGACTTGGCTTGAAAAAGCTGCAGAGGCCGGTGGATCAGGGTGGATTGGGCATTCCAAATATCTTGCTTTACCATTATGCTTTTAGCATGAGACACCTTGCCCACTGGTCCCTACCCCCTGAACGAGCCCCACCCTGGTTCCAAATAGAGAGCTATCTCTGTGACAGCCTTCCTCTGGTATACTTTACCACTGCTCAATTACCCAAGGCTGTTAGTGATCATCCCATATTTCTTCACCTACAATGGGTCTGGAAGAGATTGTCCTTTATTTTCAAATTTAACTTTTATCTTAACCCATCTTCCAGCATTTGGCTAAATCCGAGACTCCTTATCGATAAAAAAACATTTCTTTGGAAGCTGTGGGCAGAAAAAGGTATCCTGGCTCTGAAGGACCTGTACGAGGGAAACACGGTGAAAAGTTTCACAAAACTCAGAGAACAATATGACCTTCCACATAACCATTTCTGGAAGTATCTTCAAATCAGACATGTATTATTGACAATTTTAGGGCCTCACCCCAATCTGTTAACAGAGTTTGACCTCCTTAAAGCAATATTAACCACTTTTGGAGTAGGACATGAAGCATCAAAATACTATTCAATGCTAATAACACACCAGGGACAGGCCTCAAACCTAAAAAAGATTTGGGAGGTCGACCTAAATCAGACTTTTACTGATACGGAATGGAAAATAATTTTACGCAACTCAAAACAAATGTCGCGCGAACTCAGAACTAGATTAGTACAATTTAAAATAATTAATAGAGTATATTGGACACCGTCAAAACTGCATAGAGTTAAACTTAGAGATAGCCCGACTTGCTGGAGATGTGGGGATGATCACGGTACACTTATTCATTTCTTATGGGAATGTCCTAAAGTACAGACCTTATGGTGTGCTATTCATGAAAATATAAGGCAGATCATAGGTCAAGATATTCCTTACACACCTAGTCTGTATGTTCTGGGGGATCCATCGCCGCTAAGCAACCTCCCTACCCCTCTAGCGGACTGGATTCACATAGCAATTATGTTGGGTAGGAAGATCATCGTTAAAGAGTGGAAATCTGTTGATTTACCTCCAGCACATGTATGGTTCTCTCAGCTTGGAATTGTAGCAGTTTATGAGAAATTGTCTTTTAGGATTAATAATCAGGTAGATAGATATAGTCTGAAATGGAACAGATACCTTAGTCACATTAAAGGCCCTTGAAACCTCTCACAATCAGGTCACAGCCCTTTCATTTGCAATTTATTTGTTTTCCTAACACACTGAATATGCTTCACATTGCTATGGCCCTGAACCCCTATGCTGCCATTATAATTCCCCCCCTTTTTGTTTTTTTTAAGAGTAATTATTTATTTTGTACTCTATTATTTTGATGTATTTTTTTTTTGTATATACAGTATCTATATATATATATATGTATATATATATATATATATATATAAAATGTACGATTTAAGTTCTTTTCTCTGTTTCTACAATTGCCCATTGTTTAAGGTTCTTATGTCTGTTTGAAAACCAAATAAAGTGTTGATCATAAAAAACAAACAAACGTGACACTAACAATTGTAAAAGACAGACGGCGTTTATGGAATATGATTTGGCCATATTATAGTGATTTGACCGTGGGCCGTTAGAGAGAGAGAGAGAGAGACAGAGACAGACACTCTTAACACGCTCCTGAAAAAACGAAAATTTTTGGATTCCAAAGTGGGACAGACTATTAAATAATCAAAACACAGTGACTTTTAAAAACTTAAGAGACTATTTTTTGTTTTTCTTCAAAAAGTTAACTCAAGAGTGTTAAAGAAAACAAGAAAAACAAAGTTGAAGACTACCATACCAAACTGGACTACTACAAAAGCTAACCAAGAAGAGCTAACTTAGCAAACCTGGACTCATTTCGACTAAAGTGAGCAATATTGACAAGAAAACTACAATAACTGCATATTTAAAGAACCCTACAAAAGAGGTAGGCTTTGAAGAAAACAAAATATTTTTTGAAAATCTCTCAGAAATCAGCTATTTTGAGCCAAGCTAAAGCTAAAGCTAGCTGACAGTCACGCTGCCTCTGCACAGGACAGTTAAAAATTGTTACATTCTGGTTGCTATGGAAACCATGCCTGCACAGAGCAGAGAGGTGAAGTTTCCCAGAGAGTGCAAGAGTGCACATGCCAAGAAGAAGTACAAGGAGAAACTTCTAAAAGACAATGACGAGGCCCTCGATACAGACAACCCACTGTTAACTGTCACCTATTACACCAGAGGAACTGTGCTGCTGCAGGGCAATGAGACTAGCCTGAAATCTTTTGAACAGACTTTTCCCTCGCTCAAAGCACAAGTAGAGAAAGAGAGGGACTGTGCCCCTGTAGCCTGTTCAGACTCTGAGGAGGACAGCCCGAGACAGTGTATTTGAATTGATACAAGGATCTAATAATAACAATAAACCTACTACTAATAAGAATAAATAACCAATATAGATATATTACTATATAAATTAATTAATGTCAAATGATCTTTTCTTTTAGTCTGTTCCATTAAAGATATCCATTTTAATGATTCTAAATGCGTTCATTCTGTTTGAGTTGTTGGAATATCCAGGGTCTGAACTCTTCAGCCTTTGGCCTGAAAAGCACAAACCCTGAATTTCTCAGGAGCATTCACAATGCTGACATCATTATCCTAACGGAGACTTGGTGCCGCAAAGACACACCTACATCCTGTCCCTCAGGCTTCTATGAAATCATTGTACCCTCACAAAAACTAAGCACAACCCATCGTGGTCGAGACTCCGGAGGAATTTTGGTCTGGTATAGAGAGGATCTTGCCGACCACATTTCTATAATTAATATAGGCAAATCACACTGCTGGCTAAAACTAAACAAAAGAATTGGCATAACAGAAAATGACATTTACCTCTGTGCAGTATATATCCCTCCAGTAGAATCTCCTTACTATGAAGAGGAATACATTAATGACTTCCACTCACAAATAAGCCATTTCCAGGCCCAGGGAAATGTGCTGCTATGTGGTGATTTCAATGCTCGAACTGGATCTGAATCTGACCAAATTGATTCACAAGGCAATAATCATGTGTTTGGTCAAAACTCCCTATACCTTACACCAACTCTCCCAAAGAGAAACAGTCTGGATAACACTGTCAATAAGAGTGGTAAAGAGCTAGTGCACCTTTGTCGAACCTTAGGTCTGTACATGCTTAATGGTCGGATCAGAGGGGATTCTTTAGGGAGATTTACATGTTGTACAGCACTTGGAGCTAGTGTAGTTGACTATGCAATTACTGACATGGATCCCACCTCTTTCAATGCATTCACTGTCAGGAGACAAACTCCTCTTTCAGACCACAATCAAATTAATACCTATATAAAAACTATTAGGCAACACAGAAAAGAACCCTGTAAGTTGTACAAACTCCCTAAAACATACAGATGGAATACAGAAAGTCCAAAAGAGTTTATAAATGCCCTAAAATCAGAACAGTTAACAAACAAAATTATTAACTTTACTGACAAACCTTATGAAAACAATCCATCTGGAGTCAATCTGGTTGTCAAAGAAATTAGCAATATTTTTGAAACGGCAGCAATTATGGCTGACCTGTTACAAAGTAACAAAAAGCGAAAGAAACATACGAAAACTGAAAAATGGTTTGACGATGAATGTAAATCAATAAGAAAAGAACTACGCAAAATGTCCAACCTAAAACATCGCCAGCCAGAGAACTTAAACTTCAGAAAAGATTACTGTATAATTCTAAAAAAATATAAAGACACTCTGCTGAAGAAAAAACGAAACCATACCAATGAAACCCTTCAAAAAATTGAAGGCTCAATTAAACAGAATCAGTTCTGGAAAATGTGGAATAACTTGAACAAAACAAAACCACAAGACCTACCTATTCAAAATGGTGAAATCTGGAAAAAGCATTTTGAAAACCTTTACAGTGAAATCCTACCCAGGGAACTAAATTCTAATTATAATCTGATCAAACAAAAACTACAATTACTAGAATGCACTATTAAAGACAACCAAAATCCACTTGATTTCCCTATTACTCAAGAGGAATTGGCTGAAAAACTAAAAACTCAGAAATCCAAAAAGGCTTGTGGTCCTGACAGCATCAGAAGTGAAATGCTTAAAAACAGCACACCTGAGCTGCAGAGAGCAGTGCTCAAATTATTCAACCTTGTCCTGAATTCTGGCTGTTTTCCTGACATCTGGAGCCAAGGGTTTATTACCCCGATATACAAGAGTGGTGACAAATTGGATCCTAATAATTTCAGAGGCATTTGTGTGAGCAGTAATCTGGGGAAGTTATTTAGTAGCATTTTAAACAATCGAATCCTAACCTTCCTTAACGAACACAATGTCCTGAGCAAAGGTCCAATTGGATTTCTCCCAAATCACCGTACTATGGACCATATTTACACCCTGCACACCCTAATCAATACACATGTAAACCAAACCAAAAATGGAAAAAATTTTGCATGCTTTATTGACTTCAAAAAAGCATTTGATTCTATTTGGCATGAGGGATTATATTACAAACTTTTACAAAGTGCTGTAGGGGGTAAAGTATATGATGTAATAAAATCAATGTATTCGAAAAACAAATGCGCGATAAAAATTGGCGAAAAACGTACAGAGTTCTTCACCCAAAGAAGAGGAGTTCGGCAGGGTTGCGGCATGAGTCCAACATTATTTAACATTTATATTAATGAATTAGCGGTGCAGTTGGAACAATCTGTAGCTCCCGGACTCAGTCTACAAGATAAGGAAATCAAATTCCTGCTCTATGCAGACGACCTGGTGCTGCTGTCACCCACTGCACAGGGCCTACAGCAGCACCTGGACCTGCTGGAGAACTACTGCCAGACCTGGGCCCTGGCAGTAAACCTGAAAAAGACCAACATCATGGTCTTTCAAAAGAAGCCCAGATGTCAGGAACACAGATACCAGTTCAGTCTAGGCAGCACCGCCTTAGAGCACACCATGCAGTATACTTACCTCGGTCTAATCATTACTGCATCGGGTAATTTCAACATGGCAGTGAATGCATTAAAGGACAAAGCTTGCAGAGCTCTATATGCAATACATAAGAAATTTTACAATAATGATATATCAATTCCAATTTGGTGTAAAATGTTTGATAGTGTAATTCAGCCCATTGCGCTGTATGGAAGTGAGGTATGGGGTCCACTCAGTCACCATAGCTACACTAGATGGGACAAGCATCCGACTGAAACCTTACATGCTGAATTCTGTCGATTAATCCTGAAAATTCAAAGGAAAACACCAACTAATGCATGTAGGGCAGAATTAGGCAGATACCCACTCATAATTCACGTCCAAAAAAGATCCCTAAAATTCTGGATGCATTTAAAATCAAGTCCCGAAGAGTCACTTCATTTCAAAGCTCTCAAAACCCAAGAACTGAACCCTGAAAAGAGTCCTCTAAGTCAGCTGGTACTGAGACTAACTAACACACTAACAAATGCCAACACAAACTGTCCTCAGACCAGCACTGCTCTTAAAAACATAAGTCAATCAAATAATCAAAGATTGCAAGAACAATTATTTGAAACATTGGAACACTGAAACTAAAACTCAAAGTAAATTAGAATGTTATCGGACCCTAAAAAGTGAATATGAATTGGAGGAATATCTCTTGACTGTCAGAGATAAAAAGCAGAGACAGATCCTGACCAGGTACAGATTCAGTGACCACAGTCTGGCTGTAGAGAGGGGAAGGCACAAGAAAACCTGGCTCCCAAAAGAAGAAAGACTCTGTGGTCACTGCAGGACAGGTGAGGTCGAGACAGAGCTGCACTTTCTTCTTCACTGTACAAAATATGAAGATATAAGGAGGACATATTTTGACCTATTTAAAAATGCTGTTTCTGAATTTGATCAACTACCTGAAAATCATCAGTTACAATTAGTTCTAGGTGATGGAAAGACTGCAAAAATAGCAGCAAAATATGTGTTGAGTTGCCACAGCCTGAGGGACAGCAGCTGACTGTCCTCTGAAGACCCTGTCCATATAGTTCTACTGATGTTCAGACAGACAGACAGACAGACGGATATACAGACAGACAGTTCTCTTAAGACTGTCCATATACAGTACTTCTATTGTTGTTCATCTGTTATTTCATGTTATGATGTGTAACGAAGGCACACTTCGTTACTAATCCTTTGCACTATTTGCACATTTGTATTGTACACTTGATTTATTAAATGGTTTGCACAGCATAGTTTGCACAGTAATATTTGCACAGCATTAATAATTGCAAACCGAGTCATGATTTAAAGTATTTTATTGAATATATATTTTACTAAACATTTTAAGTTTGTTTGTGTGAGGTATTTTATCTTGTCCTGCTGGAGCAGTTACTCAGCATGGGCAAGGACTGAAGCTCCACCTGAAGGAAACAAACAAATGTTCAGTACTTAACCTGACATGAAATGGGTTTTCATTGTTGGTTGAATGTCATGATTTGGTATGGGCAAGTGCAATATTTCTAAGTGCAATACCTTAAGTGCAATATATATTTCTAAGTGTAATACTACAGTGGTGCAATGTAAGGGTTTTAATTGTTGGTTCATGCAATCACTTACCTGTGCTGTCTTGTCTGTGTTCCAGGGTGTTCGGGCAAAAGAGTTCCCCGGGGTGTCCGAGCACCTATATATAGTTCCGGGAGGGACCATGTGATGGGATAGCAGAGGGGGTGTTGTGTGTGGGTGTTTGAACTCAAATGTATATTGTTTATATGTTGCAGTATTTATTGTTTGAGAGCAACATCTATTTAACTGTATGCATCTGATAGATATGTAGAATGGTAGGTTAAAGGGGGCAGTATATTGTATTGTTGAATGCTATTGTTCAAGTGACCCCTATAGTTGGTAGCATCCAGGTTGATTACCTGAAGCAGGGTATAAAAGGCTGCCAGTGTTCATCTGATTCTGTTATTGGTAGGACCCTGGAGAGCTGCTCACAGCCATGCTCTCCTTTTTGCAAACTAGCTTTGTTTTGTCTTGTCATGTCATTTTTGTGGGTGAATAAACACCTTTGGTTGCACCGTATCACCGCCTCTTTTGCTGTGAATCCAGCTGCTAATCGGGTCAAGCCTAACATGATGGATTTGTGTAGTGTCTGTTTTGTGAGACAAATGTATGTTTTACCTTTCTTTCATTTTTATGGATGAGCACTATCAGTGCACATTTGCTTTGGCAATATTGTTACACAACTGTCATGCCAATAAAGCTTATTGAATTGAATTGAGAAGGTAGAGACTGCTATTGTAACCTCATGGCTATGATTTGACCACTGACCACATGGCCTCAAGTGTAAATTTGTTTTTATACAACAGTGTATAGAATAGCTATGACTTATGATTTTATAATTTAATCATATGTTGAATGTTACAGGACATGGTGAGGCGCCTCCATAATTCAGAGGAAAATCAAAGGTGTTTTAATCCATCCGAGAGGTATGAAATATTACAGGAAGTCAAGAAGCTGGTTCTTGTACATTTTTATTGTACATGAGGGGCATCCCCAGATAATTTATTTCCATGCCAATGTCCTTTTCAGCTTCAGATCCCCACACAATGTGGCAGTTACGGCATCATTGGAGAAGTCAAAAAGAGCCTGGATGTTCCTGAGGTGCTCATAAAATGTAAGCTGGGTTCATAATTTGGGAATAAAAGTACATTTTGATGTTATTATAATTGTCCACTCTGGATGATAATGCACTGCTTAAATTTAATGAAAGCAGATGGAGTTGTAAGGTTTGGAGTGGTGAATCAATAGGCGTTATGCCCAACTTCCGCATTCTGTTAAAACAGATTTACTAGTTTCCGGTTCAGTGTTACTGAAAGCTTGTTGTTGTAGCAGCTACATGTGGATATGGCGTTGTTTTATTCACGGCGTCTTCGGGAGCTGCCAGAGATGAGCATTTCCAATGTACATCATATATGCAGTTTGACCTCCAAGACTCCAAAACTGGATAAAGGGTTTAAGCTGTATGCTTCTTCATACATCTGTGACTATGAGGGTAGCTGTCTGCTAGCTAGCCCGCTAGTTATCTAGCTAGCTCACTACCTAACACTGTTGTTAAGAGAGTCTCACCCAGCAAGTTTCTGATTAATGATTGCTATATATGTAGATGCCTACATAATCACGTTGTCATTTTATTTTCACCAGTGTCAAACAGAGACAGGCTGACTGGGGAAATCGGTATCAGGGCAGCTGTCACAGGGGGACCTGGTCATGATCCCTGATTAGCCTACTCCTATTCTAAGAGGCTTGATAAATATATTATATTTAATATATTGAAAAGTATTCAACTCGAAAGTATTTATCTTCGGCACTCGGCCTGCAGCCTCGTGCCTACGACCGAATCACAGCCGTGCTGATATACAGTACAACAGCACTCCCTCTCATGTGATATTGCTTAATTATATAGGGAAATTACTGACGATCATTCTATAGTTGCTTACTTTACTAATTTAGCCAGGAATAATCTGTACTAGTTAAAGGTAACCGCTAACCTTAGACAATATGACAGAGCAGTAGCCATCTGCCATCCGGTTAAATCAACAATAACAACAACTTTTTTTTCCAAAAAGAATCATACCACATTATCAAGATAAGGCTGTGATGCTTGTGGCAGATAGCTGGAAGATCCAAATATGAATCAGATTTATCAGAATCGCTGTACAGTTTATTAAAAATGCTTTTGTTTTTACCTGAAACTGGTTCCTTTCAGTCCGGTTGCAGCACACCGAAGGGACTGCCCTCCATTGCAGACGAGCGCCATCTAAGTTTGACAAAGTACATCTAAACCCGATACAACTCCATCTAAATCTCAGGCATAGTAACTGTTTGTATTATTCTGCAAGATTTGATGCTACAAATGGTTAAATATATGCCTGCATGCTAAATTACAGGTTACACTCGTCACCTGGAACCTAATGTAGGAAAACAGCACACACAGCTTTATTGGCTGGCTCATAATCCAAAATGTTATCAAATACTTTTCATTGATCATTAGCTGGTACTATGCCACACTTGACTGACCTCTAGTGGTGTAAGACCTGCACTATCTCGTCAAGACAGCAGCGGTAGTTTACCAATATCAAGAGTTGCAAAATTACGAGGCTATTTCTGACTGTATTACTGAAAATTACAATTAAAATACAGGGTTTACACCTTATAAAGATAACCCAAGCCTAGTTTCTGCAATTATTTTCAACATTTTGTCATTTTTAATTTTATGTCTCCGTAGCTCCTGGAGGCCTGGGCTGCTGTCTTTAGGGAGGAGGAGAAAGAATTGTGGGAAGGCGTAACCCAGGACCTGATGAGTGATGAGGACGATGATCATGATGGAGCTGGAAGGAAGACATGGCGAGTGAGGAGACCAACGTTTAGAGGCGTGGACCTCTCAGCACTGTCAGAAGTTGCAGCTCTGCCTTGAGAGTGACCATGGCAACTCACACAACTAGAGTCAGCCCTAGACATTATTTTTGTCCTATTACACCCATGCCTTCCTTCCATACCACCAGCTCTCCTGCAATGCGTAGATGGCTTCAGATGATAAATACTTGAAGTTATACAAATACTATAATGTTCTTTACTGTTGATCCTTTTGTTTTTTAGTAGGGATTGATAATAACAGTTGTCTATAAAATGGCACAAAGTAGTAGACTAGCTAATCATTTATTTTAAAAGCCATTGACTTTGTTGAAGCATTAAGGAATGAATGTAAATTCACTGAAATTATAATAAACGGACATAATTAAAAGATTGTGTACAATTATTAAATTGAATAATTTCACTGCTTTTAAATGTACTTTTCAACAGCTGATTGTGAATTCCTGTTGTAGCATATTCAAAACCAAATAGTTTTCAAGATTTCTGAGAAAGGGACAGCTGTATTTCCAAGTATACCATGGTTCTTGTGTGCTTTTAGGACAGGGGTTATCAAATAATCCCAAATAAATGGGAACCCCATCTGTATTATCTAATGTTTACATCTTCTTGTTTGAATTTATCCAGTGTTGTATCTTGTTAGCTAAAAACATGTAAAGGGTATTTAAAATAATTAATAATTAATCAATAATTAAAAGAGAGGACGGGAGGGGGGCATAGGAAAGCCCTGTGTTCCACGGACTTTTCTGGCAAATATACATTGATGTGGGCGGAGATAATCGGCCTTTTCCGGACGTGTTTGGACCATGTGTGCAGGTGCACGGAGATTCCCGGTGAGTGTACAGTGATATCTGGTCATTTGTGACAGTATACGGGAGTGCGCTGACATTTAACGAGGCGTGTACAGTGACAGAAATCTGCGGTACACAAAAGTTGTGCGTTCTCGGGGTATTACGGACGTGTGGCGGCCCGAATATCTCCTGGCACGTCGCCAGACATGTCCGGATACAGTGCGTTTCCATACGCGTGTACAGAGATGTACAGGACGGAAACGTAACTTTTCGTCCAGTGTATAGCAAACCGGCAAAAAGAACTCCAATTAAATGATTAATAGTAACGAACTATAAGGTATTTCATAAATATGGCAGGATTGTTCAATCAGCGTGAATTTAGTGCATGGAATTCCTGGAATGCGCTTTTACGCACACCCTCATCTCATATTTCATATAGCCTCTCCTACAGTTATGCTGATTGGTGTTTATGTCCATGTTTATTGCATGCACACCCGTTTAACCTGGTTTGGACATAAAAAACAAGCATCATGTGCCAGAAAAACCCTCAGTACCAAACATAATTATCTCGTTCCCACGCATTACTAAGTCGTGGCCACGCATTAGGATCCCACGCGTTACTAAGTCGTGGCCACGCATTATTTTATTAACATGAGATGTCACCAGAGGGGCTCCGTAGAAGAGCTATAAGATAAAATGCTATTTTTACTGTGAAACTGCGCTGCCTGACTGGGCCGCGTCTCCCAGTCAGTGGTCTTCAAAGCGCTCTGACACCATAATGGGCTCAATATGACGTGCCGTTGTGTGTAGGCTATTTAACGGCCAGCACTGACGGGAATGGCTCTATGTTACTTTGGATATCAAGAAGACAAGACGAGTGACCATAAGGAGCCAGAGACACAGGAGTCTACTATTCAGCAATTGTCTATGATTGCGCTGGAGGAGCCAGCGGAGGTGGTGAGTAGCCTATTTCGTCCGTTTTTCTATTACTTTTCATGAACTAGGCCTACATTAGGTACAGTATATGTACAGTATATATATATTATTGATTTTTGCAAAGGAAAAGCACAAGGTCCACATGGATCTGTAGATAAATGAGCAGTCAACAGCAGTCAGTAAAGTTTAGCAGCCTACTGTTAATTAGTACTGAGTCCCAACATTGTTTTAGTTCTGAACAAGGCCAGAGCATTATGTAAAATAAAGCCTTTTGTTTCTTGCATCTCCAACATAAGACATCTTTGGGTGCATTTTGTGTAGTCTTGCTGGTGTAAAGTAGCCTAAACTCTGTGTAAAAGTTTAAATTGTAGTGTTTTATGTCTCAAATTAGAACAGAAAGAGTAAGCTGTATCCCAGAGTGTTTCTTGGTATCAGATTAATTACAGAGGGCTTGAGTTCATCAAAACCGTGTTGCTTAGTTTGGATCAAATGCCTTACTTGTAAGTGGAATCATAGTAAGGGATATTATACTTTGTCTGCAATTTATTAAATGAAAGTAACAGACCTTTATTAAAAATGTATTGGACTTCTATAATACCTTTGGGCAAAGACGTGTACCTCCAAATAGGAGCAAAAGGTGATAGTGGGGAAGCCCCTTTCACAAATTGGTGTGATACTTCCCATATTTCCAGGGAGTTAAGAATAATAGGATTGTTTGTAATAATTTTTAAACTCCAAAATAGAGAATATGATTTAATTGGTGTGGGGTCACCTGTTGACTTTTCCATTTTTA
The DNA here is from genome assembly GCF_048128805.1 of Centroberyx gerrardi. Lineage (NCBI taxonomy): Eukaryota > Metazoa > Chordata > Actinopteri > Beryciformes > Berycidae > Centroberyx > Centroberyx gerrardi. The sequence goes on from NC_136000.1 coordinate 7,630,931, forward strand.
CCCAAGCATTCTGAGATTGTACCAACCATTGTCCATTGCTCTTGGCTGGGTTGCCCAGTAATAAAGTAATATTTGGCAATCCCAAACCTCCTGCTTTTTAAATAAATAGGTCTGAATAGGATATTCATTTCAACTATATTCTGCCTAAAAAAAATTGGGAGGATCTTCCATGTTAAAATGTCGCTTTGTATCTGTGATAAAAAGGGGGAGATAGATAATTTTATTTTTTATGTTTTTTTAGATAGATTATGCACATTTTCAGTGCAAAAAAGCAGTGGTCTATGTGTGTGTGCACTTGTGCGTTTTTGTCTGTGCGTGCTTGTGTGTGTACATGTGTCCCTCCCTTTCCCGTTTTCATTCCCTGCAGTTCTAGTAGCTAATCTGGTTTTTACCAGTCACTAGAGTTACTAGTCATCAATTCTTGCTCCTATATAAGAAGTAACCTCAGTCAAACAGGGACTTGGTAACTAGCACCACACCTTTTCATCCTTTTTTTTTGCTGGAAGACTTTAGATTTAACTGTGGATGGGGCTCCCCAGGTAGACAGTAATATTCTGTTAATTGGTATATTTATGACAGCAGGGATACCCAGTCACAGAGTATCAAAGGTTCATGTAAACAGCTTAACCTGAATAAGACCCTAACCAGAGTATTTCAAACATAGTCAGTGACATTTACATGCAGAGTAACCTAGCTATTGGCAATACTCCAATTAACCTCTCCTTTCTTCTTTGCATCTTTCCTGTTTCCATGATCCAGGACCAGCAGCAGAAAGACATCAACGCTGCCCCATCCACCTCCTCGCCGTCCAATCGGCAGCCACGCTGCATTGTCGTGGAATCCGCATACCCTGAATCAGGAAGCCCTGGCAATGATGAAATTTTCTTTGCCTCCCCTCCTGATCTTGAGGGGGATGATTTTGCCCCATCCACCTCCTCGCCGTCCAATCGGCAGCCACGCTGCATTGCCGTGGAAACCGCATACCCTGAATCAGGAAGCCCTGGCAATGATGTCATTTTCTTTGCCTCCCCTCCTGATCTTGAGGGGGATGATTTTGCCCCATCCACCTCCTCGCCGTCCAATCGGCAGCCACGCTGCATTGTTGTGGAATCCGCATACCCTGAATCAGGAAGCCCTGGCAATGATGTCATTTTCTTTGCCTCCCCTCCTGATCTTGAAGGGGATGATTTTGCTGACAGCACCTCAAATCACGCATCATCTTGTTCATCTCTGAGTGACAGTACTAGTCTATTTCTGAGTAACAAGGCAGAGATGAATGATGCTGAATTTGAGGCAAGCGAGTCAATGAAGGAGATGTCCAACCCGAGCTGCATCTATAATGTGGTGACGGACCTCGTCATGGAGTTATTCAAGGACATCGAAACGGAGTTGGGCATGCCTGAGAACGGCAGCTCGTGGGAGCCGTTGTGTCTCACCGATGCTGCAATAGTGTCGGTGTGCGTAATGGAAGATGTCTCTGGAGAGTCCGACATAGAAGCAGCCGTGGACCGCACAAGGGAGCTCCGTGTGTTCTTCACTGAGACCACCAAGAGGCGGATCCTCAGCTCAGTGTACAAGGAACTCAGGGTTAACCTGCCCCATGGCAAGAAAGAGATCACCTCTGCCATCAGGGCTGCCGTGTCCATGGAGGTGGAGAGGCTCCTGGCTGACTTTCCAGCTTCCTCTGTGGACTCCTCTTCCTCTTCATCTGTCTCCGACTCCAGAAGAGCAGAGACATTGTCGGCTTTGTCGCCTGAGTCCTCCACCTTTCGGGGAAGGCCGGTGACAATTCATGAGGACACGTTTTGGGAGATCTTTTACAGGCTGCTGTTACACTTGCCCTGTTCAGATACCATCCTGGATGTAGACAAAATGGTGGATGACGTCACCAAGAGACTGTCTAATGTACAGTGGGTAACCACCACCACAAACTGGAGCCAAGTCAATGCATGCTTGGAAGAGAACGATATCATCAGTCTGCTGCGGTATGTCCGGGTGTCGCTGCTTCAAAAATACCCCGTGGACAAGATGAAGAACCTCACGCAGGAGAAGGTGCCAAAGTTCCGCAGCAGACTGATTAAATATGTGCTGAGAGCCATCAACCTCCAGACAGCCAACAGACCAAGCTCAACAGGAAGCGGACGGATCGGGATGAGCGGGATAAGTGTTGGCTGTGATAACTGTAAGTATTACAGATGCGCTAATTAATATTCATATTAACTTGTGTTGTAATGAAGCATTTTAAAGTGACAACAGTGTGAATGACATCATACTGTGAATGGACTCTTAGTGTTGCTGTCGCGTGAAAACCTTGTACCTCCAAAATGTGAACTTTTCAGGTACAAAGAAAAATATTCTGCATTTTAAAGGTTATCCAATGAGGGTTGAAAGGGTTTCAAAAGCCCAAGGGTTGTAGAATTTTCTCAATCCATAGAGGACCATGTTACCCTTCAGCTGAAGTTGAAACATGAAAATACCCAAAATTAGAGTTATAGGGTTTTCTCGTGACAACAGCCATAGATAATTAGATAAATGTATGGATGATAAAATACTGATCTGTCTCTATCTATTCATCAGGGAGCGAAGAGGAACCACTGAACAAGAAGAAGAAGAAGAAGAAGGGAATAAGAGGTTTCTGCAGCCGAGCGCTGAAAGCCATAAGGCGTTGCTTCTCCTGCTGCACCAAACCACAGGACATGGAGGACGACATGGAGGACGACATGGAGAAGACTAAACCTAGTGATTTTTCCTCACCTAGGAAGGCACACCAGCGGCTGCTGTTCTCAGTTGGACGTTTAGAGTTCTACAGGTTAAAAAGAAAAGACTGAGACATCTGTCTGTGTGCAATTGGCCTTTAAATGATTAATAAATAAAGGAATAATTTGAATTGGCCATTTGACTGTCTGGTCATCTTTAAGGCTAAAGATAGGCTAGTATAAAGCGATACTTATTTCACAATGGCTAAACTTGCAATAACACTTTTTGATATTAATAATACAAGTAATAATACCAAGTCTCATCCTGCACTCCACTGCATCCCAGTGAATACAGGGTTTTCGTGAATGTGTAAATTGTACATTTTTAATGTTATAGAATCATGCTATTTTATACATGGATGAAGAGTTATTTTCCTTTTTATACACACAGGGTGGTAGGGTTACTACAGTGGTACAGTATCTTATTTAATTTGAGTTCAAGTTCAATTTATTTAAAGTGCATTATCACAAAGTCCCAACACACTTTACAAAAGCTAAATTTAAAAGAACAGTAAAACATATAGCTCATATCACAAATAATATGATATAATATTATAACAGATAGTATAAAACAAGGGGAGAAAAAGAAATTTAGAAAGAACAGTAAAAACAGCTCATATCGCATAGAATATGATATAATGTCACATAAGATAGTATAAAACAAGGATGAAACGATACAAAAGAAATAAAACGGTACATAAGGAAGAAGAATGTTACATGATATATTGGATATTGGACCAGCTAGACTATTTAGGTTACACCATAGAATTTAGAGAATAAGTATGTTTTAACTTTTGCTTTAAAAACAGAAATGGAGCTTGCCTCTCTAATTGGGGTGGGGAGAGCATTCCACGGGTAAGGGGCGCGAAAAGAGAAATCTCTGCTCTGCAACTGAGTTTTTATTCACCCTCGGGGGTTGAGAGATAGCCAGCATGTTGTGATCGTAGGAGGCGAGGTGGAGTATAAGCTGTAACGAGTTCTGAGAGGTAGGATGGTGCCAGACCGTTACATGCTTTATAAGTTAGGAGAAGGATCTTAAGTCTGCTCCTGCCTGTACTGGGAGCCAACGTAGGCTGATCAATATGGGGGTGATGTGATCATTGTCCCCCACCAAAGGGGGGACTATGGATCGGTCTCCGTCCGTTCGTTCGTTCGTTCGTTCGTTCGTTAGTTAGTCACACTGTAACGTTGACTTTGTGCCGCTAGGGGGCGGCATTGACAATGAATGGGGACTCAGTGGTAAAGCAATACAGTTAAAGTAATCATAGGTAACATAATAGTCTACACACACTACACACTTGGAGACATCAGACTGGGTTGATGTGTTGAAGTGAGAGTCAATGGAGAATTTTTGGGCAAACCTCTAACCACAAGACACTGTAGTTATTGTACAGTTGTTGGACTGTTGTACTGTTATTGCACTCATCACTGCACTACCACTGTGCCGTCAGTGTTGACTACTTATATCATATTACCACTTACCTACTGTGCAATACCATATATCACTTATCATTTAGCATTTATATTATTCATAACACTCACGCTCCTGGTGTTGTATGTTATATTGTATATTGTATTATAAATTGTATTGTAGTGTACATTGTGTAATGTACGGATTGTATTTATTGCGTATTGCAGTTCTTATATTTTGTACTGTATTGAGTAAAAACAGGACAATTACAGTTACTACATTTCAAGATATAACTTGTAAGCCTAATTCTGAGGAGAGTAGGCAACAGAAATATATGGTCAATCTGTCCTTTCATTGTCCCATACCAAAATGCTTATACAATTTCACTCATATTTCAAGTACACTCAGCAATCACTGACTGACCCAAGGGTGGAACTACATCACTGGTGGGGGACAACATGTTTACTATTTGCTTGTATTTCTTAGTTCCGGTTAAAATTCTGGCTGCAGCATTTTGGACCAATTGGAGTGGTTCAAGAGCTGAAATTGGGAGGCCGGAGAAGACAGAATTGCAATAATCAAGCCTTGATGATGAAGCCAAATGCGTGAATTAAAGTTACCGAGTTCCCCCAGTGATAGAATTGGTCAGATTTTGGTGATGTTTCGGAGATGAAAAAATGCTGACTTAGCAATGGCCTTAATGTGAGATTCAAAAGAGAAGGAGGAGTCAAAAATTACACCCAGATTTTTTACTGTTTCACTTTACGATATAGTACAGCCATCAAGGTTTACTGTGAGGTTTTGAAACTCTTCAAAACGCTTATGTTAAGCTGGTCCAACAAGTTACAGTTTGGTTTTTCCTGCAAAAAGTTCTCTGACATCCAGGTTTTAACCTCAGCTAAACTTGCCTCTAAATTTAAGAGGTTGGCAGTGTTATCTGGGCTGATAGGCATATACAACTGGGTGTCATCTGAATAGCAGTGAATATTAATGTAGTGTTTGCGAATAATATCAGATCCTTATGTTTGGTACTGAGGAGTAGCCGCTGCGCTACAAGTCCACATACAGCGCTGTGAGCCCTTTCAGCACCAGGGAGCTGGCCAGATTCTAGACTGCTTTGATTAGGGGGCAGTAACAGATGTTGGTTGGTTACCAACTATCGTGTTAATATGACTGTTCTTCAGGACTGTAAGCTAGCTAGATAGCTGTGAGTCCAGACGCCAACAGACCATCAGATCACAGCTGAAGTCTGCATCCACAGCAAATCTAATAACTAATGTAGCCTGAAAACGCGATACTTCATCTTTGGATGAAGAAAATTATTAGAACACAGAAAAAGCAACCACTGAAAATGTCGATTTATTGGCCTTTTTGCCGCGTCATCGCCATTCTGATAAGCAGTGCAACGCAGACGGTGGGACTGTTTTGAAGGGAGCACCTGCTGGGGAGGCAGCACGGGGCAGAACATCCGAGAAGGCCACTGAAGCTGCCCGATCGATCACCGAAAGTTGCGGCAAGTCACCGGTAACTCAGTAGGCCAAGGTTACCTTGTTTGTACAGCTACCTTATCAGCTTTATTCGTTTAAAAATCCGTTAATTTAGTTGCTGGGTGGGCTAGCCAAACTCCTACCACTAAAAGGCTAGCTTAACGGTAGCGCCAGTCAAGCTTATAAAGAACTAAACCCCAACTTGCTTGTCCATATATATTCTTTTAATGATTTAATGATTTGTTTAAATGATTTAAGTCGACCAGGGAGCTTTTTATGTGTAATAATGCATTGATAGCGGCGTGATATGCTGTTGTAAATTAACGCGCCAAATTTAAATCTGTCAATTTATCGGTAATATCAATCTGTTTATAAGCAACTAAAGCAGATTAATTAATTAGTTGATAGAATATGTTCTTTTCTTCAAATCTTTCGGGTCGAGTTGTGAATTGGCCATGTATTTGTTTCTACTTTTAACAACGACAAAGGAAGCCGTTTCAATGGAGTTCAGCGTACAGTTTTCCGCTAACGTTATACAACTTGTGTGCTGTTTAGCTTGCAGGAAGCCATTTGCTCTGGCGAGCCGCAACCGTTTCTGATGGCATTATTTAAACAGATAAAGCTTATTTAAAAAGGGAAAGCTAAGGTATGTTTTGCATCGGCCATCTACAGCTACTCTGGTATGTAAAACGTGACACTAACAATTGTAAAACACGGACGGCGTTTATGGAATATGATTTGGCCATATTATAGTGATTTGACCGTGGGCCGTTAGAGAGAGAGAGAGAGACAGAGACAGACACTCTTAACACGCTCCTCAAATTTTTGGATTCCAAAGTGGGCCAGACTATTAAATAATCAAAACACAGTGACTTTTAAAAACTTAAGAGACTATTTTTTGTTTTTCTTCAAAAAGTTAACTCAAGAGTGTTAAAGAAAACAAGAAAAACAAAGTTGAAGACTACCATACCAAACTGGACTACTACAAAAGCTAACCAAGAAGAGCTAACTTAGCAAACCTGGACTCATTTCGACTAAAGTGAGCAATATTGACAAGAAAACTACAATAACTGCATCTTTAAAGAACCCTACAAAAGAGGTAGGCTTTGAAGAAAACAAAATATTTTTTGAAAATCTCTCAGAAATCAGCTATTTTGAGCCAAGCTAAAGCTAGCTGACAGTCACGCTGCCTCTGCACAGGACAGTTAAAATTTGTTACATTCTGGTTGCTATGGAAACCATGCCTGCACAGAGCAGAGAGGTGAAGTTTCCCAGAGAGTGCAAGAGTGCACATGCCAAGAAGAAGTACAAGGAGAAACTTCTAAAAGACAACCCTGATATACTCTTTGCCGACTTCATCTATCTCAACAATAAGAAGATAAAAAACAATTTGATCTTCCACACTGCACAGATTTCTACATGGAAATCCGCTATCTGTAACCAATACAAATTCACAGTTAAAGAAGGCATCGTAAGAATCACAATCTGCAATGACGAGGCCCTCGATACAGACAACCCACTATTAACTGTCACCTATTACACCAGAGGAACTGTGCTGCTGCAGGGCAATGAGACTAGCCTGAAATCTTTTGAACAGATTTTTCCCTCACTCAAAGCACAAGTAGAGAAAGAGAGGGACTGTGCCCCTGTAGCCTGTTCAGACTCTGAGGAGGACAGCCCGAGACAGCGTGACAGACTCCCTATACCTTACACCAACTCTCCCAAAGAGAAACAGTCTGGATAACACTGTCAATAAGAGTGGTAAAGAGCTAGTGCACCTTTGTCGAGCCTTAGGTCTGTACATGCTTAATGGTCGGATCAGAGGGGATTCTTTAGGGAGATTTACATGTTGTTCAGCACTTGGAGCTAGTGTAGTTGACTATGCAATTACTGACATGGATCCCACCTCTTTCAATGCATTCACTGTCAGGAGACAAACTCCTCTTTCAGACCACAATCAAATTAATACCTATATAAAAACTATTAGGCAACACAGAAAAGAACCCTGTAAGTTGTACAAACTCCCTAAAACATAAAGATGGAATACAGAAAGTCCAAAAGAGTTTATAAATGCCCTAAAATCAGAACAGCTAACAAACAAAATTATTAACTTTACTGACAAACCTTATGAAAACAATCCATCTGGAGTCAATCTGGTTGTCAAAGAAATTAGCAATATTTTTGAAACGGCAGCAATTATGGCTGACCTGTTACAAAGTAACAAAAAGCGAAAGAAACATACGAAAACTGAAAAATGGTTTGACGATGAATGTAAATCAATAAGAAAAGAACTACGCAAAATGTCCAACCTAAAACATCGCCAGCCAGAGAACTTAAACTTCAGAAAAGATTACTGTATAATTCTAAAAAAATATAAAGACACTCTGCTGAAGAAAAAACGAAACCATACCAATGAAACCCTTCAAAAAATTGAAGACTCAATTAAACAGAATCAGTTCTGGAAAATGTGGAATAACTTGAACAAAACAAAACCACAAGACCTACCTATTCAAAATGGTGAAATCTGGAAAAAGCATTTTGAAAACCTTTACAGTGAAATCCTACCCAGGGAACTAAATTCTAATTATAATCTGATCAAACAAAAACTACAATTACTAGAATGCACTATTAAAGACAACCAAAATCCACTTGATTTCCCTATTACTCAAGAGGAATTGGCTGAAAAACTAAAAACTCAGAAATCCAAAAAGGCTTGTGGTCCTGACAGCATCAGAAGTGAAATGCTTAAAAACAGCACACCTGAGCTGCAGAGAGCAGTGCTCAAATTATTCAACCTTGTCCTGAATTCTGGCTGTTTTCCTGACATCTGGAGCCAAGGGTTTATTACCCCGATATACAAGAGTGGTGACAAATTGGATCCTAATAATTTCAGAGGCATTTGTGTGAGCAGTAATCTGGGGAAGTTATTTAGTAGCATTTTAAACAATCGAATCCTAACCTTCCTTAACGAACACAATGTCCTGAGTAAAGGTCCAATTGGATTTCTCCCAAATCACCGTACTACGGACCATATTTACACCCTGCACACCCTAATCAATACACATGTAAACCAAACCAAAAATGGAAAAAATTTTGCATGCTTTATTGACTTCAAAAAAGCATTTGATTCTATTTGGCATGAGGGATTATATTACAAACTTTTACAAAGTGCTGTAGGGGGTAAAGTATATGATGTAATAAAATCAATGTATTCGAAAAACAAATGCGCGATAAAAATTGGCGAAAAACGTACAGAGTTCTTCACCCAAAGAAGAGGAGTTCGGCAGGGTTGCGGCATGAGTCCAACATTATTTAACATTTATATTAATGAATTAGCGGTGCAGTTGGAACAATCTGTAGCTCCCGGACTCAGTCTACAAGATAAGGAAATCAAATTCCTGCTCTATGCAGACGACCTGGTGCTGCTGTCACCCACTGCACAGGGCCTACAGCAGCACCTGGACCTGCTGGAGAACTACTGCCAGACCTGGGCCCTGGCAGTAAACCTGAAAAAGACCAACATCATGGTCTTTCAAAAGAAGCCCAGATGTCAGGAACACAGATACCAGTTCAGTCTAGGCAGCACCGCCTTAGAGCACACCATGCAGTATACTTACCTCGGTCTAATCATTACTGCATCGGGTAATTTCAACATGGCAGTGAATGCATTAAAGGACAAAGCTCGCAGAGCTCTATATGCAATACATAAGAAATTTTACAATAATGATATATCAATTCCAATTTGGTGTAAAATGTTTGATAGTGTAATTCAGCCCATTGCGCTGTATGGAAGTGAGGTATGGGGTCCACTCAGTCACCATAGCTACACTAGATGGGACAAGCATCCGACTGAAACCTTACATGCTGAATTCTGTCGATTAATCCTGAAAATTCAAAGGAAAACACCAACTAATGCATGTAGGGCAGAATTAGGCAGATACCCACTCATAATTCACGTCCAAAAAAGATCCCTAAAATTCTGGATGCATTTAAAATCAAGTCCCGAAGAGTCACTTCATTTCAAAACTCTCAAAACCCAAGAACTGAACCCTGAAAAGAGTCATCTAAGTCAGCTGGTACTGAGACTAACTAACACACTAACAAATAACACAAACTGTCCTCAGACCAGCACTGCTCTTAAAAACATAAAAGTCTATCAAATAATCAAAGATTGCAAGAACAATTATTTGAAACATTGGGACACTGAAACTAAAACTCAAAGTAAATTAGAATGTTATCGGACCCTAAAAAGTGAATATGAATTGGAGGAATATCTCTTGACTGTCAGAGATAAAAAGCAGAGACAGATCCTGACCAGGTACAGATTCAGTGACCACAGTCTGGCTGTAGAGAGGGGAAGGCACAAGAAAACCTGGCTCCCAAAAGAAGAAAGACTCTGTGGTCACTGCAGGACAGGTGAGGTTGAGACAGAGCTGCACTTTCTTCTTCACTGTACAAAATATGAAGATATAAGGAGGACATATTTTGACCTATTTAAAAATGCTGTTTCTGAATTTGATCAACTACCTGAAAATCATCAGTTACAATTAGTTCTAGGTGATGGAAAGACTGCAAAAACAGCAGCAAAATATGTGTTGAGTTGCCACAGCCTGAGGGACAGCAGCTGACTGTCCTCTGAAGACCCTGTCCATATAGTTCTACTGATGTTCAGACAGACAGATATACAGACAGACAGTTCTCTTAAGACTGTCCATATACAGTACTTCTATTGTTGTTCATCTGTTATGTCATGTTATGATGTGTAACGAAGGCACACTTCGTTACTAATCCTTTGCACTATTTGCACATTTGTATTGTACACTTGATTTATTAAATGGTTTGCACAGCATAGTTTGCACAGTAATATTTGCACAGCATTAATAATTGCAAACCGAGTCATGATTTAAAGTATTTTATTGAATATATATTTTACTAAACATTTTAAGTTTGTTTGTGTGAGGTATTTTATCTTGTCCTGCTGGAGCAGTTACTCAGCATGGGCAAGGATTGAAGCTCCACCTGAAGGAAACAAACAAATGTTCAGTACTTAACCTGACATGAAATGGGTTTTCATTGTTGGTTGAATGTCATGATTTGGTATGGGCAAGTGCAATATTTCTAAGTGCAATACCTTAAGTGCAATATATATTTCTAAGTGTAATACTACAGTGGTGCAATGTAAGGGTTTTAATTGTTGGTTCATGCAATCACTTACCTGTGCTGTCTTGTCTGTGTTCCAGGGTGTTCGGGCAAAAGAGTTCCCCGGGGTGTCCGAGCACCTATATATAGTTCCGGGAGGGACCATGTGATGGGATAGCAGAGGGGGTGTTGTGTGTGGGTGTTTGAACTCAAATGTATATTGTTTATATGTTGCAGTATTTATTGTTTGAGAGCAACATCTATTTAACTGTATGTATCTGATAGATATGTAGAATGGTAGGTTAAAGGGGGCAGTATATTGTATTGTTGAATGCTATTGTTCAAGTGACCCCTATAGTTGGTAGCATCCAGGTTGATTACCTGAAGCAGGGTATAAAAGGCTGCCAGTGTTCATCTGACTCTGTTATTGGTAGGACCCTGGAGAGCTGCTCACAGCCATGCTCTCCTTTTTGCAAACTAGCTTTGTTTTGTCTTGTCATGTCATTTTTGTGGGTGAATAAACACCTTTGGTTGCACCGTATCACCGCCTCTTTTGCTGTGAATCCAGCTGCTAATCGGGTCAAGCCTAACATGATGGATTTGTGTAGTGTCTGTTTTGTGAGACAAATGTATGTTTTACCTTTCTTTCATTTTTATGGATGAGCACTATCAGTGCACATTTGCTTTGGCAATATTGTTACACAACTGTCATGCCAATAAAGCTTATTGAATTGAATTGAGAAGGTAGAGACTGCTATTGTAACCTCATGGCTATGATTTGACCACTGACCACATGGCCTCAAGTGTAAATTTGTTTTTATACAACAGTGTATAGAATAGCTATGACTTATGATTTTATAATTTAATCATATGTTGAATGTTACAGGACATGGTGAGGCGCCTCCATAATTCAGAGGAAAATCAAAGGCGTTTTAATCCATCCGAGAGGTATGAAATATTACAGGAAGTCAAGAAGCTGGTTCTTGTACATTTTTATTGTACATGAGGGGCATCCCCAGATAATTTATTTCCATGCCAATGTCCTTTTCAGCTTCAGATCCCCACACAATGTGGCAGTTACGGCATCATTGGAGAAGTCAAAAAGAGCCTGGATGTTCCTGAGGTGCTCATAAAATGTAAGCTGGGTTCATAATTTGGGAATAAAAGTACATTTTGATGTTATTATAATTGTCCACTCTGGATGATAATGCACTACTTAAATTTAATGAAAGCAGATGGAGTCGTAAGGTTTGGAGTGGTGAATCAATAGGCGTTATGCCCAACTTCCGCATTCTGTTAAAACAGATTTACTAGTTTCCGGTTCAGTGTTACTGAAAGCTTGTTGTTGTAGCAGCTACATGTGGATATGGCGTTGTTTTATTCACGGCGTCTTCGGGAGCTGCCAGAGATGAGCATTTCCAATGTACATCGTATATGCAGTTTGACCTCCAAGACTCCAAAACTGGATAAAGGGTTTAAGCTGTATGCTTCTTCATACATCTGTGACTATGAGGGTAGCTGTCTGCTAGCTAGCCCGCTAGTTATCTAGCTAGCTCACTACCTAACACTGTTGTTAAGAGAGTCTCACCCAGCAAGTTTCTGATTAATGATTGCTATATATGTAGATGCCTACATAATCACGTTGTCATTTTATTTTCACCAGTGTCAAACAGAGACAGGCTGACTGGGGAAATCGGTATCAGGGCAGCTGTCACAGGGGGACCTGGTCATGATCCCTGATTAGCCTACTCCTATTCTAAGAGGCTTGATAAATATATTATATTTAATATATTGAAAAGTATTCAACTCAAAAGTATTTATCTTCGGCCGAATCACAGCCGTGCTGATATACAGTACAACAGCACTCCCTCATGTGATATTGCTTAATTATATAGGGAAATTACTGACGATCATTCTATAGTTGCTTACTTTACTAATTTAGCCAGGAATAATCTGTACTAGTTAAAGGTAACCGCTAACCTTAGACAATATGACAGAGCAGTAGCCATCTGCCATCCGGTTAAATCAACAATAACAACAACTTTTTTTTCCAAAAAGAATCATACCACATTATCAAGATAAGGCTGTGATGCTTGTGGCAGATAGCTGGAAGATCCAAATATGAATCAGATTTATCAGAATCGCTGTACAGTTTATTAAAAATGCTTTTGTTTTTACCTGAAACTGGTTCCTTTCAGTCCGGTTGCAGCACACCGAAGGGACTGCCCTCCATTGCAGACGAGCGCCATCTAAGTTTGACAAAGTACATCTAAACCCGATACAACTCCATCTAAATCTCAGGCATAGTAACTGTTTGTATTATTCTGCAAGATTTGATGCTACAAATGGTTAAATATATGCCTGCACGCTAAATTACAGGTTACACTCGTCACCTGAAACCTAATGTAGGAAAACAGCACACACAGCTTTATTAGCTGGCTCATAATCCAAAATGTTATCAAATATTTTTCATTGATCATTAGCTGGTACTATGCCACACTTGACTGACCTCTAGTGGTGTAAGACCTGCACTATCTCGTCAAGACAGCAGCAGTAGTTTACAAATATCAAGAGTTGCAAAATTACGAGGCTATTTCTGACTGTATTACTGAAAATTACAATTAAAATACAGGGTTTACACCTTATAAAGATAACCCAAGCCTAGTTTCTGCAATTATTTTCAACATTTTGTCATTTTTAATTTTATGTCTCCGTAGCTCCTGGAGGCCTGGGCTGCTGTCTTTAGGGAGGAGGAGAAAGAATTGTGGGAAGGCGTAACCCAGGACCTGATGAGTGATGAGGACGATGATCATGATGGAGCTGGAAGGAAGACATGGCGAGTGAGGAGACCGACGTTTAGAGGCGCGGAGCTCTCAGCACTGTCAGAAGTTGCAGCTCTGCCTTGAGAGTGACCATGGCAACTCACACAACTAGAGTCAGCCCTAGACATTATTTTTGTCCTATTACACCCATGCCTTCCTTCCATACCACCAGCTCTCCTGCAAGGCGTAGATGGCTTCAGATGATAAATACTTGAAGTTATACAAATACTATAATGTTCTTTACTGTTGATCCTTTTGTTTTTTAGTAGGGATTGGTAATAACAGTTGTCTATAAAATGGCACAAAGTAGTAGACTAGCTAATCATTTATTTTAAAAGCCATTGACTTTGTTGAAGCATTAAGGAATGAATGTAAATTCACTGAAATTATAATAAACGGACATAATTAAAAGATTGTGTACAATTATTAAATTGAATAATTTCATTGCTTTTAAATGTACTTTTCAACAGCTGATTGTGAATTCCTGTTGTAGCATATTCAAAACCAAATAGTTTTCAAGATTTCTGAGAAAGGGACAGCTGTATTTCCAAGTATACCATGGTTCTTGTGTGCTTTTAGGACAGGGGTTATCAAATAATCCCAAATAAATGGGAACCCCATCTGTATCATCTAATGTTTACATCTTCTTGTTTGAATTTATCCAGTGTTGTATCTTGTTAGCTAAAAACATGTAAAAGGTATTTAAAATAATTAATAATTAATCAATAATTAAAAGAGAGGAGGGGAGGGGGGCATAGGAAAGCCCTGTGTTCCACGGACTTTTCTGGCAAATATACATTGATGTGGGCGGAGATAATCGGCCTTTTCCGGACGTGTTTGGACCATGTGTGCAGGTGCACGGAGATTCCCGGTGAGTGTACAGTGATATCTGGTCATTTGTGACAGTATACGGGAGTGCGCTGACATTTAACGAGGCGTGTACAGTGACAGAAATCTGCGGTACACAAAAGTTGTTCGTTCTCGGGGTATTACGGACGTGTGGCGGCCCGAATATCTCCTGGCACGTCGCCAGACATGTCCGGATACAGTGCGTTTCCATACGCATGTACAGAGATGTACAGGACGGAAACGTAACTTTTCGTCCAGTGTATAGCAAACCGGCAAAAAGAACTCCAATTAAATGATTAACAGGAAGTAAGGAACTATAAGGTATTTCATAAACATGGCAGGATTGTTCAATCAGCGTGAATTTAGTGCATGGAATTCCTGGAATGCGCTTTTACGCACACCCTCATCTCATATTTCATATAGCCTCTCCTACAGTTATGCTGATTGGTGTTTATGTCCATGTTTATTGCATGCACACCCGTTTAACCTGGTTTGGACATAAACAACAAGCATCATCATGTGCCAGAAAAACCCTCAGTACCAAACATAATTATCTCGTTCCCACGCATTACTAAGTCGTGGCCACGCATTAGTATCCCACGCGCTACTAAGTCGTGGCCACGCATTATTTTATTAACATGAGATGTCACCAGAGGGGCTCCGTAGAAGAGCTATAAGATAAAATGCTATTTTTACTGTGAAACTGCGCTGCCTGACCGGGCCGCGTCTCCCAGTCAGTGGTCTTCAAAGCGCTCTGACACCATAATGGGCTCAATATGACGTGCCGTTGTGTGTAGGCTATTTAACGGCCAGCACTGACGGGAATGGCTCTATGTTACTTTGGATATCAAGAAGACAAGACGAGTGACCATAAGGAGCCAGAGACACAAGAGTCTACTATTCAGCAATTGTCTATGATTGCGCTGGAGGAGCCAGCGGAGGTGGTGAGTAGCCTATTTCGTCCGTTTTTCTATTACTTTTCATGAACTAGGCCTACATTAGGTACAGTATATGTACAGTATATATATATTATTGATTTTTGCTAAGGAAAAGCACAAAGTCCACATGGATCTGTAGATAAATGAGCAGTCAACAGCAGTCAGTAAAGTTTAGCAGCCTACTGTTAATTAGTACTGAGTCCCAACATTGTTTTAGTTCTGAACAAGGCCAGAGCATTATGTAAAATAAAGCCTTTTGTTTCTTGCATCTCCAACATAAGACATCTTTGGGTGCATTTTGTGTAGTCTTGCTGGTGTAAAGTAGCCTAAACTCTGTGTAAAATTTTAAATTGTAGTGTTTTATGTCTCAAATTAGAACAGAAAGAGTAAGCTGTATCCCAGAGTGTTTCTTGGTATCAGATTAATTACAGAGGGCTTGAGTTCATCAAAACCGTGTTGCTTAGTTTGGATCAAATGCCTTACTTGTAAGTGGAATCATAGTAAGGGATATTATACTTTGTCTACAATTTATTAAATGAAAGTAACAGACCTTTATTAAAAATGTATTGGACTTCTATAATACCTTTGGGCAAAGACGTGTACCTCCAAATAGAAGCAAAAGGTGATAGTGGGGAAGCCCCTTTCACAAATTGATGTGATACTTCCCATATTTCCAGGGAGTTAAGAATAATAGGATTTTTTGTAATACTTTTTAAACTCCAAAATAGAGAATATGATTTAATTGGTGTGGGGTCACCTCTTGACTTTTCCATTTTTACCCAAGCATTCTGAGATTGTACCAACCATTGTCCATTGCTCTTGGCTGGGTTGCCCAGTAATATAGTAATATTTGGCAATCCCAAACCTCCTGCTTTTTAAATAAATAGGTCTGAATAGGATATTCATTTCAACTATGTTCTGCCTAAAAACAATTGGGAGGATCTTCCATGTTAAAATGTCGCTTTGTATCTGTGATAATAGGGGGAGATAGATAATTTTATTTTTTATGTTTTTTTAGATAGATTATGCACATTTTCAGTGCAAAAAAGCAGTGGTCTATGTGTGCGTTTTTGTCTGTGCGTGCTTGTGTGTGTACATGTGTCCCTCCCTTTCCCGCTTTCATTCCCTGCAGTACTAGTAGCTAATCTGGTTTTTACCAGTCACTAGAGTTACTAGTCATCAATTCTTGCTCCTATATAAGAAGTAACCTCAGTCAAACAGGGACTTGGTAACTAGCACCACACCTTTTCATCCTTTTTTTTTGCTGGAAGACTTTAGATTTAACTGTGGATGGGGCTCCCCAGGTAGACAGTAATATTCTGTTAATTGGTATATTTATGACAGCAGGGATACCCAGTCACAGAGTATCAAAGGTTCATGTAAACAGCTTAACCTGAATAAGACCCTAACCAGAGTATTTCAAACATAGTCAGTGACATTTACATGCAGAGTAACCTAGCTATTGGCAATACTCCAATTAACCTCTCCTGTCTTCTTTGCATCTTTCCTGTTTCCATGATCCAGGACCAGCAGCAGAAAGACATCAACGCTGCCCCATCCACCTCCTCGCCGTCCAATCGGCAGCCACGCTGCATTGTCGTGGAATCCGCATACCCTGAATCAGGAAGCCCTGGCAATGATGAAATTTTCTTTGCCTCCCCTCCTGATCTTGAGGGGGATGATTTTGCCCCATCCACCTCCTCGCCGTCTAATCGGCAGCCACGCTGCATTGCCGTGGAAACCGCATACCCTGAATCAGGAAGCCCTGGCAATGATGTCATTTTCTTTGCCTCCCCTCCTGATCTTGAGGGGGATGATTTTGCCCCATCCACCTCCTCGCCGTCCAATCGGCAGCCACGCTGCATTGCCGTGGAATCCGCATACCCTGAATCAGGAAGCCCTGGCAATGATGTCATTTTCTTTGCCTCCCCTCCTGATCTTGAAGGGGATGATTTTGCTGACAGCACCTCAAATCACACATCATCTTGTTCATCTCTGAGTGACAGTACTAGTCTATTTCTGAGTAACAAGGCAGAGATGAATGATGCTGAATTTGAGGCAAGCGAGTCAATGAAGGAGATGTCCAACCCGAGCTGCATCTATAATGTGGTGACGGACCTCGTCATGGAGTTATTCAAGGACATCGAAACGGAGTTGGGCATGCCTGAGAACGGCAGCTCGTGGGAGCCGTTGTGTCTCACCGATGCTGCAATAGTGTCGGTGTGCGTAATGGAAGATGTCTCTGGAGAGTCCGACATAGAAGCAGCCGTGGACCGCACAAGGGAGCTCCGTGTGTTCTTCACTGAGACCACCAAGAGGCGGATCCTCAGCTCAGTGTACAAGGAACTCAGGGTTAACCTGCCCCATGGCAAGAAAGAGATCACCTCTGCCATCAGGGCTGCCGTGTCCATGGAGGTGGAGAGGCTCCTGGCTGACTTCCCAGCTTCCTCTGTGGACTCCTCTTCCTCTTCATCTGTCTCCGACTCCAGAAGAGCAGAGACATTGTCGGCTTTGTCGCCTGAGTCCTCCACCTTTCGGGGAAGGCCGGTGACAATTCATGAGGACACGTTTTGGGAGATCTTTTACAGGCTGCTGTTACACTTGCCCTGTTCAGATACCATCCTGGATGTAGACAAAATGGTGGATGACGTCACCAAGAGACTGTCTAATGTACAGTGGGTAACCACCACCACAAACTGGAGCCAAGTCAATGCATGCTTGGAAGAGAACGATATCATCAGTCTGCTGCGGTATGTCCGGGTGTCGCTGCTTCAAAAATACCCCGTGGACAAGATGAAGAACCTCACGCAGGAGAAGGTGCCAAAGTTCCGCAGCAGACTGATTAAATATGTGCTGAGAGCCATCAACCTCCAGACAGCCAACAGACCAAGCTCAACAGGAAGCGGACGGATCGGGATGAGCGGGATAAGTGTTGGCTGTGATAACTGTAAGTATTACAGATGCGCTAATTAATATTCATATTAACTTGTGTTGTAATGAAGCATTTTAAAGTGACAACAGTGTGAATGACATCATACTGTGAATGGACTCTTAGTGTTGCTGTCGCGTGAAAACCTTGTACCTCCAAAATGTGAACTTTTCAGGTACAAAGAAAAACATTCTGCATTTTAAAGGTTATCCAATGAGGGTTGAAAGGGTTTCAAAAGCCCAAGGGTTGTAGAATTTTCTCAATCCATAGAGGACCATGTTACCCTTCAGTTGAAGTTGAAACATGAAAATACCCAAAATTAGAGTTGTAGGGTTTTCTCGTGACAACAGCCATAGATAATTAGATAAATGTATGGATGATAAAATACTGATCTGTCTCTATCTATTCATCAGGGAGCGAAGAGGAACCACTGAACAAGAAGAAGAAGAAGAAGAAGGGAATAAGAGGTTTCTGCAGCCGAGCGCTGAAAGCCATAAGGCGTTGCTTCTCCTGCTGCACCAAACCACAGGACATGGAAGACGACATGGAGGACGACATGGAGAAGACTAAACCTAGTGATTTTTCCTCACCTAGGAAGGCACACCAGCGGCTGCTGTTCTCAGTTGGACGTTTAGAGTTCTACAGGTTAAAAAGAAAAGACTGAGACATCTGTCTGTGTGCAATTGGCCTTTAATTGATTAATAAATAAAGGAATAATTTGAATTGGCCATTTGACTGTCTGGTCATCTTTAAGGCTAAAGATAGGCTAGTATAAAGTGATACTTATTTCACAATGGCTAAACTTGCAATAACACTTTTTGATATTAATAATACAAGTAATAATACCAAGTCTCATCCTGCACTCCACTGCATCCCAGTGAATACAGGGTTTTCGTGAATGTGTAAATTGTACATTTTTAATGTTATAGAATCATGCTATTTTATACATGGATGAAGAGTTATTTTCCTTTTTATACACACAGGGTGGTAGGGTTACTACAGTGGTACAGTATCTTATTTAATTTGAGTTCAAGTTCAATTTATTTAAAGTGCATTATCACAAAGTCCCAACACACTTTACAAAAGCTAAATTTAAAAGAACAGTAAAACATATAGCTCATATCACAAATAATATGATATAATATTATAACAGATAGTATAAAACAAGGGGAGAAAAAGAAATTTAGAAAGAACAGTAAAAACAGCTCATATCACATAGAATATGATATAATGTCACATAAGATAGTATAAAACAAGGATGAAACGATACAAAAGAAATAAAACGGTACATAAGGAAGAAGAATGTTACATGATATATTGGATATTGGACCAGCTAGACTATTTAGGTTACACCATAGAATTTAGAGAATAAGTATGTTTTAACTTTTGCTTTAAAAACAGAAATGGAGCTTGCCTCTCTAATTGGGGTGGGGAGAGCATTCCACAGGTAAGGGGCGTGAAAAGAGAAATCTCTGCTCTGCAGCTGAGTTTTTATTCACCCTCGGGGGTTGAGAGATAGCCAGCATGTTGTGATCGTAGGAGGCGAGGTGGAGTATAAGCTCTGAGAGGTAGGATGGTGCCAGACCGTTACATGCTTTATAAGTTAGGAGAAGGATCTTAAGTCTGCTCCTGCCTGTACTGGGAGCCAACGTAGGCTGATCAATATGGGGGTGATGTGATCATTGTCCCCCACCAAAGGGGGGACTATGGATCGGTCTCCGTCCGTTCGTTCGTCCGTTCGTTCGTTCGTTCGTTCGTTAGTCACACTGTAACGTTGACTTTGTGCCGCTAGGGGGCGGCATTGACAATGAATGGGGACTCAGTGGTAAAGCAATACAATTAAAGTTATCATAGGTAACATAATAGTCTACACACACTACACACTTGGAGACATCAGACTGGGTTGATGTGTTGAAGTGAGAGTCAATGGAGAATTTTTGGGCAAACCTCTAACCACAAGACACTGTAGTTATTGTACAGTTGTTGGACTGTTGGACTGTTATTGCACTCATCACTGCACTACCACTGTGCCGTCAGTGTTGACTACTTATATCATATTACCACTTACCTACTGTGCAATACCATATATCACTTATCATTTAGCATTTATATTATTCATAACACTCACGCTCCTGGTGTTGTATGTTATATTGTATATTGTATTATAAATTGTATTGTAGTGTACATTGTGTAATGTACGGATTGTATTTATTGCGTATTGTAGTTCTTATATTTTGTACTGTATTGAGTAAAAACAGGACAATTACAGTTACTACATTTCAAGATATAACTTGTAAGCCTAATTCTGAGGAGAGTAGGCAACAGAAATATATGGTCAATCTGTCCTTTCATTGTCCCATACCAAAATGCTTATACAATTTCACTCATATTTCAAGTACACTCAGCAATCACTGACTGACCCAAGGGTGGAACTACATCACTGGTGGGGGACAACATGTTTACTATTTGCTTGTATTTCTTAGTTCCGGTTAAAATTCTGGCTGCAGCATTTTGGACCAATTGGAGTGGTTCAAGAGCTGAAATTGGGAGGCCGGAGAAGACAGAATTGCAATAATCAAGCCTTGATGATGAAGCCAAATGCGTGAATTAAAGTTACCGAGTCCTCCAGTGATAGAATTGGTCAGATTGTGGTGATGTTTCAGAGATGAAAAAATGCTGACTTAGCAATGGCCTTAATGTGAGATTCAAAAGAGAAGGAGGAGTCAAAAATTACACCCAGATTTTTTACTGTTTCACTTTGCGATATAGTACAGCCATCAAGGTTTACTGTGAGGTTTTGAAACTCATGCTTATGTTAAGCTGGTCCAACAAGTTACAGTTTGGTTTTTCCTGCAAAAAGTTCTCTGACATCCAGGTTTTAACCTCAGCTAAACTTGCCTCTAAGTTTAAGAGATTGGCAGTGTTATCTGGGCTGATAGGCATATACAACTGGGTGTCATCTGAATAGTAATGAATATTAATGTAGTGTTTGTGAATAATATCACCCAGTGGGAGCATGTATAAACAAATAATAAAGGCCCAAGAACGGATCCTTAAGGTATACCATATTTAAGACTGGAATGATCAGAAGTTGTATTACCGAAAACCACACAGTGACTTCTGTCAGATATAAGAGCGAAACCACGAGAGAGCTGACCCTTATGCCAAAATATTTTTTAAGCGATCTAACAGAATTATGTGGTCCACTGGGTCAAAGGCCGAGCTAATGCGTGGACACGACTTAGTAACGCGTGGGAACGAGATCCTTATGTTTGGTACTGAGGAGTAGCCGCTGCGCTACAAGTCCGCATACAGCGCTGTGAGCCCTTTCAGCACCAGGGAGCTGGCCAGATTCTAGACTGCTTTGATTAGGGGGCAGTAACAGATGTTGGTTGGTTACCAACTATCGTGTTAATATGACTGTTCTTTAGGACTGTACGCTATAATGTGCACTGTTTGTTTTTATCTAAAGCCATTGTAACTAATACATAATTTCTTTAATTTTAAACCCACCCACACAGATCAAGCGATTCTTTTATGGTAATTCAGCCAATTGGTGCATTGGCTGCTCATCAGTCCATGATGGATATTCATAATTGAAACAAAAGACATATAGAAAAGACACCGTTTTTCAGAAGGTGACCATGGAGAGATGAAATCACTCACAGCTATTGTCTGGACTATAGCTGTGAGTCCAGACGCCAACAGACCATCAGATCACAGCTGAAGTCTGCATCCACAGCAAATCTAATAACTAATGTAGCCTGAAAACGCCATACTTCATCTTTGGAATAAAAACAACACAACCAAATCAGTGTCTGTGTATTTATTTCTAAAACACAATATACTGTATACAGGGGAAACGGAGGCGTAATCATTACTTCATTATATTAAATATTACAGGCACATCGCCCAAAGCGCTTGAGTAGAAATACACATTTCTGGGAAAAATCACATTCTGTATATTGCCGTGAAATTTCTAATTTACGGAAGTAAACGGAAATATTCTAGCCTACTTCAGCGTGTCAACAGCTGCATATCCCAGCACACGCCCGTCTACTTAAGATACCCAGGGATTTCAGGTCCCAGATACTTCCGATTATTCCATTGTGGGTATACGGACATTTCCAGGTCAGTTTACTCCCGTGCCCCAGCTCTCAGTTTAGATACCTGGGAATTTCAGGAACCAGAAGTGTCCACACACTTTGTACAGCATATTGACGGGATTTGGAATGGAATGTAGCCGATGATCCACGGCAAAGCCCCCCAAAAATGTGTTTGAAACAGGCCCCGTGACGTTTCAAACAGGCCACGCCCACAACGTGCGGTACAACATCGACATTTTCTGTGGCTGCTTTTTCTGTATTCTGAATGTGAAATGTATACGGTGTAAATAATGTGTCGTTACCTTTTCACGGTTATCAAAGACCTGCATCATCATTAACATGCATTGATAGCGGCGTGATATGCTGTTGTAAATTAACGCGCCAAATTTAAATCTGTCAATTTATCGGTAATATCAATCTGTTTACAAGCAACTAAAGCAGATTAATTAATTAGTTGATAGAATATGTTCTTTTCTTCAAATCTTTCGGGTCGAGTTGTGAATTGGCCATGCATTTGTTTCTACTATTAACAACGACAAAGCAAGCCGTTTCAATGGAGTTCAGCGTACAGTTTTCCGCTAACGTTATACAACTTGTGTGCTGTTTGGCTTGCAGGAAGCCGTTTGCTCTGGCGAGCCGCAACCGTTTCTGATGGCATTATTTAAACAGATAAAGCTTATTTAAAAAGGGAAAGCTAAGGTATGTTTTGCATCGGCCATCTACAGCTACTCTGGTATGTAAAACGTGACAATAACAATTGTAAAACACGGACGGCGTTTATGGAATATGATTTGGCCATATTATAGTGATTTGACCGTGGGCCGTTAGAGAGAGAGAGAGAGAGAGAAGGTAGAGACTGCTATTGTAACCTCATGGCTATGCTTTGACCACTGACCACATGGCCTCAAGTGTAAAAAAAAATTATACAACAGTGTATAGAATAGCTATGAATTATGATTTTATAATTTAATCATATCTTGAATGTTACAAGACATGGTGAGGCGCCTCCATAATTCAGAGGAAAATCAAAGGCGTTTTAATCCATCCGAGAGGTATGAAATATTATAGGAAGTCAAGAAGCTGGTTCTTGTACATTTTTATTGTACATGAGGGGCATCCCCAGATAATTTATTTCCATGCCAATGTCCTTTTCAGCTTCAGATCCCCACACAATGTGGCAGTTACGGCATCATTGGAGAAGTCAAAAAGAGCCTGGATGTTCCTGAGGTGCTCATAAAATGTAAGCTGGGTTCATAATTTGGGAATAA
This sequence comes from Centroberyx gerrardi, assembly GCF_048128805.1. Classification (NCBI taxonomy): domain Eukaryota; kingdom Metazoa; phylum Chordata; class Actinopteri; order Beryciformes; family Berycidae; genus Centroberyx; species Centroberyx gerrardi. The sequence continues at coordinate 7,654,636 of NC_136000.1, forward strand.
AAGTACATTTTGATGTTATTATAATTGTCCACTCTGGATGATAATGCACTGCTTAAATTTAATGAAAGCAGATGGAGTTGTAAGGTTTGGAGTGGTGAATCAATAGGCGTTATGCCCAACTTACTTCCGCATTCTGTTAAAACAGATTTACTAGTTTCCGGTTCAGTTTTACTGAAAGCTTGTTGTTGTAGCAGCTACATGTGGATATGGCGTTGTTTTATTCACGGCGTCTTCGGGAGCTGCCAGAGATGAGCATTTCCAATGTACATCGTATATGCAGTTTGACCTCCAAGACTCCAAAACTGGATAAAGGGTTTAAGCTGTATGCTTCTTCATACATCTGTGACTATGAGGGTAGCTGTCTGCTAGCTAGCCCGCTAGTTATCTAGCTAGCTCACTACCTAACACTGTTGTTAAGAGAGTCTCACCCAGCAAGTTTCTGATTAATGATTGCTATATATGTAGATGCCTACATAATCACGTTGTCATTTTATTTTCACCAGTGTCAAACAGAGACAGGCTGACTGGGGAAATCGGTATCAGGGCAGCTGTCACAGGGGGACCTGGTCATGATCCATGATTAGCCTACTCCTATTCTAAGAGGCTTGATAAATATATTATATTTAATATATTGAAAAGTATTCAACTCAAAAGTATTTATCTTCGGCCGAATCACAGCCGTGCTGATATACAGTACAACAGCACTCCCTCATGTGATATTGCTTAATTATATAGGGAAATTACTGACGATCATTCTATAGTTGCTTACTTTACTAATTTAGCCAGGAATAATCTGTACTAGTTAAAGGTAACCGCTAACCTTAGACAATATGACAGAGCAGTAGCCATCTGCCATCCGGTTAAATCAACAATAACAACAACTTTTTTTTCCAAAAAGAATCATACCACATTATCAAGATAAGGCTGTGATGCTTGTGGCAGATAGCTGGAAGATCCAAATATGAATCAGATTTATCAGAATCGCTGTACAGTTTATTAAAAATGCTTTTGTTTTTACCTGAAACTGGTTCCTTTCAGTCCGGTTGCAGCACACCGAAGGGACTGCCCTCCATTGCAGACGAGCGCCATCTAAGTTTGACAAAGTACATCTAAACCCGATACAACTCCATCTAAATCTCAGGCATAGTAACTGTTTGTATTATTCTGCAAGATTTGATGCTACAAATGGTTAAATATATGCCTGCACGCTAAATTACAGGTTACACTTGTCACCTGAAACCTAATGTAGGAAAACAGCACACACAGCTTTATTAGCTGGCTCATAATCCAAAATGTTATCAAATACTTTTCATTGATCATTAGCTGGTACTATGCCACACTTGACTGACCTCTAGTGGTGTAAGACCTGCACTATCTCGTCAAGACAGCAGCGGTAGTTTACCAATATCAAGAGTTGCAAAATTATGAGGCTATTTCTGACTGTATTACTGAAAATTACAATTAAAATACAGGGTTTACACCTTATAAAGATAACCCAAGCCTAGTTTATGCAATTATTTTCAACATTTTGTCATTTTTAATTTTATGTCTCCGTAGCTCCTGGAGGCCTGGGCTGCTGTCTTTAGGGAGGAGGAGAAAGAATTGTGGGAAGGCGTAACCCAGGACCTGATGAGTGATGAGGACGATGATCATGATGGAGCTGGAAGGAAGACATGGCGAGTGAGGAGACCGACGTTTAGAGGCGCGGAGCTCTCAGCACTGTCAGAAGTTGCAGCTCTGCCTTGAGAGTGACCATGGCAACTCACACAACTAGAGTCAGCCCTAGACATTATTTTTGTCCTATTACACCCATGCCTTCCTTCCATACCACCAGCTCTCCTGCAAGGCGTAGATGGCTTCAGATGATAAATACTTGAAGTTATACAAATACTATAATGTTCTTTACTGTTGATCCTTTTGTTTTTTAGTAGGGATTGGTAATAACAGTTGTCTATAAAATGGCACAAAGTAGCATTTATTTTAAAAGCCATTGACTTTGTTGAAGCATTAAGGAATGAATGTAAATTCACTGAAATTATAATAAACGGACATAATTAAAAGATTGTGTACAATTATTAAATTGAATAATTTCACTGCTTTTAAATGTACTTTTCAACAGCTGATTTTGAATTCCTGTTGTAGCATATTCAAAACCAAATAGTCAGTTTTCAAGATTTCTGAGAAAGGGACAGCTGTATTTCCAAGTATACCATGGTTCTTGTGTGCTTTTAGGACAGGGGTTATCAAATAATCCCAAATAAATGGGAACCCCATCTGTATCATCTAATGTTTACATCTTCTTGTTTGAATTTATCCAGTGTTGTATCTTGTTAGCTAAAAACATGTAAAAGGTATTTAAAATAATTAATAATTAATCAATAATTAAAAGAGAGGGAGGGGAGGGGGGCATAGGAAAGCCCTGTGTTCCACGGACTTTTCTGGCAAATATACATTGATGTGGGCGGAGATAATCGGCCTTTTCCGGACGTGTTTGGACCATGTGTGCAGGTGCACGGAGATTCCCGGTGAGTGTACAGTGATATCTGGTCATTTGTGACAGTATACGGGAGTGCGCTGACATTTAACGAGGCGTGTACAGTGACAGAAATCTGCGGTACACAAAAGTTGTGCGTTCTCGGGGTATTACAGACGTGTGGCGGCCCGAATATCTCCTGGCACGTCGCCAGACATGTCCGGATACAGTGCGTTTCCATACGCATGTACAGAGATGTACAGGACGGAAACGTAACTTTTCGTCCAGTGTATAGCAAACCGGCAAAAAGAACTCCAATTAAATGATTAATAGTAACGAACTATAAGGTATTTCATAAATATGGCAGGATTGTTCAATCAGCGTGAATTTAGTGCATGGAATTCCTGGAATGCGCTTTTACGCACACCCTCATCTCATATTTCATATAGCCTCTCCTACAGTTATGCTGATTGGTGTTTATGTCCATGTTTATTGCATGCACACCCGTTTAACCTGGTTTGGACATAAACAACAAGCATCATCATGTGCCAGAAAAACCCTCAGTACCAAACATAATTATCTCGTTCCCACAAGTCGTGGCCACGCATTAGTATCCCACGCGTTACTAAGTCGTGGCCACGCATTATTTTATTAACATGAGATGTCACCAGAGGGGCTCCGTAGAAGAGCTATAAGATAAAATGCTATTTTTACTGTGAAACTGCGCTGCCTGACTGGGCCGCGTCTCCCAGTCAGTGGTCTTCAAAGCGCTCTGACACCATAATGGGCTCAATATGACGTGCCGTTGTGTGTAGGCTATTTAACGGCCAGCACTGACGGGAATGGCTCTATGTTACTTTGGATATCAAGAAGACAAGACGAGTGACCATAAGGAGCCAGAGACACAAGAGTCTACTATTCAGCAATTGTTTATGATTGCGCTGGAGGAGCCAGCGGAGGTGGTGAGTAGCCTATTTCGTCCGTTTTTCTATTACTTTTCATGAACTAGGCCTACATTAGGTACAGTATATGTACAGTATATATATATTATTGATTTTTGCAAAGGAAAAGCACAAGGTCCACATGGATCTGTAGATAAATAAGCAGTCAACAGCAGTCAGTAAAGTTTAGCAGCCTACTGTTAATTAGTAGAGTCCCAACATTGTTTTAGTTCTGAACAAGGCCAGAGCATTATGTAAAATAAAGCCTTTTGTTTCTTGCATCTCCAACATAAGACATCTTTGGGTGCATTTTGTGTAGTCTTGCTGGTGTAAAGTAGCCTAAACTCTGTGTAAAAGTTTAAATTGTAGTGTTTTATGTCTCAAATTAGAACAGAAAGAGTAAGCTGTATCCCAGAGTGTTTCTTGGTATCAGATTAATTACAGAGGGCTTGAGTTCATCAAAACCGTGTTGCTTAGTTTGGATCAAATGCCTTACTTGTAAGTGGAATCATAGTCAGGGATATTATACTTTGTCTGCAATTTATTAAATGAAAGTAACAGACCTTTATTAAAACCTTTATTGGGCAAAGACGTGTACCTCCAAATAGGAGCAAAAGGTGATAGTGGGGAAGCCCCTTTCACAAATTGGTGTGATACTTCCCATATTTCCAGGGAGTTAAGAATAATAGGATTGTTTGTAATAATTTTTAAACTCCAAAATAGAGAATATGATTTAATTGGTGTGGGGTCACCTGTTGACTTTTCCATTTTTACCCAAGCATTCTGAGATTGTACCAACCATTGTCCATTGCTCTTGGCTGGGTTGCCCAGTAATAAAGTAATATTTGGCAATCCCAAACCTCCTGCTTTTTAAATAAATAGGTCTGAATAGGATATTCATTTCAACTATATTCTGCCTAAAAAAAATTGGGAGGATCTTCCATGTTAAAATGTCGCTTTGTATCTGTGATAATAGGGGGAGATAGATAATTTTGTTTTTTATGTTTTTTTAGATAGATTATGTACATTTTCAGTGCAAAAAAGCAGTGGTCTATGTGTGTGTGCGCTTGTGTGTTTGTCTGTGCGTGCTTGTGTGTGTACATGTGTCCCTCCCTTTCCCGCTTTCATTCCCTGCAGTTCTAGTAGCTAATCTGGTTTTTACCAGTCACTAGAGTTACTAGTCATAAATTCTTGCTCCTATATAAGAAGTAACCTCAGTCAAACAGGGACTTGGTAACTAGCACCACACCTTTTCATCCTTTTTTTTTGCTGGAAGACTTTAGATTTAACTGTGGATGGGGCTCCCCAGGTAGACAGTAATATTCTGTTAATTGGTATATTTATGACAGCAGGGATACCCAGTCACAGAGTATCAAAGGTTCATGTAAACAGCTTAACCTGAATAAGACCCTAACCAGAGTATTTCAAACATAGTCAGTGACATTTACATGCAGAGTAACCTAGCTATTGGCAATACTCCAATTAACCTCTCCTGTCTTCTTTGCATCTTTCCTGTTTCCATGATCCAGGACCAGCAGCAGAAAGACATCAACGCTGCCCCATCCACCTCCTCGCCGTCCAATCGGCAGCCACGCTGCATTGTCGTGGAATCTGCATACCCTGAATCAGGAAGCCCTGGCAATGATGTCATTTTCTTTGCCTCCCCTCCTGATCTTGAGGGGGATGATTTTGCCCCATCCACCTCCTCGCCGTCCAATCGGCAGCCACGCTGCATTGCCGTGGAAACCGCATACCCTGAATCAGGAAGCCCTGGCAATGATGTCATTTTCTTTGCCTCCCCTCCTGATCTTGAGGGGGATGATTTTGCCCCATCCACCTCCTCGCCGTCCAATCGGCAGCCACGCTGCATTGCCGTGGAATCCGCATACCCTGAATCAGGAAGCCCTGGCAATGATGTCATTTTCTTTGCCTCCCCTCCTGATCTTGAAGGGGATGATTTTGCTGACAGCACCTCAAATCACGCATCATCTTGTTCATCTCTGAGTGACAGTACTAGTCTATTTCTGAGTAACAAGGCAGAGATGAATGATGCTGAATTTGAGGCAAGCGAGTCAATGAAGGAGATGTCCAACCCGAGCTGCATCTATAATGTGGTGACGGACCTCGTCATGGAGTTATTCAAGGACATCGAAACGGAGTTGGGCATGCCTGAGAACGGCAGCTCGTGGGAGCCGTTGTGTCTCACCGATGCTGCAATAGTGTCGGTGTGCGTAATGGAAGATGTCTCTGGAGAGTCCGACATAGAAGCAGCCGTGGACCGCACAAGGGAGCTCCGTGTGTTCTTCACTGAGACCACCAAGAGGCGGATCCTCAGCTCAGTGTACAAGGAACTCAGGGTTAACCTGCCCCATGGCAAGAAAGAGATCACCTCTGCCATCAGGGCTGCCGTGTCCATGGAGGTGGAGAGGCTCCTGGCTGACTTCCCAGCTTCCTCTGTGGACTCCTCTTCCTCTTCATCTGTCTCCGACTCCAGAAGAGCAGAGACATTGTCGGCTTTGTCGCCTGAGTCCTCCACCTTTCGGGGAAGGCCGGTGACAATTCATGAGGACACGTTTTGGGAGATCTTTTACAGGCTGCTGTTACACTTGCCCTGTTCAGATACCATCCTGGATGTAGACAAAATGGTGGATGACGTCACCAAGAGATTGTCTAATGTACAGTGGGTAACCACCACCACAAACTGGAGCCAAGTCAATGCATGCTTGGAAGAGAACGATATCATCAGTCTGCTGCGGTATGTCCGGGTGTCGCTGCTTCAAAAATACCCCGTGGACAAGATGAAGAACCTCACGCAGGAGAAGGTGCCAAAGTTCCGCAGCAGACTGATTAAATATGTGCTGAGAGCCATCAACCTCCAGACAGCCAACAGACCAAGCTCAACAGGAAGCGGACGGATCGGGATGAGCGGGATAAGTGTTGGCTGTGATAACTGTAAGTATTACAGATGCGCTAATTAATATTCATATTAACTTGTGTTGTAATGAAGCATTTTAAAGTGACAACAGTGTGAATGACATCATACTGTGAATGGACTCTTAGTGTTGCTGTCGCGTGAAAACCTTGTACCTCCAAAATGTGAACTTTTCAGGTACAAAGAAAAACATTCTGCATTTTAAAGGTTATCCAATGAGGGTTGAAAGGGTTTCAAAAGCCCAAGGGTTGTAGAATTTTCTCAATCCATAGAGGACCATGTTACCCTTCAGTTGAAGTTGAAACATGAAAATACCCAAAATTAGAGTTGTAGGGTTTTCTCGTGACAACAGCCATAGATAATTAGATAAATGTATGGATGATAAAATACTGATCTGTCTCTATCTATTCATCAGGGAGCGAAGAGGAACCACTGAACAAGAAGAAGAAGAAGAAGAAGAAGGGAATAAGAGGTTTCTGCAGCCGAGCGCTGAAAGCCATAAGGCGTTGCTTCTCCTGCTGCACCAAACCACAGGACATGGAGGACGACATGGAGGACGACATGGAGGACGACATGGAGAAGACTAAACCTAGTGATTTTTCCTCACCTAGGAAGGCACACCAGCGGCTGCTGTTCTCAGTTGGACGTTTAGAGTTCTACAGGTTAAAAAGAAAAGACTGAGACATCTGTCTGTGTGCAATTGGCCTTTAAATGATTAATAAATAAAGGAATAATTTGAATTGGCCATTTGACTGTCTGGTCATCTTTAAGGCTAAAGATAGGCTAGTATAAAGCGATACTTATTTCACAATGGCTAAACTTGCAATAACACTTTTTGATATTAATAATACAAGTAATAATACCAAGTCTCATCCTGCACTCCACTGCATCCCAGTGAATACAGGGTTTTCGTGAATGTGTAAATTGTACATTGTGAATGTTATAGAATCATGCTATTTTATACATGGATGAAGAGTTATTTTCCTTTTATACACACAGGGTGGTAGGGTTACTACAGTGGTACAGTATCTTATTTAATTTGAGTTCAAGTTCAATTTATTTAAAGTGCATTATCACAAAGTCCCAACACACTTTACAAAAGCAAAATTTAAAAGAACAGTAAAACATATAGCTCATATCACAAATAATATGATATAATATTATAACAGATAGTATAAAACAAGGGGAGAAAAATAAATTTAGAAAGAACAGTAAAAACAGCTCATATCACATAGAATATGATATGTCACATAAGATAGTATAAAACAAGGATGAAACGATACAAAAGAAATAAAACGGTACATAAGGAAGAAGAACTGTATGTTTATCAATTGGTGAAATGAAAAAATGAAACAGGTTAAAAACATTAAAATCAGGAGTTGATCTTTACAGCCTATGGACAGTCTTGACTATCAACTGTCTTGTAGTCTCGACTCTTTAGTCTCAACCTTTGATTTTACTCAAGCTGTCACTGAACCCACTCAGCGCAGTCGTAACACCATTGATTTTGTTTTGGTCCGTGGTCTCTCTTTCCAAGATTTATCAGGGTCCCCATCTGCTCCATCAATATCTGATCACTGCCTTATTCAATTCATGGTTTTGATTCCCCTCGCCTCAAGTAACCACAGTCCTTCTTTTAAGAGTCGCTGTATTGATACTGCAGCCAAAGAGGCTCTTAAATCCTCTCTTCACATTGTCCTCACTCCCTTTAACAATTATCTAGGTTCTCTTGACAGTTTTGCCAACGGGTTTAATGATGCTCTACACAGTGTGATAGATTCTGTTGCCCCCCATAGGGCCAGAAAGCGCACATCCCAGAACATCCACCCGTGGTTCAACGATACTACCAGGGCTCATAAGCCAACATGCAGAAATCTAGAGCGAAAATGTGTGCTCCGGCAAGCGAAAAATGTATATTACTCCAACCTGATAGTTAACAATCGGAACAATCCCAGATTTTTATTTGATTCTATCGCCACACACCAAAACCGTTCCCCCTGCCCCTCCCTCCTCTTTTAGTGCTGTCGACTTTAACTTTTTTGATGGAAAAATTGAGTCAATCAGAGAAGAGGTTAAGGGTATGGCCTTACCTCTCTCCCTGACTGTTCCTCATCTTGCTTTACACCCGTTCACCACTTGTCAAGACAGCAGCACCCTAATGAAATTTGACACAATTACCTGGGACACTTTTGCAAAACTGGTTAATAATTCCAAATCCACCACGTCTCTTAGACCCGATCCCAGCTAACCAAAGGGTTAAAATGAAATGATTTGAGTTCTGTTTGAGGGGGGACCAAGTACAATGACCTCAGATATTGTATCGTTTAGTTTAGAGTTGCTATGCTAGCCTGGTCACCGGGTCTGATTGGAATATAGAGCTGTGTGTTATCCGTGTAACAGTGAAACAGTAGTTTTTAACCAAACTGTAAGGGTGAGTGCTTGGTACAATGAGGAAATAATGATGTTTTATGACGGATATATATGGGCAACACGGTCTCACAGCAGTTTGTGAAATAGTCAAGAAAATTTAATCTACTGATTTGTGTACATGGACACGATTTTGCCATTTTTTTCGTGAAATGAACACGACCTAAAAAACGTGGAACGTGGTGGAAAAATCGTGTCCATGTACATGAATCAATAGATTAAATTTCGTGACTATTTCACGAACTGCCGTGAGACCGGGTTGATATGCGTCAATATTTTGGTAAAACGAGACACATGAGACCAGCCTTACTACAAGTTTTAAACACCTGAGTTGGTTTCTGTTGGTTATGTTTTTTTAAGCATATAGCAGTTGTTGTTTTTTTACAAGCATAGCACTTGTTTTTTTTATGCATAGCAGTTATTTATAGTTGATATGGCTCTGTCAAACGGTTGTGGCTGTGTCCCAAAACCTCCTTGAGCAGTTGGCGTCTATGGAACGGTAAGCTAGCAGCCAAAACATCGGTTAAACTTTAACGTACACTCTATCATCTAACGTTAACACAGGCATTTGGTTTGAGCATTAACTTAAGAATAATACAATGTTTAATGGGTTTAAAAATTGCAGAGTTGCTTGCTCACTCGCGGGGTGTGCTAACGTTAACTTTAAATCAGTGAGATAAATATCGTTAAGGTTAACCTAGCTGCCTGTGGAAGCTAATGATGCTGTGGAGCACAATTGTTAGCTATAGCATCTCCACGAAAATGGATTACCTAACTAATTATCTCACAAACTAACTAGCTAACACTTAACTAACACTTCGCTAACTACATACTCAATTCATGGTAAAATCCTCAGAAACACGAAACACACACTACTGTCAGGATGCCTGCTGTTCTTGATTGGGATGTAGTGATGAGGTTACTGGGTTAGAGCAGTAGAGTAGATTCCATTGTAGGTACACAGATCTGTTTCTTCATGTTCATTATGTTGTACACTTTGTACTGACATTATGCTGTTACATCCTTCTAAATACATTACATATTAAAGAGAATTTTGAATTTTGTTTGTCGGTTTGCTATAGGGTGGGATGTGACTGTGCAATGCCCTACCAGTATCAGTCGTTGCCCTACAGAGAATTAAAAAAAACCCAGTGACTAGGTGGAGGGAACCGCTGCAAGCTTACCAACCTGTAGTCATGTATGGATGTTAAAAGGAAAAGAGAGCGACAACACAGCTGGACAGCTGCATGTTACTTTCTGACTTTTGTAAACACTCTTACCTCTGAAGCAAATTTTTAATGAATACGAGTACATATGCATCAGAGTTAAGAGTGTCCCGCGGTATTTTTCTGCATAATTTCCCCTACACTATCATAAATAACGTTACATGTATTGCGCAACCCCACCGACAGCCCGTCGTAGTAACAAAGTGGTCCGTCATTAGCCCACACTGTGTCACCGACCAGTATAAACTTACAGCTATTATTAAGACTGTCTTCAAAATACCACACGAAATGAAAGTGACCTCACCTGCACTCACACTCCACGGACCAGTTGTACAGGAAAACTAAGCAACACAGGGCCTTTTAAAGAATGTGAATACTGCTGCAGGCTTGCAGGCTCTCTCTCAGAAGTGTCTGTGAGTTTTGGGTCAAACATACATTTTTTTATGCCCAAAGCAAAGGGTAAAATAACAAATCATTCTTCAAATCATTCAATAACTGCTTCATGACAAATTATTTTCATTTTATTTTAGTGTTCCAAACTACAAAAATGTCAGATTGGCAACCATCTGAACATACATGAATTGAACAAAAGTGCAATAAAGAGGTTCATTCTTATATGCATTTTGGTCTGATTTTTTTTTTCTCTTTGAAAATCTGTCATTCGCCCTTTTAAAGAGCTAGACACGGGGCAGCTGGAAGGTGCACCCCAACAGCGCCCATCTTTCAGGATCCCACTTCTTGTACAGCTCCTGCAGGGTTTTAGCGTCCTCCAAAGCATTATGGGCATCGTAGGATTTTTTCAGGAAGTGCCGGACCAGATACACCTGAGAATACCTGGCCAGGCCGGGAGCGTAGAGCTGCTTGCTGAGCAGGAAGGTGTCCAGAAATTTAGACACCACCTCCTGGAAATCCTGCGTGAGGGAACACTCTCGTAGCGCTCTGGCGAGTACGGGCCCGTCGAAACGCTTGGCATTGTGGGCCGCCAGCAGCAGGGGGCGGCGGAAGGAGCGAAGGAAGGAGATGAAGGAGGAGAGAGCCTGGTGGAGGGGGACGGTGTCCACGGGCCGGCCGTGGAGCAGCAGGGCGTCGCTGCGGACGGTGAAGCCCGTGACGCGGGTGGCATCGTCGGTGATGGTGCAGTGAGGGAAGGCGTAGACGTTAAAGAACCGCTCTCCGCTGATGGCCGACAGCTGGATGATGTCACACACCGTGGTGTCTGAGAGGGCAGAGGAGAGAGAAAAAATACAATATTAAAAACCAAAGCGGTCAAAACATCTTTGGCACTAAGCGCTCAATGCTGTGGTGTTTCTGCACTGCACTTCCCAGAGATCACCTGTCAATCAAACAGTGTGGGCGGGACTGTGACGTCTTTTCCCTTGGATGATGCAGTTTGAGTTTCTCTTTTATTTGTCTGTTCAGCCATGGTGGCTATCGCTGCTCATGCTAACTATGCAGTTCTTCTTCTATTTATTCCAAACAAACTGGAAACATAAAACGCATCATCACTTTTTGAATGACCTATACCTGTGTTTAGAGCGGCAAATGTTAAAGCTTTCATGAAGTGGTTGAACCGCTATTGTTATATCAATCAGCAATGGAGAGTAGTAAAACAGACTAGACATAGATTTATTTCTATGAAAATGTTGCAGATTGTTTAACAAATAGTGCCCAAATAAAATATATTCCAGGTGAATTATTGGATATAACTTCCCTGTTCTGCCACCAGGGGGCAGTATTACCTATAGGTTAAGGTAGAAGACAGGTCCCGGCAGCCAGTGGGCCTCGCAAAAGACAAAAACATCCACTAGTATAAACCTATTTCTCATCAATTTAAAATAAATGTACTTATTGAACAAAAGCCCTCTTCTTGTTACAATGAAAACTATTTCAGTATTGATTCATGTTCAGCCTAGGTTGAGATGTACTGTGATTTTGTAGTTGTGTTTTGTTTGGATGCTTTGGCAAAGTAAAAATGATCTTCTTGTGCCAATAAAGCTTCTTGAATTGAAATGAAGACAAATGTAATGGTTTTCCAATCACACAAGTCCTGCCAAATGTGTCATGGGAATCAATATAGTCAGTGAATAAACAAAACAAACAAACAAACACAACACAGGCCTCAGATACTTGGCTGTTTAAACTAACTCTCCTAATGACTAACCATGTTACTGACAGACAGACAGACAGATTTTACTTTACCTAATCCAGTCGTCTCCAGGTCAAAGAAAACAATGGTGTGTTCATCAGACATCTGCAGGATTTAAGGACAGAGACATTTGTGTCCAGTCTTGTCAGAGGAATTTGAATTGATCCACCTATTATCATGTCTAACATGTCTTTGCAAATCTACATGAGAGACTTCATCATGATCATTAAAACAACAGGCAACATTGATCATTTGTGAAACCATTCTTTGTGTTATTCTAGAGAAAAACTAAAAAAAAACAAAAAAAAAAATACTGTTATTTTGTAGGATGGAGATTGTAGTTCTTTATTTTGTATAAAATACAAAAATCTCTGTGGAAAAATAAGCTTACCGTGGACTGTGTGATGGCGGCGTCACTTGGGTGGTGTGAGAGGTTTCATGTGAAGTCAGAAGGTCTATATGAGCCGCTGAGTCTCAGGGTTTAATAACAGGATCAGTTTGTGGCATCAGGGCCGGGCCGGGACGGGCCGGGCCGCAGGTGAATCACAGCCGCGCCTGTCAAAACTAATACACACACTTTGCTTTCACTTCAGAGGAACAGAAAGTAGCGTGACAGACGAACGGGGATTTTTTTTTTTTTTTTTTTTTTTTTTAAATGATTCACCACGCTTCCCTGTGATGTTCGGCTGGCTGTCCGTCAGCCTGGCAGCCGGTAAACAAAAGATATTTTCAGTGAAAGGTGGAATATTCCCCGCGGTTCGTTCACTTTCCTTTTCCCCTCCGGTGTCTGATGGGAAGGGAGGGCTTCAGTTCTGTTTACGCTGCTGTCGGATGGGAAGCTCGTATCCTTTTCTGTATAGGACATCAACACAAAGTTCAATTCATTACAAAGAAATAAGTAGCCTACTTTTTTAGTCATATAGGTATAGTACTATAGCCTATATAATATCCTATAGGAATATTATTGTGATACCATAGGAGATTAAAAAATATATATAAACATAAATGGCACAGACACACTCCAAGGAATATTATAGTGATACCATAGGAGATTAAAAAATATATATAAACATAAGTGGCACAGACACACTCCAAGGAATATTATAATGATACCATAGGAGATTAAAAAAAATATATAAACATAAGTGGCACAGACACACTCCAAGGAATATTATAGTGATACCATAGGAGATTAAAAATATATATATAAACATAAGTGGCACAGACACACTCCAAGGAATATTATAGTGATACCATAGGAGATTAAAAATATATATATAAACATAAGTGGCACAGACACACTCCAAGTCTCTTTAGGAATATTATAGTGATACCATAGGAGATTAAAAAATATATATAAACATAAGTGGCACAGACACACTCCAAGGAATATTATAGTGATACCATAGGAGATAAAAAATAAATATATATGTATAACACCATAAAGTACCCTACCCAGATAGCATGCAGATGTGGGCCACTTCTGACAAAGATGTGGCGCTGCTGACCTGCTACTGGCACTGGCAAACTGAATGTGAGCCTTAAGTGGCCCACATATTAAAATGTGAATATGGCCCAAATGTCCCAAAACAGATCTGGGCCGCATATATAATACCTTAAAAGAGCCATACTACATTTGGGCCACCTCTGGCTGATATTCAGTATGTGTTTCTCATTGTACTTGATGATATTCAAGTGTACCTGATGTGAATTGTGAGTCATCAATAAAAATGGCAAAAGGAGAATTTTTATTTTGTCTTAAATTTACACTAGATGTAGTTGACTATTGTATTGTTTAGGCTTACTACAACCATTATTATTAGCCTATTATACCCTAATTATTATATTAGGGTAATGGGTTATGGTAATAGTTCCTATAAACTCACTATAGAGTGCCTGAGACACATTATAAATCCCTATAGGAATGATTTTTTATCATTTTTAGGGCTTGAGTCTAGTCTAAGTTTGTATTCACTTCAAATACACTGTGTGGCATCTAACACCAGCACTTTTTTGATAGGAGCAAATGAAAATATTCTCCATACCTGTGCTTGATAATCAATCAATTATTAGTTATTAGGAAAAAGGGGTAAAATGTTAACTGTCAGCCACAAAAAGTTGCTTTTCATTCCAAAGAAACATATAGCTTACTTTTATTTAGTTCACCAGCTATGCCAACTCTTGTTTACACCTAAATTATTTTCTATACAGTACACTTCACTCTAGTAGGCCTAATGGTTCTATATTTAAAGTAAGGTTTATAAAAAGCAACTCAAAGCAACAGTACCATTACACAATGCTCTCTTAAAAAGAATGTTATTTCAACATACTGTATGTTCCTAATACCACCTAATGACCTAGCTTGTTGTTAATATGTGTGATATTGAAAAGTAACACAAATGTGTGTTGTTGTCCCACAGAAGACACAATGTGAAAAGGACACGTCCTTTAAAAAGTGCATTTCTGTATCTGAGCTGTTCCTTTGGCCAAAGATCACACAACTCATTTGGGTTTGGCTGCAGTTTTGCTTTTTTAATAAGCAGATGATTTTTTCCCCCATAAAGTCTTCTTTCTTACAACCATAGACATGTTTGTATCGTTAAAAAAGAAATATTACCCAAATTGCACCTAACTGTGTCCAGAGTGGCGCAGACAGAGAGATACGATGCTCAAGTTGGATTTTTTTTGCCTTGTAGCACAAACATAACAGGCCAGTGCAGCCTGTCAAAACACTGCCATGATTAATAGTAGATAATGAACCGTACACAGGATAATATATCCTTTAATAACACCTTTTATGACAGATTTTTTTTTTAACCAATGTACACCCCGAAGCATGATCATAAATAGTACATATACTGTGTATAAAAGAGGAACAAAAAACAACCAGAGAAAGCAGAGCATGCCTTCCAGTGATAGGTACATTCACTTTTTTTTTTTTTTCTTTTGCAGAATGCCATATGGACAGCATAGACATGTACAAACACCGTCTTCTTAAATATTAGCTTGTGGATATTTGACCAGGAATGAGTCTTTTCCTCCCGTGGTATCAAACACCCTTCAGCTCCCCTCCGAAGCTGCGAACAGGTCTACAGTACGAGTCGTTTTTGTTTTTTACCTCCGACCTCAGACCACACGCTGCAAGTCTCCACCTGCGTCAAAACTTGAGATCGGCACAATCCTTAACCATCGGCACCGGTGAGACTGACACTCCCAGTTTCCAGGAGAGTTGACTTAACACTGATTGTTCTGGTGACAGATCGGCGGTGTAAGGTAGACCCGAGCATACAGCAAGCGAGGAGATATTGCAGCTATAGAACGGAGACGCCATCGCTGTGAAGCTACTGAGAAGGTCCATAAAACGGAGACGGACTGAATATTACACTGTATAGACACTGTGTGGAGAGACAGACGGGAGCCAGAAACAGCGGATAGCATGTGGACAGTCTGAGTTGATTGCTACTGTTGTCTGCCTGCGTGCACAGACAGATTAAATGCTACTTTTCACAGCCAGAGCCGGGAGGGAAGTGGATGGAAGAGCTATTATTCAACATGGAAACACCGAGAGGAGAGCAAGACGGGAGCAATCTGGATGGCTCAGAGGACATCATGAATACATGGACGGTGTGTGTGTGTGTGTGTGTGTGTGTCAGAGTCCCCCACCCCACCCCAAACTGAATAGGAGCAGTGGGTCACCCTGCCTTAAGGAGCTGCGAACCCACCTAAAACAAATTCAGTGGAGAGTTTTAGTGTCCCATGATGGTCTAAATGCTGTTTCAGAGGCTTTTACACCCTGATGAGAGCAATATTCTGGAGGGAAACACTGGTGTGTGTGTGTGTGTGTGTGTGTGTGTATTCTCCTACGATCAGAGCAGACTACACATGCACAAAGTGGGAGTTGAAACAGTGGCAGGAATCAAGTCACTCACACACACACACACACACACACACACACAAACACACACACACTTGCACATGCGCACACATGGAAAAAATGGCTTTCATTTCAACAAAAATAAACCACTACCATGGAGGTAATGACAATATTGACAACAAAAACATGACATCTTTGATATCAATAACGACAGCGACACCTATAATACAGCAATAATATAAAAACAAAAAAAATTCAAGTCCTGACTCGGTAACACTGATGTTTGTGAATAAAATAAAACGGAAGAAAAAGAAAGGCTTGCTGGGAAGGGGGACGCAGGCTGGGAAAGGCATATACAATACACTTATGGCTGAGAGACGTTTGACACCTGATGTCAAGTATGCGTGACAACGGACAAAGCACTGTGAGCGCGGAGCAACAACTTCTCCTTCGTAATCACTATTATTTTTCACGAGTATATCCTGGCGCCGGCTGACGGCACCCATGTGGCTCTGGTCATGTGTAAAAAGAAAACAAAATAGTAACATAAAAACCAGCACACAAACAAAAGCAGAACCTGAATTCCAGACACTTCACTTAGCAAAATACTCCTGACGAAAAAGACAGAACAGGAGAGAGAGAGAGAGAGAGAGAGAGAGAGAGACTAATATCAACATTGGACGACCCAGGAGCAGCACTGGAGTTTCTTCCTATGTACACTTTTTTCCTCTGTAACATAATAATAATAACAATAATAATAATAATAATAATAGCATGTTACATATATTCATAACATATTCCTGTACAGTCTCTTTAAACGGACATGGGGAAAAAGTGTGATGGAGAAGCATGCAGCCTCTTGGCTGGTCTGCCCTGTGTAAACGTGAAAAGCAGAGTTAGCTTGGCGCTGCTTGCAGACAAAATGTCCGCCAGTCCGGTCAGTATGGCTCCATTTCTTCTGGGTGGCTTTAACCACCTGCCCGCATGCTAAAAAACAAAAAGGGGGCACTATAGATTTGGCTTTGCAGGTCCGGACGTTATCCCTCTCTGACGACCCTTCCTTCCCTTCTTCTCCCTCCCGGCCGACCCCTGGTGCTCCAGCAGGGGTCAAGCAGCGTCCAGTTCAGAGGGCAAGGGTCAACAAGATGGCCGACCGTGTCTTTATCCTACCTAGTTCACTTTGTTACTCCGCTCCAGCCTTCTGCTGTTCACATTAGTCCTCAGTCTTCCTCTTTTTAAATCACCTGTCGTTCTGTCCCTCCATTTATTTCTGTTACTTCCATTCATCTTTTCTCTTCTCCTCTCCCCACAGCTGTTAGCAGTCCTGTGACTGGCGGGGGGAGGAGGGGGGGGGTCAGTGAGGAGGGGCGGCAGGCGGCGCCGGGCGCTAACCTCGCCCCGCGACCAGCCTCGTTCGACCCCGGACTCTCCCTCCTCCCCTTCGCGCGCGCCCCTCCCTCGCCGGGACGGGCGGCGGCTGGCGTTCACCCCGTCCCTCCTCCGCTTCACACCATGAACTCGTTGCTGCCGTACAGAACCAGCTGCTGTGGCGCCGAGCTGAAGTCCGGCTCCCTCCGGTCCGAGGGCTCGCGGGGCGAGCTGCGGCTCAGCCGGAGCCTGTGGCGGCTTTTACCGGCTTTGTGGCCCCCCTCCGCCTCCGCCAGCGGGGCTCCCAGGCCGCAGGAGGTGAGCAGGGGCCCCGAGGAGGAGGAGCGGAAACGGTAGTGGGGGGACGGAGAGCCGGAGGCGTTGGAGGAGAGAGAGGAGGAGGGGTGGTAGGAGGAGGAGACGGTGGAGGTGGAGTCGGCCGAGTCCTGCGAGTCGGGCTGGCGGCGCAGCGCTCGCCGACCCTTGGCCTCTGACTTCCTGGAGCGGTAGGTTCCTCGCTCTGCTGAGAGGAAGAGCGTCAGTGGCAGAGAGGGACAGAAAGAAACAACCATGCTGAAAAACACAGAATACAACTTTTGTTATTTGTTTTCACCCTCCATTTTTATGACTGCCTTGTTTCTGTTTCTTTTTTTATTGCTCCTGCTGTTGATTTTATATGTTTTTCATCCTATCCTTTGTAAAGCACTTTGTAACTGTGTTTTGAAAAGTGCTATATGAATAAAGATTATTATAATTATTACTATTGTTATATTGGTTACTTTGCCATCTGTTACTGTAATCAGTAAGAGCTCCAGCAGCCAGGGTGCTGCAGTAGTTACAGATCTTTCTTTCTTGCACCTGATAACTGTGAGCCGTGATGCACTTGACGACGTTTACTGTGATTCTGGGTACTTTAGTGCTCCTTCTTTCCTACTGCATAATCACAGTAAAGAGCGACACTCATGTATTCTTGCTTCGTACATAACTGACGTGAGAGGCAGTTATTTGACTTGTTCACACACACACACACACACACACAGACACACTCAATCTCTCACAGCACTTACCAGCGGGGTCGGAGGTGGCTCCTTCCGTCTCCATGGTGATGTTCTCTGAGCTGTCTGCTGTGCCGATGGAGGCTTCAGACTCAGGAGTCTCATCGTCTGACGCCCGCGGCTCCAAGATCAGCATCTCATACGTCAGCTCCTCCCTGCCGACACACACACACACACACACACACACACACACACACACACACACACACACACACCAGTTATGAAAATCAAACGAAAGGTCACAAGCCTGGTGTGAGGCGTTTTGTTTATCATTTACAATTTAAATTTTAGGCATTTACCTGATGCTCTTATCATAAGCAACAGTATGATAAGCTTCAAATCCTAGGGCACCAACATTACAAGCAGTCACTAGTAAAGGAGTGCTAAAGTCAAAGCGATGGCGCCCTGACAATAGATGTTACAAATATTCCTGTGTCCCTAGTGTGATCATGTATGACAGACAGATGCTAGGTAAAGCAATAAAAGCCAAGGAGAAAAGACAGATAGGTATTCAATCCTACAAAGGGATGACGGGTGACGTCAGAAAAAATATTGTTTTATTTGTGGCCTGACTGAGTAAAGCGTGTGCACAAGTTACTAACCCATGGCCACGATTTAAAAAAAACATCTTCTGATGGTGGAGATTGAGAGATTACAATTCATTCATTTTCATTTTTTACCTTGGACATTTAGGCTACTCCTACATGAAATTGTACATGCTCTACTAAAACCTGCACACTAGGCTGTGCATGGCCATGCTTTACATATATTGTGCACACGCTCGTGCACACGCTTCACTCAGTTGTGGCCTTGTAGCGTTCAATCAGAAAGACGTCATACTTCTCTTTCTGCAGACTCTCGATCTGCTCGGTGAGGACCCGCTCCTCCTGCTGCATGGCCAGCTGCTGCTGCTCGCTAAGCCCCGCCTCCGCTGCATCCTCTCCTCCTCCTCCTCCTCCTCCTCCTCCACTTCCTACACTTCCTCCACCTCCTCCTCCACCTCCTCCACTTCCTCCACCTCCTCCTGCACTCTCTCCATCCACCACTGGGGGCGTCCTGGGGCTGAGAGGCGGCGAGGGGGTGTGGGTGCTGCTTCGCCGAACACGGCCTTTGCTCTGTGAGATCACACACACACACACACACACACACACACACACACACACACACCAGAGAAGGTAATGTTAGTAAGGCAGAGGCTGAACCAGAAGCCATCATTCAGTTTATTGTTGACAGTAACAGTGATGGAGCACAGACAGGAGACTTGCCATAGATATGGTTGGATGTTTTGACCACATACTGACCATACATGGATGTTTTGACCACATGACTTCATGACACCACTGCTAAGAAACCAGGAAGTGTGCAGAGTAGCACCACACATAAACACACACACACACACCTTTAAATGCACAGACACTATTTTTCACACAAACTCACACATAGGTATGCATTACCTTCAGTTTAGCTGTGTTAGGCTGCATGTTAATAATTTGTAAAGCGGAAACAGAAAGCAAAGCGGTCAGTCGTGTCAGTGGAACGAGAGTCGGACTGTTGCTTTTTCGCAGCGCACGCCACAAACATAAACAACAACGAAAGACAAACAAAAATGCTGCTCTTCTGCCAGTAGAAGGCCTGTCTCCACCCTGTAGAAATGCTACGTTCCTTCCTCCCTCGTTGAAGTTGGGCACATTGCATTCTTAATTTTAGTCAGTTATAATACAGGGAAATGTTTACTACATTTGCCCCACGGTGACTCTAAAAATTGTTTGGTAGTGTTGTTAGCATTTCTCATGTAAAACTGTGGGTATTGCTAGCCACAACCTAGGTGAAGGATTAATTGCAGTCACAAAACTCTGAGCAGCCACAGCTGGCGCCGTTACAGAGCTAACTACGTGCAAACAAGACAGATATCTGCAAAAGAGCATCAAAGTGTGGGTGTACGTCCACTCAGTAAACCTAATGGTCTGATGAGGTAGATTTGTTTCCATATTTAGGTTGACACAGTAAACTGTTTTGTATTTAGGATTGAGTTGTAGCTTGAGAAGAATCAACTCAGTTAACCTAAATTTGTTTGGCTGTTTTTTGGCTATATTAGCGAGCTATCTATCCCCCAAGGGGGTCATCCCTATGTTCCCTCATTAATTTTTTTCCCCATCCAAATTAGGTCCCATGTTCCCTCAGCATCAGAGGGTTAGGGTTAGGGGGCGAAAGGGGCGAAAACATTACCTCATTGGCGGAGGTACTGATCTGAGGGAACATAGGGCTGAGGGAACATAGGGCTGAGGGAACATAGACACGCTCCCCCACCAAGATAATTTAGCAAAGCAATTAATGTTAATGGTAACATGTAACATACTAGCCACTACTAGTCATGTGCAAATCAGATGTGTTAGCAAGACAGTTGGCAGACCAGATGCTGTACTTAGTGAACTAACAAGCTGACATTATCTAAACACAAAATTAATCAGATGTATCAATGACAAAACGATCAGTTCCAGTACAATACAGAAATTAACCATGTCTATTTCATACTCTTGAGATGGTGGAGTCGTAAATTGAGAAATTAAATCAGCTATTCTCAGCCTCAGGACCTCCAACATGGCCGCAACCTCCTTTATTTCCATAGGCTGCATTACATCAGCTGTGAGAAACGCTAGCAGCACCACGAAGCTGCTTTTGGAGTAACTGGAGATGTAAAACTACAAACTGATGTACAAATGCAGCAGTGACAAAGAGTAAGACACAAACAGAACGTCGGACACCTGGAAGAGAATCAGCTTACAGACTGACAGACGCACTGTGATTGGACACGGACTGTACAGACAGTATGGGTGGGCGGAGCAGGTAGACGAGCTGACTGACAGCGCTATAGACAAATGGGCTGAAGGACAGGACTGGTGGTGGGCGGGCACATGGAGTGGGAGGGGCATACATACCGGGGTGGCAGTGCGGGTTATGCTCATAAACCTAACGGCAATTAGTACGGGTTTCTGGAAGGGAAGGGTGGGGGGGAAGGAAGGAAGGAAGGACAGATTAGGGTTAGGGGGGGTGACAGAAAATTTAAGATACAACTGGTCGCTAGAGGAATTCAGGAGGCTTGGGAATCACAAACAGAGACTGTAAGGAGCAAGTTTCTGTGTTTATGTTCCTTAGAGACTGTAGTATTTTCATTAGGTCCTTGTTGAAGTGCCTGTCTGAAATGCCTCGGGTAGTGACCGTTATTGAAGTCACTGCTCTTGCTGCGGCTATTTTTTTTAAGATTGCTTTTTTCCATGTCACAGTTCTCCACAATTCAAGCTGCTTGTGGAAGATTTTCGCTAGCTAGTAAAAAAAACTAGCAAATTTCTAATTCAGCTGGTTCCTGATGAAGAAGAGTCACTTTATAGCATCAGATTGTTTGATTTAGGTTTTGTGTATTGTTTTGTTGGACTTTTTTTTTGTTGGACTGTAACATATAGGACTGAGCTACTGGATTATTGATGATTTGAGTTTTCACTTTCCTTTTCTCTGTTGTCTGGTCCGTTTTGTTTGAGCTTCCATCCTTTTCATTTTCATTTTATACATGGATGTTGGTTTTATTTGAGTACAAGAAACAAGAAAGCATCTGCTGTGACAAAAATACAGCAGATACTGTTGATGAGAAGATGCAAAGGAACAACACAGAGAAATGAACTCCTGCCATGGCCTTGGGGAAGCCATGCCAGCCTCTCATGGAGCCGATCACTGCTGTGTCGCCATTCAAACGATGGGTGAGAGGAACGGGGGAATTACAGTTTGGAACGAGCAGAAAAACATCCACCTCTACCACAAGCAATGACAGTAAGGATTATGCATCCAAATACCTGTATGTGAATAAGTAGTATGTAACTCAGTGTCAAATCTGATGCATCTTATGATGTGTTATACGTTAATGTTAAATCTAGTGTTAAAAATATAGAAAATAAAATCAACATATTTGTGACTTTATCAACAGCACAACCCTATCTATCTATCTATCTATCTATCTATCTATCTATCTATCTATCCATCTATCCATCCATCCATCCATCCATTATTATTACTACTACTACTGCTACTACTGTCTACTATCTACAGTACAACTCACACACTTAGCCCTAGGAACTTAATGGATCTGATAGGTAAAAGCAATATGCTCAGTGGCAACTCATCAGCTGTTACCACAAAAATATCCCAACAGGGCTATTACTACATTGCTTCCCTTGAATAACCCCCTCCAGAAGTATCCAGAGGTTGTGCCTGGGTCTTACCATGGACCTCCTGATGTGAGTCAGTCTGCTCTTGGCTTTGCTCTCTGCGAACTCCAGACTGCTGATGTCCTTCAGACGAGCCTTGTACTTGCTCATCTGCTCGTTGATGATCAGCTCCACGCACCTATGGAGGAGAGACACGTTTAGCACGGAGTAGAATAGAATAGAATATGATGAAGTGATAGAAGTGGTTTAGCAAAGGACAGTAAGACAGAGGAGCAGGGTCCGAAAGTAACACTCAAGAGCCGAATGCCGGTAAAATCTGTCTTCGGAGGATAAATCAGTAAGAGTCACCCGCCACACTGGCCGGTAACTTTTTGAGACAGTAACATTTGAACGCATTGGTCTTTGGTCTTTGCCTGTTCTCAGACTTTGCCCCTGCTGATCGTACACTCTCTCTGACAGTCAGCCAATCAAATCAAAGCAATAGAAGGGCTCTGTATCAAACAGGCTCCTGATTGGCTGCCTGTTACGCTGCTCTACACAAAGAGCTAAACTTCTGTTTCTCTGCCGCCTGGATGGTTAACTAGACTAACGTCAGTAGAAAATGAACATTATTCCAATGTGGCGACACACAGCAGGTGTGAGGCCACCACAAAGAAAAAAAAAAAATAAAAGATTGTATAAGTGAGTGAGCAAGTTTTATATGAAACCTCTAAATCTGCTCTTGTCTCTTTATTGGATGTTTCACACAGTACCTGATTCCATACACTGAAATCTAATTAATTAATTAATTGTTTTGTCCAGTAAAAATGACTCTTGGCAGTTTTTTTTTAGTGTACCAGCCCTTGGCAGGTGAGCTATGAAGTTAAATTCGGACGCTGCAGAGGGTTGAGCAGGTTGGACGTACGCGGTGGTCTTGCTGATGTCCTGGACGCTCTGCAGCGGGTCGATGGAGTCGGGGCAGCGCAGGATGCAGGGAGCGAACACTATGGCCAGGGCGTTGGCCGACATCCTGTTCGTCTCCTCCTGCAGGGCGATCCTGCAACACACACACCATATGATCCTGTTACATCCTGAGGGCCTCAGTTTGATGCTCACACTGAGGGAGTCTGCACTACTTCCAAGAGCGGGCTGCACAGATACATTGCTCGTATCCCATCACTGACCTGACCAGATGGAAGATGAGGCGCTCCAGTGTGCTGAGGTGGGTCCTGCTGAGCTGGTCGATCACTGAATACACTCCTCGGATCACCTCCCGCTTGTCCGGTTGACCTGAACCCCCCCAAACACAACACACACACCATCTATCCAACCATATAGTTCGGTATTCATGTGTCATTTCAGTTTGAGGAAAATTCAAGCAACAATGAAATTTAATCTCAGCCTCAGGAACATCAGGACTTAATTCTGACAAATGGCGCTACAGATGGTGACTAAGTGCTCACCCATGGCCCTGAGGAACTCCTCGTACAGTTCAAAGGTCATCAGAGGGCTGGGCAGGTCGCGGAGCCACTGTTTGAGCACGCTGGCGATGACGTGGATGTTGTAGTCGTCCAGGTTCACACTGTTCACATCTGCAACGGAGAGATAGGTTCAGGTGAATCTATTGAACAAATACAACTGAGACACAATGGAGTTCCAGTAATAATACATAAGCTGCATATAATTAGAGCGGCTTGAGGCAGATTTAAATTAAAAACTGTAGGCTTTCAAGTGTCTAAAGAGTTATACAGTTTCATTCCCAATTCAGTCCCACCTGTGTCCAGCCCCTGGCGGAGTTCTTTGATCTTATTGGTGGAGCCGGACTTCCTGTAGATGCCCTCGGTGTAGAGGCCGTGCATCTCGATGTAGTTGATGAGTTTCTCCACCAGGTGGGGCACCGTGCGCTCCTCGCTGGTCAGACGGGACAGCTCCACGCCAAACTGCCTGGACGACAGCTCCGGATCGTACTGAACGGGAAGGACATGGACACGCACACACACACACGCACACACACACACACACACACAGACACATGAACATGCACGTCACATTAAAAAACAAGTCAAAATGATCAACAAATACAGCAGAGATGAAGAGCAAATGATACAATGGTAACGTAACTGATGAGTGTTATGAGAGCGATTTCTCATGAATGCCTTTAACTTGAAGGCCTAATCCCTGATGTAAACAAACTAAAAGCCACAGAAAGTCAAACCAAGGAAATGAGGAAATTGTTTATTTTTGAATTACTTACTTTGAATTTCTTTATTTTTGAATTTACTCTTGTTATAAACAGTGAAATTACCTGGCAGCCAAATCAGACTTTTTTTTGCCAAGTGTTTTGAAGTTCTGTTATTTTTGTAAGTTTCGGTAAGCTCTAGCCTTTCTGGAGAATTTCCACATATGCCCATAGCAGAGATACACTTGAAAAAATGAATCATTGCAGGTCTGGATGGAACAAATAATGCCAAAACTTGTCAGGAAGGCAATCATTTTTACTCCTTTATGACATTCTAGTTACAAAGTAAGTAAACCCGACAGACAAAAATCGAATTATTGTGTAAAATAGTGATTAAACTGTTCCCTATGTTGTGTAGTCGATCCATTTTTGCCCATTTCTAATCTATATTTCATCACTGTTATGTTGCTACAGTATTTGGAAACGTCAAACC
This sequence comes from Centroberyx gerrardi, assembly GCF_048128805.1. Taxonomy (NCBI): domain Eukaryota; kingdom Metazoa; phylum Chordata; class Actinopteri; order Beryciformes; family Berycidae; genus Centroberyx; species Centroberyx gerrardi. The sequence goes on from NC_136000.1 coordinate 7,679,943, forward strand.
TTAAGAAAACGACAGAAAAAGCCCCTCCTACCTTCTTACTGCACTTGGTGGTCATCTTGGAGCAGCACTTCCTGTGGCAGGCGTAGCGACACACTACAGACAGCAAAACAACAACAAATCAGACCGACGGCACTTCTACAACCTCCTTCCACACAACCGAAAACAGCAGCTACAGTCGGTCCACAGCCTCCAACACGCAGGCAGGTAAATGTGGAGCAGGCAGAGTGTTTGGAGGGAATGTCCGACCTCACAGCCGCCATCAGAAAGTGCAGATGGAGCTCGTAACCAGATAGAAGATAGATTTATGAGAGGAACGGGAGATTTAATCGAGTTTTTGTGACACTTAGGGAGGCAGGGCGTGTGTGTGTGAGTTTGGTGTGTGAGAGTGTGTGTGTGAAAAGAGCAGGAGGGGGTGTAATGTACTGTGTGGGTGGAAATAAAAACTACACATGGGCATGAGTGCCTGTGGGTAAGTGAGTTAGGGGAACATTAGGAACTAGTGGTGTGGTATATGTGTGTGTGTGTGTGTGTTTCATATATTGGGCAGCCTTGGACATTTTTACAGACTTGCTTTTAGAGCCTGACATATCGCAGATGGACAGTATGGCAGAGATTATGCTTTGTGGATCCTTAAATGCCATTAAGCCATGTTAAACCCAGGGTTCCCACCTATTCCATGACTTTTCATGACTAAGTCGGAGCGCTTCCATGACCTGAAAATTAGATTTCTGTCCCGATTTGTTAATGTTGTTTTCCTAAAGGGGTTAACATCTAACCTAATCTGGATTCCACTACAGTTGAAAGCAGCAATCTAATGCGATGAATGCATGAAACAACACGTGAAATACATTCTGGTGTATTCCTGTAAAATTCCCTGATGTTTCATGACTTCCCCAGAGAATTATTCAAATTCCCTGACTGGAATATTCTTCTCAAAACTCTGTAAACATCTGTAATATCAGAATTTTATGTATATTACTATTTCAATTCTTAGACTCAATTAATTTAAAACGGATATGTGTTGAGTGAGTGAGTGTGCACATGTCTGATCCTCACGTTTGCAGACACAGGCTCGGTCCATCATCCAGATGAGGGAGGAGCAGTATTCGCAGTAGGTGGGGATGCTGTACTGGGTGGACTTGAAGATGTGGCCGTTGTGTTCCTCCACCTGCAGGGGGCAGCAGAGGCAGCGCTCAGCTCAGCACAAACATATTACATTCAACAGAGTTTATTCCTTTTATTCTGAATACTGCCTGGGCTTCTTGTTTACTCAAGTGTTCCAAAATGTCCTGTTCCTTGTGTGAAAGTGTGTGTGTGCGTGTGAAAGTGTGTGTGTGTGTGTGTGTAACAGTAGTAATGTTAGAGGTAGTGTAGGAGCACTTAAAGTGTTCCTTGCATTACAGCTTCAGGATAGGTTGAAGAAAAATGACTCACAATGTCAGTTTCCTTTTTCCTCCTCTTCTTGCGTTCAGGTTTAGGAGCCTGAGAAGTCACACAGAGCAAAATATGTTACTTTGTGATTTTCGTGTGATTTTCATTTGATTGACTTTTGTCAATCCTGCACATGTAAAGAAATAATAATAATAATAGACATTGGCTGTATTAGAAAGTGCTTCACAGTCCGGAAAGTTTCAAGTGTACACATTAAAACCTCAGTAAAACAGTAAAACAGGAGATGCTGCGAGGCTTTCAATTTTTCTACTTTTTTGTGCTTACAGAAATGAAACAATATGAAAAAATAAAAGACCTTCTAATTAAAAAAAAACAAACTACTAATGGATTATAATGGCTGAAAAACTAACATGTTAAGTTAGTTACCAAAAAAAAAAAATCAGAGTACTGTAATGCATTACAAAGTACAGAGTAATGCGTTACCCCTAACACTGATTGCAGGCATGTTAAAGTGAACTTTCGGTGGCACTACGGCTGCTCACGCCTCGCCCGGCCGGCGGAGTCTTACCCGGCCGATGGTTCCCTCCATGGGCTTGTACTCCGTCATGAACTCGTCCAGGAAGACCTTGAAGGTGTTGACCCACACCTTGACAGGCGACTCGCTCCAGTCCCGCTGCTCCAGACGCATCGTCTTCTCCAGGATGTGCTCGAACAGGGCGTACAGGTCCTTGTAACGGATACTCTTCCCATCATCCATCTGGAGGGGGGGGGGGGGGACAAGACAGGACAGGACAGGAGAGGAGAGGAGAGGAGAGGAGAGGAGAGGAGAGAGACTCTACATGAAACTCTACATGAAAACCAACAAAACATCAGTTAACAATATTTGTCATTGACTATTAAGGGTTAAAATATTCATACTTGGGCCAAATAGCATTTGCAAATCTGTTCATCATGGTTTATTTTAGTCGTCTTAGGTGCCAGATGGGTGGGTTTGCCTCATTGGACAACACAGTACATGCCAGAAAGTTTAGACAATCACAGGAAAATATTTAAAAGACAATTTAGTATACTTTTCTGTGATTGACAACTTCCCTGTTTTTCTTATCTCAGCTGCCCCGATGTAAACCCCACCCATGTGGCGCTGCAAGCAGGTGAAAACAAACACTGTGAGAAAAGAAGAAGAAGTGCAATAAGTTTTTGAGCCAAGTGTGAAGTAGAGCAGCACTCACAGCCAGGGCGGTGGAGTAGGAGTTGAAGATGTTGATCCTGAACTCCCTCAGGGCTTTTTTGAAGACGACGTCCACCATGGTGTCCTTCTTACCGTCCTCAGACTCCAGGTCCCCGATCTGGAAGGAGAGACGCTTTTTAAAAAAACAGGCAAACAACTGGGGAGATGTGTGGATGGTGCAGAGATAACACCGGGAAATTGCTGAAGCATGCATTCTCAGCAACTCTTCCCTGAATAAACTGAGATGCGGTGTAGAGTGTGTGTGTGTGTGTGTGTGTGTTTAAGAGAGAGAAAGAGGGACAGTAGCCATGGAAGCCTTGCTGGGAAATGGAAGTATGGTTGTCTCAGCATTATCCATTAATCTGTGTGTGTGTGTGTGTGTGTGTGTGTGTGTGTGTAGTAGTAGTAGTAGTAGTAGTAGTAGTAGTAGTAGTAGTAGTAGTAGGACTAATAGTGGAAACAGTACTTAATGTTTGCAAAGTGTGAAAACACCTTAAATCAGACAATATACAAAGCCTAAAGCCCAGTCAGGACACTATTCACACAGACAGAACCGAACAGAGTCTGCAAAATTCATCAAGTTAAATTCAAGAGTTTTTAAGAGCTATTTAATGTCCGAATGAAATATAAGACCGATTTCACAACAGAGATAAATGAAGTGTAGACAAGTGTAGAGTTATCAGAATATAGATCTGGATGACTGAGCTGATTTCTCACTGAAAAAACAGACACAAAGAAACTGCAGTTCAACTTAAACTACTTTAACTGTATTCAAGACCTTTTAAGGAATTGGGTTTAGATATTATGACATTTTAAGACTTTTTCAGGACCTGCACTCTAAGAGAATGGGGCCAGGTAAAACTCATTATATTAAGTGTGTATGTATGTGTGTGTGTGTGTGTGTGTGTGTGTGTGTGTGTGTAGAAGCAGAGGTTGGCGCTCCGACCTTCTTCATGAGGAAGTCGTTCATGCTGCGGTAGTCGTGGGCGGAGGTGAGGATGTGCAGCGCGTCGTTCTGCCACTGGGCCGGTTCCAGAGCGATGCTGCTGATCTTCAGGCTGCGCCGCCTCCTCATCTTCGGAGACAGCTCCTTGTTCTCCTTACTCTCCCTGGCCCCCCGCGGAGCCGCCGCCGCCGCCGCCGCCGCCGCCAGGTCCGGACTGTGAGGAGGAGACGGGCCATCTGGGAGGAGGGAGGAGGGAGCGAAGAGGGGAGGAGGGAGATGGAGAAGGATGGAGGTAGAGAGAAAACAATTCATTCTGATGCTACAGAGGAAAAATATAATACAAAAATATCCAAAACTCTGCATCTGCATATTTGTGTCTTTGTGTCTTTTTACCTTGTGCGTCTCCAGACTCGCTCCTGCTGGCCTGCTTGTCTCTTGACAGTTTTTTCTCGCCGTGCTTCGACTTGCTCCAGAATCTCATCTTCCCTCTCATCCTGCTGAATCACACACACACACACACACACACACACACACACACACACACACACACACACACACAACTCTGCATCAACCTACAAATCACAAATCTCCAACAGCATTTTGATAATTTTGCAAATATATAATATAAGTCAGATGTCCACCATTGAAAAAACTACTCTTATAAAGAGTGGCAATTTAAATTTAAAGCATATTATGTGCGGTCAATTGTTTAGGTCCCAAAAATACATAACTATAACATAAACATATTCCAAAAAAACTAAGGTATACAAAGTCAGTTGACATTTTTATTAGGTAAAAAGTTTGCCACACAGAATCCATCTTTTATGAAACATATCTCATGTCTTTTATAATCATCTGAGCAAAAAAAAGTAGCATAATTGCAAGTCATTTTCCTATGAAGCACACTTCTCAGCTCATCATATAAAGGACGATACAAGAATTTATTTTTTTTTCATTTTTATGCTTCTCCCAAACCACATCCAGTGACAGACATATTCTGGTCTGCTCTGCTGAACCTTCCTGATTTCTACAGCTGACAGTGATGCATTTTAAATAATCCGTAATGAGTGAAGATATCAGGACCAAAATGATGTTCTGTGTGAATATAGAGAGGAAGACTAGAGGGATCTACCTTCCATCCTGGCTGGAGGTCTTTCTGAGGACCTCCACCTTGCCCAGGTCTCCTGATGACATCGTCTTGTGGATCTTCTTCTGGTCTTTGTGAGAAGCCTGAAGAGCAGAGAGGGACAGCGAGTCAGACAGAGTTGGAAATATCTGGAATTACTCTATTCTTTTAGAAGAAGACTGGCTGAAACTGCAGAGAAGAAGGTTCTGGTGGGATTAGATCCTTCCAACCATGACTCCATCTTTGAGAGCAGGTATTAATATTTGGTGCATGTTGGTTCCACACTTGTCTTTATCTATATACTGTTCAGAGACAATGTTCATGATACCTGTCCATTGGATGAGGATTACAATCTGGTATTCCACAAATTATGGCACTCCCAAGATTAATGTGCACTTCATTCTAATTCCAATAATTTAAATAAATATATCTACATGCTTTACCATATATTTTTAACATTGGACATGCATTATGGACAATAATGGCACATTATGGATTTATATGTAAACTGTTTTATAACATTGGACATAGAATATGTAATTCAACATCAAGTGTTGAGGGCAAAAATGGTTGAATTACATAAATAAATCATTAAAGTAACTACATACTTAAGTAAATCGTTATGAAGGATATTGTTATTGAGACGGTGAGAGAGATGAAGTCATGCTCATGTGGTTCTGTTAGGAAATAACAGAATTAAATTGTTAGTGGAGAGTTACTGTGATGCAGGTTTTATTGGTTCCAGCATGCATCAGGACAGACGGTGTGTGATGCAACGTGACTTGGTGTTGTGCTAGGACCGGTCAGACAAACAGGCGGTCAGTCCTTACTCTGTGAAAATCTCTGGTCACTGTAGATAAAGAAACAGCTACAGGGATACCTTAGTACGGAAGCGTAATGCATTCACTTGAGAAAAAAAAATTTGCAGAGCAGAATTTTTTTTTTTTTTTAAATGCTGTTTTTCTGAATTAACGAGATAATTATCTTGTTAATTCAGAAAAACAGCATTTAAAAAAAAAAAAAAATTCTGCTCTGTTTTTCTGAGATAATTATCTTGTTAATTCAGAAAAACAGAGCATTTAAAAAAAAAAAGAATTCTGCTCTGTTTTTCTGAATTAACGAGATAATTATCTCAGAAAAACAGAGCAGAGTTATTTTTTTCCATGAAAACTTTTCTCAGAATTCTGAGATAATTATCTCATTAATTCAGAAAAACAGAGCATTTTTGAATTAAAAAAAAAAATTCTGCTCTGTTTTTCTGAGATAATTATCTCGTTAATTCAGAAAAACAGGGCACATTTTTTTTTTCTCAAGTGAATGCATTACGCTTCCTTAGTACCTTGGCATTTTGAATTTGAATCTGGTATTTTTCTTCCTAAGGCACCTGTCACATTACAGGGAAAAGGGTTTCGTTTGTTCTTCAGCCAGCCTGAAAATGGCTTGTTAGCAGCAATAGCGTTCCACATTGAATCCAATGGGTACCAATAGTTTCAAGATAATGAGCTAACTTGCACCTCGTTATAGCCATTGATTTCAATGCGGAATGCAACAATGCTAACAAACAATTTTTCAGTTAACTGATGACTCAATACAGAAACCTTCCCTTGAAAATGTGGCATGTGCATGGTGAAGTAGAACAGGAGATTAAAATTCAAAAATGTTGAAGTATCCCGTTAAAAGAAGAAATAGTCGGCGTGAGTTTTGAGAGGTCAGCACGGGCCGGCCTTCAAACCCACGACCACCAGGGTGACGTGCAAGGCGAGTTCGGTAGTCCAGCCATGGTGACTCAGACAGGGTCTATCTGAGTGAAAAGCCTTCAGATCTTTTCACCTTTAACAGTGCGGCGAAGACTCAGGCAAAGAGAAACATTTGTTCGGTCATACTGTAGATCAAACAGTCCGACGTTAGCGGGTTAGCAGTGTTAAAAGGCTCCTCCCCCGGCCGCCTGGCCACGCCCCCCCAGGAAAGAGGGTGGGGGGGTCCTGAGTGGACAGGGGACGGTCGGTCGATCGGAGGCCAAGGGACCTCCGGAGGTCCGGGCATTTACCATCTCAGAGTCACTGTGACAGTCGGCCTCGGGGTGGGCGCGCGGGGGAGACAGGGAGGGGGGCAGCGTGCGGGAGAGGGCGGGGATGTAGTATTCGTCGTCGTCGTCCGACTGGGTCGCCCCCTCCGAGTTACAGCGGGTGAGGAAGTCGGAGCGCGTCCGGGACATTCGCGCTTTCTTTTTGGGGCCTGGGCGGCCCACCTGCTTCCAGGCAACCACAGGGACATCAGGTCAGCTGCTACATCGTGCGTGTGTGTGTGTATGTGTGTGTGTGTGTGTGTGTGTGTGTGTGTGTGTGTGTGTGTGTGTGTGTGCGCACAAGACCAGGGATGTAATGGAGGGTAAAGCCACCTAACTTAAGTTTACCCAACTTTTCAGGCTGACAAAAATCTTCATCACATAAATGCAGATACATCATAGTAACTAGTATCAAACTGATATAAGTTATAAATGTAAGTAATATAAAAGTCCTTTCGAGGGGAACAAAGCATAAATAAATGCTTTTCTGAAAATATAATATATTGGCACTATATCACAGCACAAGAGTGATGGTCTGTGTATTTCTGTACATTTATGTGTAGACACAGGAGCATTTGTTTGTGTACATGCATGCATTTTTGTGTCCGTGTCTGTGTATAAGTGTGTGTGTGTGTGTGTGTGTGTGTTGCTGCTACAAATGCTGTTTTATTTGAGAAACTAAGTGTGGTACTCACATCAACCACATTTGGTAGATTGGATCAAACTCTACATTGTAAGTGGAAAAGCTGCTACTCTGTTACATTGGAAGGGAAGGCGTGCAAAGGTTTCCACACAATAGTGATTTTGGAATTACATCCAAAAAAAAAAGATTTATTCACATAATATATCCCTACAGGTTTTAACATATGGTGGAAGATTTCTCTAAATATTTATTGTAGATAAAGATAATAATGCCTAGCTCATGATTAATGGCAACAGGAGCAACCTGAACACACAGCCATAGATCATTTTATAAGGATCAGATATTGTGCAAGGTTGTGTTTGTGTGTGTGTGTGTGTGTGTGTGTGTGTGTGTGTGTGTGTGTGTGTGTCCTACCTCTCGGTTTCTAGATCCAGCAGCAGCTTTGGAGCTAGAGGCCTCGTCTCTGTGCATGGCCAGAGACCTTTCCTGATTCACCAAATCCTTATCTGACCTGCAAGACAGTAAGGAACAGATCAACATCTACTGTTGCTGTGGCAGGAACAACTCTCAACTCCAATACTGGATGATTTTCACTTTTTTACAGTTTTTACTTGAAATGAAAGCTCACACGGTCCTTCAGAGGGAGGGCAAGTTTCATGGCCATTGTGCCCACAAAAACTATTGAAAACCCATGATAACATTTCAAAAATGCAGGTCTGATCTGAAAATAAGGCTGTTTCTAAATGCTTATGCTTAAAATTGACTACATGAAGATACATTTCAGCAGCAATGGTTTTTGAGATGTTATAGGAGCAGAATTGACATATTAATGAAAACTATTGAATGAAACTTCAGCAAAGTGCATTTACATCCTGAAGTATAACGATGCACTCACTTGGAGAAGGGCAGCTTGCGTCTGGGCGGGGAGAACACAGCGTTAGAGGGCTTCTCCATCATGTTGACAATAACAGTCTGGGCTGAGCTCTTCTTCTGGGCTTTGGGTGGTTTGGTCTCCAGGACGGGGCTGGGAGCCTCCTGTGCAGGCCGTCCCGCCTTCCTCTCCGGCTGACTGGGGAGAAGCGCGGGAACGGGGGCCTTCGGCTCCAGGATGATCTGGATGTCGACCTCCGAGGAACAAATCCCTGGGAGTTCTGGAGCAGCTTCATGGGTGGTGGAAGCAGGGACCTTAGAGGACCTGTCCGCCCCAGATATGTCTCTCGTAGCCTGGGTAGCAGGCTGTTCCTTCTCCGATCCTACCTCCAAACCTGCAATGGAGGTCTGGTGGGAACCGGATGATGTTCCCCCCGTTTGAGAAGCTCTTTCTAGGGCTTGGGCTGCCTGCAGCTCCCCCTCTTCCACAGGACTCTCTTTCTGCATACTGATCAACACCACTACCGGCCTTCGAGAGGTGGACTCCCTTCTCTCTTTGTATTGTTTGCCGGGGCTACCAAATTTCGGTTCGTGAATGGGACTTTGGTCAGAAGCAATATAAAATGTCGCTCTAGGAGCCTCCTGCTTGATGGGAGACTCCATCATGGGCTTTTCATTGTAGTTTGAATCTCTAAGCCCCTCGTGCAATGGTTGAATCTCAGGCTGGAACGTTCCCAAGCCAGAATGTTCTTGGGGGATCGGAGGTACAGTGGATTGAGTACCGAAACCTCCAGAACCCTCAGTCTCCATATCTTCCACGCTGAGCAGTTCAAAGCTTCCATGGCTAGCCGGGGATCCCCGGGGTGAATGCCTGTGAGAGTCGTCCAGCTGACCAACGGTGCCGCCGTCTGGGACAGAGTCTTCTAGCAGAGGACCTCCCACACTGGTGGTTCGGACCTTGAGAAGCTCCAAGCTGAACTGCGCCTGCTCCAGCTCTCTCATCCGTCTGCTCTCTCGTTTCGACCTGGTTCTGTGGCTCGTCTCATCCGTGCTCCTACTTCGCTCCGAGTCCTCCTCTTTTTCTACCTCTCCTACATCTAACGACGCTGGCTTGGAGTCCTCAGCAGGCTCTATGGAGATATCCTGCACTTCACTTTCATGTCCTGATAGGGTGAGGTCCTCCATGGTTCCTGCATCCAGGCCCATCATCCTCTCTGCTGTCTCTTCCTCTGCAGTTGGACTCTTTTGTCCGTTCAGTAGCTGTCTTTCATGCTGCTCCTTCAGCTCACTGAACCTAGAGACATTATCAGTGAATAAAGCAAAAGCAATGTTATTTAACTTCTTAGAACTTAGGCTTCCACACACGGCAGGCAGAAAACAGAAACGTGCTAATCATTAAGTCATATTTCTTCCAAAGCCTGTGACTTCACATTTAGTGTCCAAAATCTAGATCAAATAAAAGCCCCTGTGACTCAAAACCCACCCCTACTATGAACTCTTGTATTCACCTGAGGCGTGCTAGGTATCCCCTGCCCATCGCCTGTAGATGCGTCACAGTCCTGTACGTCCGACAGTAGTGGTTCCTCTCCCTGTATCCTCTCCAGGCCGCTTGAACCGTAATGGCCGCCAGAGTCCTGCGGTGGCAGCAGTTTCTCCAGCTCCTCTGTATGATGATGGCGGAGTCCCGCCACTGCAGGAACCTCCTGCGCTCCCTGTAGCTCCTCCACGCCGCCTGCAGACACACCGCTGCCCCCTCCTCCACACCGGGGTCGACGACAGACTCCGACTGTCTGAGAAGGCAGACTCGCCACCAATGCTGCAGATACAGGACAAGAGCAGGAAAAATGTTTTGAGTTAGAATGGAGCTGGAAATACAGGTTGCTTCCGAATACATATATTTGAAAGTCCGATTTCATTTGAATGAGATGATGAGAGATTTCCAGTTGCAAAAGGGCAACGGTTCTATTCCATTGGCCTATTGCAACTAAAAACTAAGTGGATCTGTTTTTCTTCAGTTTGGCAAAGATTTGGACCAAGACTTGCTTGTGATTCCCCCCAAACTCCTGCACAACAATGACTTCCCTTTTTAGGTTTGAAGACTATGGGCTGCAAATATTGAGATTTTCACAAGAAAAAAAAGGCAGTAATCTCAAAGATCATAATGAAATGTTTTTCTATAAACTCATTTTCCATTTTTCCAATTCCATTAAACCAGGTCTTGAACACACAAATGAGTAAAAGAAATTTGTGAAATGTGATATTTTTGTATTTATACAGTATATGATGACAATGTGACGACCTTATCAGTCATTGCATTGAATGTACATCAATTGGATGTCTGACAAATTCATACAAACAGGGCCGAGAACACCTTGTATCATTTTGACAACTCATTTTTTTCAATTCTGACCTTTATTCATAGTCGCTTTGGTCTTGGCAGGTGGAGACGGAAATATATCAACACAGCTACCGAAGAAAACGGATTCAACTGCCTTTTCTGACTAACTTTCCAAATTAGAAGTCTGTCTTCATTCAACAAGAAGTGAAATGTTACAAAGCCGTTCACATTCCTCACATGGTTTGTTTCTTTAAAGAAATATTAGACTTCAAAGAGATGGAATCTGTACAGTTAACCCCGACATTTTTTAGACAGTTGACAGTTTGTATATATTCATTCTTTTTCTCAACTATTCTTCTCCTAAATGTTATCTGTGCTTCACTGGCTCTCGCCCAGCGCTACGCTGGTTCTGGTCTGACTGGGTTTGTTTTCCTTCGGTCTGACAAAGATTTGGAACGCTCTCCTCCAAGGGCTCTTCCAGAAAAAACAAGCCGGCAGCGATTTTAATGCAGCGTTTCTCCCTCCATCACTCTCTTCCACCCTTCTCTCTCTCCTTCTCTCTCTCTCTCCTTCTCTCTCTCTCTCTCTCTCTGGGAGATAACAGTATGGGTCCTTAACCTAATGCCATAACTATTCTTCTCCTCCTTGTTGAAATCACTGCTATGAATATCAAGGGGAAAATAAAAGCCTTATTTCAGGTTTATATCATTTTGAGTCTGACTGATTAACAATTAATGAATTCTGTTTTCAAATTCAAAATGCTGTATATCCAGTTTGGGAAAAAATATTACGTCATTGCTTCATCATCATTGCTCAATATCTCTAAAATCCAGAGGATTCTGTTGGTAGAAGTGTTATCATTTTGTAAACCAATAATTTAAGTTACCACCGGCTCCTCAAAAGAACCATAATTTGATGTAATCCTGTCATTCTGTAAGCGTAGGTGTCACATTGTCCAAATGGTAGATATCTCATTTTGGAACAAAACTCAATTCTTCAAGTAGGAAATTATATACTGCATATTATAGCTAGAGTAGTAGCTGTAAACTGTTGCAGCTATGTATTATCATTATAATTAGTAAAGACATAAAAGTTAATCATCTCTAATGGAGAGATTGATTTTGGAGAACACTGACCCTTTAAAAAAAAAGATATGCAGTTTCTATTTGCAGTAAATGCAACAAGCATTAATCATGTATTGCTTAATCAGACAGGCCAATTAGCCTTAATGGCCAACACCGCTTCCTGCTGAAGCGCTGGGGGGAAGAAACTTCGCTGCACAGGATTCTGAAATCGTCGTATGATGCACTCGCAGCAGAAATTTTACAGTTAATCAATATTTTACATACTAAGTGGATGAAAATACCACAGGACCATGGCTGGGGCATAGCTGACCACTGAGCAGCTCCACTGGAATAGTTGGAAGTTAAGTGCTTTGCTCAAGGTTTCCTTCGATGATACTTGGTACTCTCCCTGCCTAGATTTTCCCAGCATGCCTGGGGATGCAAACCACTGATTTTCTGGTCACAAACTTCTCTAACTTTTAGACCACCGCCGCTCTCCTCTTCCATGGCAACATGACGTCTCACCTGGATGACGCAGGCGGCCTGTCTCATGCTGACAAAGTGCTTCCTCTCCAGGACGGCCCTGAAGCGGCGCTGCAGCGTGACGATTCGCCGCAGCACTTCCTGGTGGAGGAGGGTCTGAAGACGCTGACGCTCCGCCTCCCGCAGGAACACCTACACAACACAGGAAGGGTTAGACACGCCCGCCGCCGCAGTCTACACATCAGACGGACGGAAATCAATACACTTTACAAGCAGGAGACAGTATCGATGCAGAGTGACAGATAAAGGACCAGATAGACAAAGAAACAAAGATGATGCTAAAAATGTACACACTAAGAGGATCCTCAGGATGAAAGTATCCACAAATGCTACATATTATCATACAGATGAACTGGTTTGCAGAATTCGTACCATTGTGTTTCCCACTTGATACCCAGCGGGTGGCAGGTGGATCTGGCGGAAAAACTCCCTGATGCCCGACTTGGTTGGGCTCGTGCCGCGGGGCAGCAGGACATGAAAGTGACGCACAAAGTCCTGGAGGAAGGTGGTGTACGGTCAATAAACCAGTGGAGATACAGTGTCCTCTGTATTTCAGATGCGTTATGATAGAAACATTATGTGCAGACACCATGTATGTCAATTAGGGCTGCACAATTAATCTTACATTCAAGTTTCCACAATTATTAATAAGAGAATGGCATGTTGGCAATGCTGAAACGTCTCATTACATTTACAAAGTCTTTTGTTGTTGAAAATAGTCAAGATGGTGATCCTAAAATTGCAGTAATATCATTTTGTGCCTCATATAATCAGATTATTAATTGTGATTCACAATATCTAGCAAAACAATTGGGATCATTTTAACCATATTCGTGCAGCCAAAAGGACAATAAATCCTAAAAAGATATATAGAGAGCAGCGAAAAAATAACCAGAAAATAAAACAAGCCCTGTACAAGCTCATAGATTCTTATACAAATCACATATTCTTATATAAGTCATTTCTTTAGTCAACCAAATCTATTTTGTATTCTATTTTTTAATGCTAACATGGCATTAAGAGTGGATCTACTGTGAGCTGGTAGTGGGAGGGGCTTACCTGGAAGGTGTACTTGATGCTGTATCCTGATTGGCGGATCCGGACGGTCTCCAGCATACCTGTGTACCTGAGCTGTCTGAGGACCAGGCTGTCACTGAAACGCAGTGGGAGCTGAGAGAGAGACAGAAAGAGAGAGAAACAGAGAGACATAGATGATAAAACACGAGACAGAAGAGATCAATAGTCATTTAGTTAGATTAGAAGGATAATTCGGTGATTAGTTAAGTGATGGAAAGCACACTGAACTCAAACTATTCACTGGCAGAACTTACCTTCTCAGCATTGGAGCGAATGCACTTGACAAAGTACGGCTCTGACTGACCGAGAGTCTCCATCAGCTTATTGAGGGATGCCTGCACACAGAAACACAAACCAACATGACATCACATCCTCATCCACTGACATTAAAGTAAAACACCACTGTTTTCATATGGCACTTGTCCTGTAAAAAGGGTTGAGTGCATTTAAACACACAAAGTATTCAGTATTCAGGATACGTTGTGTCTACATGTTGATATGTATCTTCATATTCCAATCCCAAATAACACTTAACACATGAATAAAAAGAATATTCTGAATATTACTCTTGAAACGGAGCCAAAGCACACGGCAGAAATAAACAGTTATTGGAATGATGTGTATATATGCCTCATATATTGATAATATTGGCATATCCAGGCAATTTGGGTTTCTCATAATTGGGATAAGAGCCTCTCTGTGTTATTGTAAACAGGATATAATGTTTACACGATTCAACTCAAAACAGCAACAAAGTATCCTGATGATCAAGGGTGGAAGTAACAAATTACAACTTCTTTCATTAGTGTAATTAAGTAGTTATTGTAGTTTTTTTTTATTTTACTTAAGTATGTTTGAAGTATTATACTTTACTAAATTTCAATTTGCAGGCTCAGCATACGTGTTGCATCAGAAACTAGCATAATAGCTCTAATGAAGCTTTTAACACCAAAACATCAATACATTTTCACTAGCAATGCAAGAGCGCAGTTTGCGAGAGTTTAATTGAAATGTTGTGCATCAGAAACTGGCCAAACAACTGTAACTTGGCCAACTGTGGTTCCATTAGCAGTGAACTGTAAGAGAGAGAAGACAAGAGAAATCTAAGCATTACTTTGCTTATGCACCTTATTTTGACAAGTTTTTTTTTTTATATATTATTAAAAGAATCTAGTTTGAACTCTTTGTCCTCTTGTCCTTTTTGCACTGCATGAGAAATACAATTTGTAACAATGTTGTCTTGTATAAAAGTCCCTCAGTAACTTTGACTCTGAGCACATTTGAAGTGAGCTCATTTAACTTTTACTTACAAGATTTTTACCCCAGTAATTTGACTTCTACTTGAGTGAAATTTAAGCAAAGCAACAGTACGCAGCAGTATCCTTGTTGTTGTAATGCACCAGGCTGTCCAGCAGGGGGCGAGAGCAGCACTGACCTGGAACTGGGCGCTGATGCTGGGCGGCTTCTTCTTCTTGTGCAGGTGAAGCAGGGACTTGGTGATGCGGTCGTGGAGCGTCACGCTGCTCAGGTAGCGCAGAGACTTGACGTCCAACAAGTGCTACACACACAGAACCAGATACAGTTTATATATGGATCGATATAGGGGGGATTTCCTGTTAGCAGACCTCTTAGATATAGTTTTAAAAGACTTTCCTTGGTAATTCTGAAGAGAGAGACAGGGAAGATTTACTCATGACAGAATGACACGATGAGGCACAGAATAGGTCATCAGTCCGACTCAAATCGACTATATCAAGGCACACTAGTCTGCTAAGCCAGGGATTGTCCTGACAGCATCTTTCAAAATATAATGACTGCTTATCCAGAGATGTGGTGATAAAATCATCCACCAAATGGCAGAAGTTATGTTAGATGTAGTGATCGGGATGCCCCGTGTTTTATAAATACATTGACCCATGCCGGCCTAAACTTGAGTGTCTCCACTACTGCGTCTCCCTCTCAGATTTTCTACTGCTTCAATATAGAGGAAATACAAAAGAGAAAGGACTGGCCACTCTCCTTTAAAAAAAATGAAATGAGAGCAATGAAAGGAAACATCAGTGTGTCTTTGTTGGGGCCTTACCTTGGGAAGGGTGGGTTTGATTTTGCAGTTTTTGTTCCTCCTAAAGGTGAGAAATTGGGTTTTAATTAGCAGATATTAACCGAGGAATTCAGTGACTAATGAAGAGGAAATACAAAACAAAACCACATTCTGAGTGTGTATGTGTATATACCCATGTGTGTATTGGAAACATAATCACTAACATGAAAAACAGTAATCTCCTATGAGAAATGAGTGGGACTTCTATGCTGGAGGGAAAAAAAACATGAAAAACTCCATTCCTGGCTCATTTTAAGGATATTGATACAAGAATCGGATATATGGCCAACACCCGGTTACGTTATTAGGGTGGAATAAAAAAGCAAAGCAACATTTTCTACCTTTGTTCACATGTAGAAAGATATTAGATCCCTCTAATGGAGAAAATGGATTGTATCTCCATCATCTTAGACCATTAGGCTGGGGTCACAGGATGAAATTTTGTACTTAGAATCACTATTGGCAGCAAAAAGGTTGGTACGTGTGTGTGTGTGTGTGTGTGTGTGTGTGTGTGTGTGTGTGTCACTCACAGCAGGATGCCCTGAGCTCTCTCCAGGAGCTTGCTGTTGGTGGAGTTGAGGAAGATGCCGTCTTCTTCCAGCGCCGGGCTTCCTGACGAGGACAGACGACCCGACCTGGAGCTGCGGCCGTTACAGCCGACGCCGTAACCATCCCTACAGGAGCAGGGATGGAGGAGGAGGGGTGGAGGAGGGGGGGAGGAGGGAGGAGGGGAGGAGGGGAGGGAGGGAGGGGGGGGGGGGGGGAGGGAGGGAGTTGATGTAGGAAAAGAGAGGAGGGAAAAGGAAAAGGAGGGAAAGGGGGAGAGGAATAGATGGAGCAAGGATTTGAGAGGAATATGAGAGAAGGTGGGAATGAGGGAGGGAGGGAGAGAGGAGGAGGAGGAGAGGCAGAGCGAGAGAGGGAGGGATGGAGTGGAGCGTAGGAACACAGAGATGGAGAGGGAGGGAGAGAAAAAGTGTGGGAGGGAGAGAAAGAGAGAAAGGGAGAGAAAGAGAAGGAGGAACAGGCGAAGTAAGGACGAAAGGAATAGGAGAGAAGGAGGGAAGGAGGGAGGAGGACAGCGAAAGAGGGAGATATGGAATAAGGGAATAGGAAGGAGAGGGAGGGAAAGATACAGGGAGGAAGAGAAGGAGAGAGTAAGGAAATGAGTGAGGTGGGGAGCAAGGTTATTAATTTGGTTGAAAATGTTATATTATCTATTTACATAAGAAGGGTTTCTGTTTCTTAAAGCTGCACTAGGCAATTTTCCATGTTGGCGGCCCCCAAATAATAGCGAGAGGTAACTGTGGATTTTGAGGTCCACAAATATGGCAAGTCTACAGCGTCTCAATTATGGCTGGATGAGACGCTCTTCTCTGTTGCAGCCCCACTTTGTGATTTAGGCTGATAAGGGGGTATTTCACATAAAGATCTTGTCTAGTGCAGCTTTAAGAATCTAACCTACCTGAATCTAGCAGAATATACACCAATATGTCCTTGTATGAGACATTTTTATTGACTTGCACTCACCAGCTGGCCTTCTCATTCAGGGCGTTGGTGCCTTGAAGATCCGACAGAGGCGTCCGGGGATTTTTTCTAGTGATACCTGGAGAGAGAGAGAAGAGAGGAGAGGAGAGAGAGAGGGAGAGAGAGAGAGAGAGGAGAGAGAGAGGGAGAGAGAGAGAGAGAGGAGAGAGAGAGGAGAGGAGAGAGAGAGAGAGGGGGAGAGAGAGAGAGAGAGGAGAGGAGAGGAGAGGAGGAGAGAAGAGAGAGAGAGAGAGGGGGGGGAGAGGAGAGGAGAGAGAGAGAGAGGAGAGGAGAGGAGAGGAGGAGAGAAGAGAGAGAGAGAGAGGGGGGGGAGAGGAGAGGAGAGAGAGGAGAGGAGAGGAGGAGAGAAGAGAGAGAGAGAGAGAGAGAGAGGAGAGGAGAGGAGGAGAGAGAGAGGGGGAGAGAGAGAGAGAGAGAGAGAGAGAGAGAGAAATTACAGAGGAAATTAAACGTAACTTCATTTGCCTAGATCCTCCTTTATCGTTGTTGGTTGGACTTCACTTGTCATATGAAGACGACACAGCATATGACACTCACAGACGAGTCACTCCCATTCTGTGTGTGTGTGTGTGTGTGTGTGTGTGTGTGTGTGTGTGTGAGATTTTCTCTGCCTCTGTGGTTTTGCTTTCATGTTATATGAGGGCAGGGGAACAGTAATGTGCATGGACTGTGTCTAATGAATTAGGCATTTCCAGTTTATATGAGCCATTTTCTTCAGTTAAGGTTTTGAACTCGTTGCTTTTATCATTATATCACTTTTACCTCACAAACCCGGGGGTTAACTTTGTGTTTAGGTATTTGTTTTCAACAGCAAAGAGATGCTTGCACTTCAATAAAGGGGTGAAACCAGGTATTAGTTCAACTGTGAGGCTGCTGGTCGTCAGATCATGTGGGACAGTTGGAGGGTCTGAGTGTGATCTTGTTCCTCTGGGGAATTCACTTGGAAACTCATTTCAGCGCCGGCAGCTGTTGATTCCCCTTGGAGTTTCCTCCATGAATGCAGAGCGCCGCTTTACAACACGAGGACAGGCGACACACACACCCATCAAGACACGCTCGGCCGCACGTAACACACACAAATACATGCACATCAGTGAGAAAACGAGTGATAAAGGACGACCCGGTGCATCTTTAAACCCTGCCGGTCCACACGGGACTAATGTAATTGTGCGATCGCTCATGCGTGGGGATGGGCACGGTTATGAGCTCAGGTCCTAGGTGACCCGGTCTAAACGGCGCTTAGGAACGATCCAGATGCCTGATTTCCAACGCCTTATTAACGACCGTAATGAAACCCGCTCTCCGAGGCTCAGAAGCGACTTATTATTCTCCATTTGACCATAAAGGATTTTTGCAGTAAAGCTTGGAATTGATTTTTGTGATTGGGGTTGGGGTTGACTGAAGATAAGGACTTGTGAGGGGGCTCTAAAAATGGAAAATGTATTTTTCAATTCGATAGACCTTTATCGGCTGCAATCCATTCCATTATAAACTCTATTACCAAAGAGAACCTTCCAAACACTACTTAGATATGAAGGGTTTCACTCCAAAATGCTATACATCCATTTTAGAAAAATGTATTTATTAGTCCATATTTCAAAAACACATCCTCAAAGATTTAACCATTTTGCGAGGAAATGGTTAAATCTAAGATGGCTCACAGCTTTAAAAATATCCCGTAATATACTTGTTATTATTATATTTCAATTATATTTCATATTTCATGTATCCCAGTAACGCTTTCTTCTCTTCTTACTTCATGAGAAAACTTCATGTACTGACTGAAGCTGGCTGAATAACAGACAAAGCCGACGAGCTCCCTTCATCCCTTCTGTGTGTATGTTGTGTGTGTGTGTGTGTGTGTGTGTGTGTGGGCCGGCAGAGAGGATTGTGGGATTTGGAGTTACATACTGTATTTCTCGTCCTTGCATCTTTGCAGGATCTCGAGGCTCCGCTGGTGGACCGGGTGGTGGAGGAAGCTGAAGCTGTCCACCGTCTTGAGGACGGCACAGGGAACCGCTGCGTCATTCCCTAAAAGAGAGAGAGAGGGAGAGAGAGAGAGAGAGAGGGGGAGGGAGAGAGGGGGAGAGAAAGAGAGAGAGAGGGAAAGAGAGGGAGGGAGAGAGAGGGAGAGGGAGAGAGAGAGAGAGGGAGAGAGAGGGGGAGAACGAGAGAGAGAGGGAGAGAGAGGGGGGAGGGGGAGAGTAAGAGAGAGAGAGAAAGAAAGAAAGAGAGAGAGAGAGAGAGAGAGAGAGACTTGATGTTTTGTAATGAAGTATCTCACTTTAAAATCACAAAGGAAAAACACCTCAACACACCTTAAACACAAGAAATGGAGAAAGAGAAGAAAGGTATGAGAAAACAAAGGGATGGAAAAGTAACAGAAAAGGGGAAATTAGGAGGAGATAACAGAGAAGAAGAAGAAGAAAAGAAAGCAGGAGTAAAAACAGGAGGAGGCTGGGGCAGATAAGAATTAAAGGAGGAATCTAGTGAGCGAAAAGAACAAAGACATTAAATCCCATCTGAGGAAAGTCAGCGGAGATATTTTCAAACACACGGCACTGTAACACTCCACCCAGTTTGTGATAATAAACACTGGAGAAGAAGAATGAAACTCTTCCTCCCTCTCCTCCTCCTCCTCCTCCTCATCATCATCATCAACAGCAGCTCTACTCCCAGTTAAAACTCCTCACCTCCCCAAACACACCCTGTTGTTCTTGGCCCGCTTAAAAACGAACATTTGGACAACGCTGCAACACATGGACTCCACGACCATGAATCATGGAGTGTGTGTGTGTACGTGCGTGCATGTGTGTGTGTGTGTGTGTGTGTGTGGGGAGTGGTAAACAGTGTAGTAAAGCTTTTTAATAGCAGATAAACATTCATGCAGAAACATCAAACTTATTTTTTCCTGCTGCAAGCTTGGAGGAGAAAAACACTTTTGAGTAATTCCTTTTTTTTTTTGACACGTTGCATGGGGAAATATACTGTACTGAGGAAGTTCAGATGTGTGTAATCTTGGTTTAAACTAAGCATGTGTTGTGTAACGTGTGTAATGTGTGTGTGTGTTTGTGCGATTATGTGTGTAGTGCAGACCAAAGTGTGTTTGGAGGCGTTTTTTATCTGGAAGAATCTCATTCTTGTGCATGTTTGCATGCCTGACTTGTGCATGCTGTAGTACGTATGTATAATTTGTGTACTAAATCAGTTTGTTTGGAATAAACAGAAGAAGAACTGGATCGTTAGCGTGAGCAGCGAGAGCCACCATGGCTGAACAGACAAAGAAAAGAGAAACTCAAACTGCATCAACAGAAAATCCAAGGAAAAACACGTCACAGTCCCGCCCACACTGTTTGATTGACAGGTGATCTCTGGGAAGTGCAGTGCAGAAACACCACAACAATGAGCGCTTAGTGACGAAGATGGAGGCAAAATTTACAAAATGAGGATCTCACAGATTACCACTTGTGAGGGTTAAGATGAGGGTTAGGAGTCAGGGAAAAAATCTAACCGATGGAAGGACTTCACAAGTTTAACAACACAAATGTATGTGTGTGTGCGGGAACTGTGTGTGTTCTCTCACCGGTTTTCTTGTCGGTGTGTCTGCGGCCGGCCTCCCTGAAGGCCACCAGCGCTCTGAAGTAGGCGCGCAGCACCGCCCAGCGGAACGTCGCCACCGGGTCGATGCCCATCAGGCTGCAGATGAAGGCGTTCTTGCTGCTCTTCAGCAGGGCGACGATGTCGGGACGCATGTGGTCCGTGTTCTTCTCCCGGAAGTCCTGGATGACGGACACACACACACACACACACACACACACACACACACACACACACACACAGTATTTACTCCACTGGACTGACTGAGTCCGTTATCCTACTGATCTATCTATCTATGTATCTATCTATCTATGTATTTATCTATCTATCTATCTATCTTCTCATTGAGCCTGTGTTTTAGCAGGCAGATAAAAAAAAGAGTACTTGTTATGTGCATCACGATATTATAGACAGATAAATGTGACAAAACTACAATGGAAAATGTGTATAATAAATGTATATGATTGATTTGACATTTGACCGACTATAAAACATAAAGAAATTAACTATGAGAAGATGAAACCCACACAATATTATCTGTCTTCTAAGCTATTTATTGTCAAAATAAACAAAAGCAGATTTTTTTTTGCTCAAGTTGGGACTGAGACACGTGTGTTTGTTTGTTTTGTTAAACAGTGGAAAGACCAGCTGACAGTGTACATGTGAGTGTACAAGCAGCGCTATTTAAGTGCAAAAGGTTTTATTGCTGTTACAAAAAAACACACAGAGTTAATTCCCGGGATTGGGGATTGTGAGAGGGAAATGTGTGTATCATGAACATCACGACCGTAAAGGCATTGAGTTCAAAACCTTAACCAGAGAGAAAACTGCTCATGCAAACTGTAAGTACATAATTCATTAGACACTTGTTTTCATATATCATATTTCCACACACATTTCACTCCCCTTACGTGAAATATTCCATATAAATAAAACCACTGAGGTGGAGAAAATCTCTCTCTCTCTCTCTCTCTCTCTCTCTCTCACACACACACACTCACACACACACACACACACACTCACGTGCACACACATGTGCCTAAGTATACAAACTCACCCAGCTTCATACTTCTCTCCATCTATCCCATCTGGTTGTAAGCAATTAATTGTTTCAACTGAAGCCATGCTACGATTACAGAGCTATGAATTATAAACCCTCCAACATATTCTCTCTCTCTCTCTCTCTCTCTCTCTTTCTCTCTCTCTCTCTCAGCTTCATATGATGTGAGCCAGCTGGATGTTCGCTACCAAACCTTCCTCGGACACATTTCACGACTCTGGCTCCCGCTGCACGCTTCACACCAAACAACTCCTTGGCTCTCAGTAGATATGGGATACCTTTCCATATCCACGAGTATATCCAACTGTTATGGGCTAATACGACACACACAGTCAAACAACAATACGCTCGCCCCTTTCCAGCACATGTGCTTCTTATCAAAACGCAGCTGGGAAGCGAACAGAGAATTAGATTTAGCTAGGAAAATAGGTCGATGGAACAACAAGTAGACTTGCTGCAGACTTGCAGAGTCTATAAAGGCTTAAGTGAAACAGATAAAACGACAAGTAACTAGTCCTTTGTTTATAATTGAGGAGCACCTCCCTTCATCAGGTTACACAACTTGAATTTTAGATTTGTTACCGCAAGGATTATAAATGTAAGTTTACATCTTAGTCATTTATTTGATGCTCTCTATCCGCAGCTTAATTAAGCTTAATTTCCATTAAATTAGATCCCAAACATTACAAGCAACCAGTAATGAGGAGTGTAAATGTCAGAGCCATGGCACCCTGACAATATTCCTGTGAGCCTAGAATGATCATGAAGAGGAGACGCGCTAAGAAAATAAATTAGAGACACAAGAGCTAAGGAGAGAGGTAGATGTGTATTTTTTAAACTTCAAGATAAGAGCATTTTAGAGCGAGCTTAAGAAGCGGGGGAAAGGATATGATTCAGTGAGCGAGGAATTATCAGCTGAGAGCAGCAGTAAACCCCCAAATGAGCGACCGTAAAGCCGTCGGTTCGAATCCCTTGGAAAGAAAACAAATCTGATTCCAGTCCCTGTAACTGTAGCTAAGCATGATGGACTTGTCAGCACTCTTCACCGTAATTTACCTTCAAACCAGGTGAGAAAACATGAAGAAACAGCTGAATATGAGCATCAGTTTGCCCTCACTTCATTTTGTTATGCTATGCCTTCCAAGCATGAGGAACTCTGGCTATCACACGTCAACATCCATATCCTTATACCCATAAAACCTTGCGTTTTGGGGTCGTTTCATGTAGTTGGTTCGGATTACATTCTCACTCCTAACAAACTGCATCACACTTCTCTTGGAAGACGACCAAGACTCACATTTTCCGTTGTCTCGGTGCCGTTATTTGATGCCAACTGAGTTCAAATGGCATCGTTCTCACCAAGCATCGTTCTCACCTGCCCAAACAACCCGAACCGAAGGAGTGAACGCTCCAGAGTTCAAATTAGCTGCTCAAAACGTGCTTGGTGTGAACGCACCCTTAGGCTGACTTGTGCATCTCAATGGGTCGAGCATGGCTCCAGCACTGCAAGGGTTAAGGGTTCGATTCCCACTGGAGCCACGCATATTAAAAATGTATGTACTCATGATACTGTTTAGATAAAAGCATCCACCAAATGGCTTATGTTGTGTTGTGACTAAGCTGATGTCGACATTGGTGCACGGAATCTCACGTGCACACACACACACACACACACACACACACACTTCACACACCATGACTGTGCTGCTCACCTTGACTCCGTACTTGACTTTACCGGCGTAGTGGTGGATGATGAAGGCGGGCTCCATGACAGCGGGGAACTCGATGTAGCTGTTTCCTTCATGCTGACGCTTGAACTTGTCCAGCAAGGTCTGGTTGGAAGCCTGGGGGAAACTAGAAGAAGAGTTTCTTATTAGAGGAGGGATCAAAACTCACAGGGACAACGAAAACTGAAATCTAAACTTCTACAGTAACAAATCCACAAACCTCTGGCTTCAAACCTATACACAACAAGATACACACCACACGCACACGTTAATTCAAGTAAATAACTATTAAACTTCCACTGCTAACACTCTCTGGTCATTTTGTGTCCATCCGAGAACTACTGTCTATTTAACTGGGGAAGCCAAATAGCACAGGAGGAGGAGCTCGCCATATTGGATCAAACAAGCACTATATTGTATGTACAGAGTTAATAGCATAGGTGGAAAATACCTGATTCAATATTTTTGATGACTTTTTAACAGGTTTTTGAGGGTTAGTTTTATTGTTTTTATTTCATTTATTAATTACTTTCCTTATTCTAATTACTTTCTTTATTTTTATTGATTATATTGCTGAAGTGCACCTTGATTTTAGTTGTTGGGGAATGGGAGAGTGTTTGTCACTCAATTTTCCCCACCTAGATTTTGCCCAGCCACCTCGGGGATTCGAACTGACAACCTTCCGGTAACAAGCCCGCCTCTTGTCTACGGATTAAATTAAACCAAAGTAACAGCGCTTCTACTTGCATTCTCTACTGTAGTCTTCCCACCTCTGGTTAATGGCTCCGTCAGCACTTTCCTTCCACCCATTTACCACCGCTAACCTGTCAGCTGGCCAGATCAACAGTCCCTATGGGAGACCTATGGGAGACTCCATACCATCTACCTCCATACCATCTACTGTACACAAACTGCTCCATACACCTCCACAGTACCCCCTCCCTCTCCCTCCCTCCCCCCCTCCCCCCTCCCTCCAGAAACCTAATCCACTCCTCCAGAGGCCCTGAAGTCCTGTGAGCTTCGCTAACCGTGAATGATGAGATCTTCAACTGTCTTCCTTTCCCGGGTAATCATTTAGCATGGAGCTCCTTCCTGCGGCAGGATAAATCCCATGAGAGCCCCCCGTCCCCCTTTTTTTTATTCCCCTTTGACCCGAATGCTCACACAGTGATCCCCCCACACACACACACCATTTGGCCCATTCCAGACGTTATTAGATCCAGATGAACATGCTACACTAAGTGGCAAGCAGGATGACAGCTAGCGTAGATAAATATGGTTATGTGTGTACAGCCTGATGTGTTTTTATGCGAGGGGGGGGGGGGCGGTGGAGAGCGCTGGATTTGATTTATGGAAGATCTAGATGCAGAGGCAGCGTGCTGACCTGCAGGAGAAGAGCCTTTTAGAATAGAGAAACAGGGGGAAAAACACATCTGATCCAAAGATGCTAACATAGGAATTAGCATGTTGTTAGTTTTTTATGCTTTGGTAGAAGTCCCAGAGTTGGTATGAATCAAGCTAGTGATGAAAGGGCCTACGCAGGGAGCAGTTTGTCTCTGCGCTTCACCAGCCGGGGGCCTGACGCACATGACGCTCACACAGGGTGATCCAAAGGTCATCGAAGGAGGCTACGATGAAATACGTTTAACTTTCCACGACACTCTGACAAGATAAGGACCTAAATAATAAATATGTCAGAGAAAAATTGGAAACCTACACAGGGAGTGAACTCCTAACTCTGGCAGTGTTAGCAGCACGCTCTATCCATCGAGAGACGCAGGACTACTGTTCTTTAAATACGTTAATTTCAAGGCATTCCTAAATATTCCCTCTAGATATCACACTACGCCCTGCCCTCCTTAATTGGTGGTTATCATAAGGAAACAACCACCAATATAGACAAAAACCAAGTATATTTTCAGAGTAGCATTCATTTAGTTTTTCCTTAAAAGCGCCTATCCTAATATAACTTCAGTTTGATACTACTTACTATGATGTACACTATGAAATCATGTAATAAACATTTATATCAGCCTAAAAAGGTGAGTAAAATGTATTCCATAAATAAACAGGTTGGTAAACTGATTTTAGGTGGGTTTACCCTCCACTACATCCATGAGTATATAACATAAACATGCATGGTAATAGGGTGACAGGTGGCACTTTACTGCACTACTGGTTTGGTTCTTTAACTGCACATGAAAGAGCAACAATAACAGCCTGAAATTTCAAGAAGCAGTATCTCCGAGTTAGCCAGGTAACTGTAAAAGAAAAAAGAATAAAATGTGTTGCTGTGGCAAAAGCACATCCATAACAAACAACAGTTTAATTTGGAAAATCACTTAAAAAAAATACGTAATTCTTTTTTCAAAGTTATCTGGCTAACTGTGTTGTTCCTGCTGCTTCTTGAAGCAGCGTCTCAGACTGGGTGTTTTATATCAGCAGGTGGCGTACTTGCACTCCTCATCCAGCAGGTGGAACAGCGCCGTGGGCTTCTTGCTGATGAGGTTGATGCAGCCGCTGTTGTCGATGTAGTCGATGGTGTGCCAGCTGATGCCCTCCGCCCGGTACTCCTCCTGCAGGGGAAACAGAGGCAGAGGAACTCGGGGTCAGAAAACACACTTGGAGAAACAAGTGACCCAAAACAAGTGACCCAACATAGAGAGGACCAGACGGCTTGTTGATGCTGCTGATTACTTTTAACCTTTATGCAGAAAAGAGTCGCTGAACACACTTTCTCAGCAACATTTCTTCTTCACATTCATATATACGTACACACATTCACACATGGGAGCTGCCCAGTACAACCAGTCAACCACAGTTTGCCACTGACCAGCTACAGTGGAGCAGTTTGGGGGTAAAGTGCCTTGCTCAACGGCATTTCAAATGATATTTACAAGGCCGTCATTTGCTCACTTTCTGACAACCAACTTAAACTCTCGATTGACAAATTGGCACGCAGACTATTATGAAATCAACAAATACAGTGCAGCGTACTTGGGCCAGAATCTACCGTACTGGTGGATACTATACTTGGCATCAGAATAAAAAGTCCAGGTAATGTTTTTTCCAGCGCTAACAAAACCCTAGAATGAAAACACCTGGCATGCTTGGTGGTTAGTCAGTAAAACCATGGTTGGTGGGTGAGGTCTAAATGCCCCAGGGGGCCAATGACGGCTGAGGTATATGACCCTTGTCGTCTTAACACCCCTGTGGGAGAAGCCAGTGAGGATCGCCAGCTAGAATCCCTGAGCCAGCTGGGAAAAAGGTGAGAGAAAAGTAGGCGGGGAAAGTAAACGAGTAACGCTCTCCCCTCCCTCGAGAGCCACAGCACTTGAGCAAGGCATGTAAACACAGAACTGTTCCAGGAGAGCTGCTCCGTCGCCAACAGTAAAAGGCTGTAATTGTACTGGGCAGTTCCCAGGTTGGAGTGTGTGTTAATATGAATGTGAAGCAGGGCAGTGCTGGAAAAGAGGGTGCACATTTAGCAAACCCTCCCTGGATAAACACAAAACTCTAGACACTGAAATTTTACGGTCGGCACCAACAAAAAGCACTGTTGGAACATAGGGCTAGGAGATTTAGCAGAGCAAAAATTGAATAAATTGCGGTACTTTGCATCAGGTAACTAAGTAAAAACAGACATAAAACAACCAGCAGGCATTGGGATTCCTAACAAAGTGTCTTCTTTTATTTTTCAAATTAACTAAATGGAAGCCCAATACTAGACGACCCACCCAAATTAACCCTGCTGTGTGTGTGTGTGTGTGTGTGCTTTATGTGTGTATGAATGTACCAGTTTGTGTGTGAATGCGTATATGTCTGTGTGTTAGTGTATTTACCTCTCTATGTGTGTATGTTGGTACTTGCTCTTATAGTGCAGATGTACTTCTAATGTGTTAAAGGAAAAAATGTAAAATATTGTAACAATCAGTTGAAATGCCAATGGAACACATGTACTGTAATTATGGAAATGAATTTGCAATTAAGCGTTGACAGCAGTGTTGGAACATGTTTTCATATGTGACATGTCTGCCCTCTCTTCCTCTTTTGGGCAGCTGAATCACGGGCGAAGCATTCAGAACATGTGGCGTGTTTGGTTTTGTTCAGAGGTCGCACCGGATCACGCAAAATGAAAACAGAGCCGTAAAAAAAAAAAAAAGTTACATGCCTGTGTTTTCATTTTTATCTCATCAAGCGCTGACCAGTGGCTGACTCATAACTCATAACTTTATTTGTGCGTATGAGAGTGTGTGAACGTGTGTGTGGGAGAGAGAGAGAGAGAGAGAGAGAGAAACAGATGCAGATAGATAGATAAATACATAAATAGACACACTCATCGGCCACTTTATTAGGTATACTGACACATTTACATAAATAGCTCAGTCCACCAGACAGCGAGCCACAAGGCGGTGACTCCGTATATAAAGCATGCAGACGGGCTTTGACTAAATGTTAGAATGAGCAAGCGACTTTGAACGCGGTTTGATCGCTGGTGCCAGATGCACCGGTTGCAGCGTCTTCTGGGATTTTCACTATTTACAGAGAGTTTCCCGAGAATGAAGCGATAAACAAAACGCATCTGGTCAGCAGCAGTTGATGAGGGCGGCAAGACTTGTTCAAGCTAACAGATAACAGGTATGCAAATAACAGCTCCGTACAACAATGATGTGCAGAAGGGCACAAAACCCGTCAGTCCAGAAGACCATGTTGGGTGTCACTCCTGTCAACTAAGAACAAAAGATGAAGCGGCAGTGAGCATGTGATCACAAAAACTGGACGACTGAAGAGTGGAAACATGTCGCCTAGTCCGGCGAATCCTGGTTTGTGACTTGCTGATGGCAGGGTCAGAATTTGGTGTAAACAGCATGAATACATGGATTCATCCTGCCTGGTGTCAACAGTACAGGTAGTGCTGGTGTAATGGTGTGAGGAATGTTTTCTGGTACTAATACTACTAATTGAGTACTAATTGAGCATCATTTGAACGCCACAGCACGGCTGACTAAGGCTGTCAGAACAATTTCAATATTAGAATTTCAGTTGAATGTCAAAAAATCATAAATTTTAGTCCCAACCTGCCCATCGAATGCGTCATTACTACATTTATGTTGTTGTTTTTTTTTTTAACGCATCACTGCTCCTCCTCATACCTTGACTCCATAGACTCACATTCTCTGTCGCTTTCGCAATCTCTTGTTTTTAGCACACACACGCTTGCTAGTGGCATCATGGCAGAAAACACCCAGACTGACGAGGACATCACTACTCCACCAATCTCGGAACCCATCGTCTATCGGTCTGACGACGATTAGACTCTGGGGGCGACGGCCAATATTTCGGGGGTTTCCGGTGTAGCCAGCGGACACCCGGGCCAAAACTTCCTCTTCCGTGCGCCGGTCATTGTTTACAGTCCGATTAGCAACTTGAGACGCGAGAATGGAGTTGGAGTTGAGAGACGACGTCTCATATGCAGATATCTGTTTATAGAGATTAGCCGAAATGTCGTCTGGACCTAAAACACCTACAAAAAGTACCACTTTAATCCAGTTGTAGACGTCGTCTCTCAACTCCAACTCCATTCTCGCGTCTCAAGTTGCTAATCGGACTGTAAACAATGACCGGCTACTCCACTAACTCCTCCTGCAAGCGATGTTTGGAAGATATTTAGATTCCCCTCAGTAAAAGGCAAAACTAAGCACAACACCTACAGTACTAAAATCCTTCAAGAAACTGAATAACAGAAAAACCGCAAGCTGTGAATCAACTCAACAGAGAATCTCTATCAGTTTAGAAGGTATTGCCTGTTT
The DNA here is from genome assembly GCF_048128805.1 of Centroberyx gerrardi. Classification (NCBI taxonomy): domain Eukaryota; kingdom Metazoa; phylum Chordata; class Actinopteri; order Beryciformes; family Berycidae; genus Centroberyx; species Centroberyx gerrardi. Next base: position 7,709,078 of record NC_136000.1, read on the forward strand.
ACTGCCCCATGCTTTCATGTGTCAATGTACATTTTTGCATTAATATCAAAATTTATGTTGAGTTTGACTCACTTAAAGGAATAGTTCGGTATTTTGAACCCTACTAATAGGGATCATGATGGAAAACATGTTATTTGGGCCCAGGGTTCAAAATACTGAACTATTCCTTTAAGTCAACAGTCAAATTAGATTTTTAGGGGCAATTGCCAGTCCTACTGCTGACCAGGTGCATCCCCTCTTGGCCACAGTCTACCCTACAACGCGCCATCGTCCCAAGATGGTTCCAGGAACATGACAGCGACTTCAGTTTACTGCAAATGTCTGTGGACTCCTCAGATCTCGGCCCAGTAGATGCCTTTCGGATGAAGTGGAACGGGATGTTTTGAGCCGAAGAATCTGCAGGACGTGATGCTATCGGGCCAGCGTGGACCGAGATCCATGTGACACATTTCCAACACCTTATTGAATCCAGGCCTTCGAAGAATTCAGGCTGTTCTGGAACCAAAATGGCAGCCGACCCGGTCCGAGTGTACATGCATAGCTAAATCAGTTTCATCTTTTAAATCCCTTCTAATAACACACTTTCATAGACAGGCTTTTATGTGAATCGTTCCTTATATTTGTATCTCCATTTTATCTTTGATTTTGTAATTGTGTTTGTCATTTTATTACTTTTTTTTTTTTTACTTATTTATTACTGTCTCTTTTGGGGACAACTTGTATTGTCTGGGCATTCGTGTGGTTTGGCACACGCAGCTCCATCTGTTTTTAGTTGTATCCGTTTGTCTCTTGTATTACCTTTTATTCCCATGTTTTATTTATTCTTTTTTATTTGGCTTTATTTTATTTATGTAATTGTGGTACTTTTACATCACGTTCTCTTTGGGTTTTACTGTATGTAAAGCACTTTGTAAACATTGTTTTTAGAAAGGTGCTATTCAAATAAAGTTATTATTGGAGAGAGAGAGAGAGAGAGAGAGAGAGAGAGAGAGAGAGAGAGAGAGAGAGAGAGACAATAATAGAGACTGGTCAGGATTTGCAGCCCTCTACTGTCCATTAATCAGCTCTCTATCTGTTCTCTGCCACGTAACGCAGTACAGCATTCATGTACCTGCGTTGTGCTTGGCCCAATGCCCTGGTATGCAGGTGAGGGAGTGTGTGTGTGTGTGTGTGTGTGTGTGTGTGTGCAATACTACATCTCTCTCCTCCTATCTTCTTCATCTTTCTTTGTATTCCTCCCTCCCTACCTCCCTCTCTCCTTCCATGCCTGGCTGTCTTCTTTTGTTATGACAGCGGAGTGTTTTCACCGAGCAGAAGGGAGGAACGGTGCTGCAGTAATGGCAGCAGGTCGCGGTGCGTGGTTTCAAAAGCATGGAGAGAAAAGAGACAGAGGCAGATAGACGGAGGAGAAAGAGATGCACGCCGTCTTGTCGATCAGCGAGCTCCGCATGTGGAATCTCCCGGGTTGCGGTCCAGCTAGAAAAGAGAGGGATTGGGACTGCGCGGACCAGCATGACTCACGACGGTGACGTCAAAGCAGCAAGCTGGACCGGGTGATCGGAATAAAGGGCAGAGAGTTCGGAAAATCTGCGTCAAAAAGGACGGCTGCACTTTCACGATCTATCTATGAAACATAAACTGTCGCTTTATCGATGCGACTGTAGACGAAGAGCAGAAGCAGTGAAAAAAAAGGAGCGAGCGTCGAGCTTCAGAGAGAGGGCCTCAACTGCTGGACTGTTAAATAAACTCAAGACCAGCAGAAAGCAGGAGTCTCCCTCTGGTATCCAACGAAGGTAAAGCTGGCTGGAGGTTTTTTTTTTTTTTTTCAGTGTGTGATATCTCGGGAGTTGAACGTGATACCGTGTTTGCCTAAGGCGGTGGCGGTCGTGTGTTTTCGCACTTTGATCAATCGTTCTCACGCCGAAAAAGAAATCAAGCAGCAATTGGCATGGGAGTGTAAACACTGGACCCCCCCCCCCCCATCCCACCCCACCCCACCCCACCACTGAGGGTTGTAGTTGGTGCGGTCCTATTAGCTTTGGCCACTGTTCCAAAGGTAAACACACACACACACACACACACACACTGCTGATAAGACCAACTGATTGGAGTCAGAAGCTGCCTTTCTCACATGGAAGAGGCAACATTGCCGGATTAACTTTCCTGTCAAGAGGTAGCAGTTCAGGTTCGTTCACACAACCAACAATTTCTTATTCAACTTAGTTTGTCCTTCATTCACCAGATTATGCATTTAATGCACCGGTCCGACTGAATACATCACTTCCTATAGCTCTTGTCATCATAAATAAGCACATTATTAAACCGTCAGTGATAGTGGCCAACGTCTGCTGAGGACTTCTCTTATTTCAGTTGCTCTATTGCTGCTTCAGTTAACCAGTTATTAGTTAACCAGTGCAGTTAACCATTCTTAGCATTCCCCATTGAAAACAGTATGTAGAACCAGCTAAAAGAAGGTTTTAGAGAAGCAGAGGGACAAATCCTTGTTTGTTGTTGTACGACGTGTTGCAGCTTCACCTGTGTTCAGTATTTAGTTTGCTACAGTGATGCTGAGATGAAGCTAGCTCATACAATCTACTACACATAAACGTATGTGTTAGCATGTGTCATTATGAAGCAAATAAATACTTCACAAAGAGGTGAAACCCGATACTTATCTTCACATCGTACTACAGCAAGAGCTTATTTGCCATAAAGTTTCCATATCTTTGAAAGGTAACCGAGTGCAGGCTGATCCGAGGTCAGCAGTTACAGGCTAACTGCGCATCCAACAGCGGGATAGACGAGGTGCGGAGTGCTTTCCCTCCATCTGACGTCAGAGTGAGGGGAGAGGGGGCCGCGGACCGCTTTATTCAAACAAACACAAATCAGTTGAGATCTGGCAACCCCGGTTAAAGAAGCAGCTAGCAACCTGCCTCAGAGGAGCCGGCACTCAGCTCCACCTCAACTGTTGTCCTGTCAAATAAACTCAAGACCCGCCGAGAGCCGAAGGTTTGGAGGACCCCGGTGATTAAAGGATAATAAACGTGAACTCCGCTGAAACAATATCAGGCGCGGCCCTGTGGGGGCGAGCACCTCAGCAGCACTTTGACACCTATTAGCTGAACATAACACAGGAACAGGACTTCGACTGAAGAGTTTAGTCCAATAGGAGATTTCCATCATTTGGAAAACTGGCAACTATTCTTACAAAATGATTGACAGCACAAAAATAAAACAAATGATTGTACTTTCTAACTCAGGACTATAGTAGGTAACTGTGGTTGACTGTGGAGTCAAAGTCTTGCCTTGTTTTTAACATTTTTTGGTTGCCCATGCAAGGATTTTTTTCTGAGTGGGTTTCTTACACGTGTGTCAGCATAAAACAAAAAAATTAATGGTGGTCCGCTTTTTGTGGAGACAAAAAAGCACAAACAACCTCCATGATGATGAGTATGTGTATGTGAAGTTACTTCCAGAAACCACATTTCAAGATCTGTCCATGATATATCCAATGTTTCAAAGAAGACAATGTGTTTTATATCAGATACTCTTTCACCTACTCCAGCTACATAACCCATAAACATACACAAAAAATAACTTTTCTACCTTCTCTCTGTCTCTTATTTACTCACCTTTTCCAGCATAAATATTCATTCTAAAGACAGAAATATATTTTACACCTATTGTTCGGGCATTGTGACTCCTTACTTTTGGTTTTCTTGTAATGTTTGTGATCTAGGAATTTAATCTGTTTCACTGATTTTAAATTCATCTGGATAACAACTTCTCACTTCATCAGCCTGACATCTAAATGTAAAAGCAAAGCCCCACCACATTTACCTCTTGCAGATTTCAGATTTACAGTAGCACACAACCTGTTTGTTAGTACATGCTACATCCTGCGTGTGTGTGTGTGTGTGTGTGTGTGTGTGTGTGTGTGTGTGTGTGTGTGTGTGTGTGTGTGTGTGTGTGTGTGTGTGTACTCCCAGGGCCTGAAGGCTAACTGTCAGAAACAGATAACAGGACCATTAGCGCAGACCGAGCGGCAGTATCTGATCGTCATTGAGAGTGAAGGGACATTACTGCACTCGTTTAACAAAACACTGCTCTTTTTTTTTTCACTCCATCCTGCCCCCACCAACTTTGGCCATCAGCGATGGGCCCGCCTGCTAAGTTGCCACGGCCAATCAGAGTCCAGCGAGAGCGAGACGAGAGCTGACAGCTACTGTGACACACTCCAGCTGATTGAGTCTCATTAACAAAAAAAATCTCTCTCTCTCTCTCTCTCTCTCTCTCTCTGTCTTTCCCTTCACAATGCTCCCTCACTTGATCTCTGGATATGAAGTGGAACAAAAAAAAAACACACACAGAATATTAAGTGGTTTGGCAGTTGGCATCTGAATAAATGAGTATAATGAATACATAATATAGCTGGCCGGGGATTAGTGGTTCGGTAATAGTCCTTTTGAGAAAGAGAGAGGGAGAGAGAGGGAGAGAGAGAGAGAGAGAGAGAGAGAGAGGCTAGTTATATTATGATGCCGATATGGCTGAAGTCTCTCTGATCAGCACAGCGGCCATCGCAAGGAGACAGAGTGATGAAAAGTAATCTGTGGATGGAGTGGGAAAGAGAGAGGAAAGAGAGAAAGCGAATATAGTAAACTAAAACCAAAACAAAGAAGCCGTCAAGCCCAGTCAGGAAAAACAAACACACACAAAAACACAATTACCTGCAAAAGCGCTTGGCCCAGCTGAAACTGAGTCCTATTCCTGCCGGCC